>NC_042493.1:101748978-101749923 GCF_005508785.2 Acyrthosiphon pisum
CCAAGTACTTGTGAGCGTCGACCAAACTCTTCATATGCTTACTGTTTTGTAAAAGTTGGTTACCGATTTGTCGCATAACAGGTGCGACTCTTCTCTCTTCATTGTTTTTTGACCAAGCATAACTTAGCGGGTATTTGACTAAGAGACCCCGGACCGAGGGGGATCTCAGCTTTTTAGGCCCCAGATGAATTTCCACCATTAGGGAACCAAAGCCCCCACCCCCCCCCCCACATTTTGAGTTAAGTATAAATCGGTGGGAATTCAAGTTAAAGACCTCGGGCTAGGGGGGGACGCCTCTTTAAGTCGAAGACTACAGTTTTCCGCTTTAGGGAACGGGGGCACCCCCTCCCCCCATTTTGGAAATTTTTTTTTTGCTTGATTTAGGTCCGGGAGACCACTACGACGTACCCCGTCAAGGGGAAACTCTGGGTTTTGATAGGATTTAATGGGATTTTCTTAAATGTTGCTTTTTATTGATAAGGAGTTTGATAAGAAATTTAATGAGAAATAAAATAGCGAACGCGAGAAAAAGCGCGGAGAGCATAAGCGGTCGTGGAAGAAACGCGAAACGCCGGCAGCGCCCCCAGCGGATCTTATACCGTTATTAGCGTTTTATTATATAAGATTATTATTATTTTCAAAAATTTTAAGTCAACTTTTTTTTTATAAGCGTAGAAAGTTCAAATTTTTACGAAAAATGTTAAAATCGCGAAAATTTGAAGTTATTTTGTTATTGAAAATTCATAAAATTTTAAGTATTTATACCTAAAGTTTGAAAATTTGGTACCAGATTCTCCATAAGTTTTTCATCGAATATCTGTAAAAAAAACTACTGAACTAAATCAGAATAAAATGAAATGAGATTAGCTAATTCAATTATCCCAAAAAATGTATTACCAGGACTGCAAACAGAAGAGGATTTAGAGGCAGCACTTACAGACCCAA
>NC_042493.1:101749973-101750928 GCF_005508785.2 Acyrthosiphon pisum
AAAACAACTAAACCTATATCTCTTATCCAAAGTTAAAAAAAAACCAGTGTTATGACTTATGGACAATAGGAGCACACAACACAAAAAAAAATTGTTCTTTGAACTATTATCAAATATTAAATCATTGTGTAGTCTGTGGTACTCTTAAAAATGATTTAGTCAAAGTCCAATGTAAAAAAAATAATGTAATGGTCTATCTAATCACTCGTGCACATGTAAATGTGTAGGTTTATAATAGTGTTATACTTGCTTTACACAATATAATGATATACTAACCAGAAATCTTTATTTTTGGTGTTTAATTTTTTTATAAATTAGTGATATTGTACTTAAGACGATATTATAAGTATCAGAGTTTCGATAAAACGTTTAGTTTTTTTTTTTTTTAACATTATAATAAATATTTTCGTTAAACACGCACCAGCTAATATGCCTATTATAGTCACAATGCCAAAAATTACAAAAACTACATATTTTATGCGTACTTAAATATTTCAAAAAAACAACATTTAGGAAAAATACTGATTCTACTAACACCTTGGGTGCATATTAATTAATAACACATTAACACATCACATGCATAAGACAAAAATTCGAAAATATACTTTAAATGTAGATAAATTATTGTGCGAAGCCAACAACACGAATAATTGGCAACTACGACGAGCGAGTAGTGATTTTTTTATTGAAAATTTTATAATTTCTTTATAAAATAAATTCCTTGATACTATAATATAGTTAAAGTAAATTTAAAACTGTGTACTTGTATTACCATTTACCTATTTATTCTGTTGAACATATAGTATAGAAAAATAGACAAAATACCTCAGGGCTTGCATTTGAAATAAAAATTCGCATTTATGTTATTTACACTAAAACGTTACATAAGTTTTGCCATTATCATTATTTAAAACTAAAACGTTATACAAGTTTTGCGTTTATCGGTTATTTCAAA
>NC_042493.1:101752574-101756173 GCF_005508785.2 Acyrthosiphon pisum
AAATAAATTTATTGCGATATTAAATGTGCATTTTTATCTATAATCAAAATTTTATATTTTTACTTCAGTATATTTAGTTGAGTGTATACCTAAAAAACGTTTTCCTACATTTATCGATTTATCAGTTTTTGATTTTTTCGTTATTTATTGTTTGAGTTCTTTCCTCAGTTTTGCACAAACTACTTTTTATGAGTATCTATATATATCTATACATCTAATATATACTAACTATATATCTACTATTATATAGTTATAAGTTATTAAAAATTACATTGTACCTAATTTTAACACAAGACTACAATTCACAACTATTTATAATTGATAAAATAAATATTTGGTGTAATATGTAAGTATACCTATAGTTACTTAAGTTTATATTTACAGTCGTTTATTTCCTAATTAAATAATAAGCATTTGACTTACATACCAACCGTACAACCTCAAAAATTAAATATGTAAAGAAAATATATTAAAAATAAAATTTTTTTATTAAATTAAATTAAAGTTGTACCATGAAAACTGGACGATTTATAACGTGAAGCTCCGAGATATGTGTGTATTTTAGCCTTTAATTGATTTATATTGAGGTGATGAAATGTTTCACGTACACACTAACAATCAACCAACCAACCACTAACAATCAGTGATTGATTTAGGTGTGTCTATAGCCCAAAGTAAAACGGCATTCTCTGCTGTACTCTCACACTAATGAAATTTACGACAAATAGATTAAGATGTAGACATGTGTCATAGTGAACAAGTGATTGCATTCGTTTATTTTTTCATCAGTCGACACTCGACTGCTGGAAAACGATTATTTCCGAAATGGAATACGATACTTTACGGTGGAAATAAACAGAGAAGCAATACCGTTTTACGATAATATTATTACGAGTCATTCTCTGGTAGGTTTTAAAGCTAAATAAATAACTTCAATAATATTTTTATAGTGGACAGATATCGAGTGATCGATTAAAAAAGTGTACAATAAACTAAATAAAATTAGTAAAACTTTTACTTTGTAAAGTGTATAATATGAATACTGAGAAATAATAATAATTGTACAGTGGTATTATTATTAATGACTACGTTTAATAATTTTAAGTCTAATCGTTTTAAATACCGGTTGGTTATCAATTCGTAAAAAAACATTTATTTATCTCTCAGCGTGAATAAAGCATCATTATTAGTATTATTATACGATGTGATGTAACCAGTAAGTAAAACACTAAAACCATTGATTTTATAACATGCCCACATTATAATATGTTTATAATATAATATCAATAGTAAAACACATGATAATTTTTACGAGTTTTATCACTCCTTGAGCGATTTCTATTACACACTTATGTGGGTATTAATTATTATTTTTTCTAATTAGCCGTCGACATTCATATTATTATCATAGTGATAAATGGCAGATAATTATAATATAATATATTATATAATACGGTCGAGTCTCGATAAATCATATTTCAATGGAAATGAAAATAAATTTGACCTATGTTTTTTTTTTTTTAGTTAGGTATATATAGGAACCACAAACACAAGTTAAAAACATTTCAAAGGGAAAGAAGGTTATCTAGGTTCAAGTAGTCGTGAATCGACAGTAAAATGTTTAGATTCTGAGCGGAGCGTATAGTCAACTAGTAGTTTTATAATAATTTTTAATTTGTTTTTAAGAAGAGAGCGACGCATGGGTTTTACAACAATGAGGATTAAACAAAATATTTCTGTCACTAACTTTGAAGCTGGTGTCTAGTAGTTAGCGGGTTGTAACCAGTGTTCGGATTAGATAAGTATTTTTTTACCTAGGTAAAGATAAAGATAAAGATAAATACTTTTTTATCTAGATAAAAAAAAAGTTACAATTTTGGTATATTTTAGATGGGCACTAGGAACATAATAATAATAATTATATAAATAAAAATAATTACATTATTTATAAACAATAAGCTTTGTTTTAAAATCTGTATAAATATTTAAAAATTTAGTACAATTTCGCGATTTTTATCAATAAAAAATGTAACTAGATGAATTTATTTAGATTACTAAAAAAATTATCTAAGATGAACATATATATACCTTGTAACTATTTATCTAGATAAGATAAAAGATACGAGGAGACGAGAATTAAACTGTAGGTAACTTTTTAATACGTGTACAAAATAAACAAGTTTCAAAAACAGCAATTATTCATTAAGTAGGTTAATTATTGATTATACATTTTTTTAATTTTTAATTTAAACGACAGAATCGTAATTTACAACACTTTTAGTGATGAATAATACAGGACGGTGTGTACTGAAATACGAAACGTACTCACGAGTTTCAAGAACTATAACCAATACCATTTTGATAAAGTAGCGCTCACCAAAGTAACATGATGAGTGATCTGACGCGTGATATGACAGGTGATTTTATAGTAGCATGTTACTCCCGAAATTTGTTATCGAAATATAGTGAAAATCACGCAGGTCCGTACACCGATCAAACATATCAGAACCAGCGTCAGTTTTGAATCAGATCTGAAGTTTTGTCCGTGACTAAAGTGCTGCTTTCACTACTTTCGTCATTCGTTATTTACTCGTCATTGCGCGTTTGTACGTTATTTCAAAAAAATATATATTTTGTAGAATAGTACGAGGTGTTTTGACTAGGTAAGTACTAAGTAGGTAGTATAATATTAGGTAGTAGTTAATATCATTATATTATCAAATATTATTATACATATATTATATTATAATATTATCATATTATTTTATTTATTTATTTATGATAATTTACTTTATTTATTAATTTACTTATACATATATTATATATTATATTATATATTTACATTATTATATTACTTATAATATAGAAAATATAATTTGTAGAATATAAATCGTTAAAATATACACATTATTTTATAACATAAAATAACATAAGAACATATTTATCCATATTACGAATTTTCATGGGGCATAAAAAAGAATAAATTAGAATATAGAAAATAAATATGGCTCAAAAAAATGTTTTGTTAATAAATGGAAGTTTTGTAGGCAATACAATTTATCTATGCCACATTATATTTAGAACCTCTAGAACCGTATACATTGCTGTATAATATAATTGTAAAATACGTTTTAAAAATGTATAGAAGTATGAAAGACGATCCGGATACCAATGTACAATTTGTACAAACCGTGGAAATGTTTCCTTGTTTGTATGACTACACAACAAAGGAATATTCCATTAGAAATGCAAAATATAAGGCTTGGGGAGAAATTGGAAAAAAATTTGACGCCAACAGTAAGAAAAAAAAAATTATTTAATATTATTCATTATTAATTGTTATAAATTAATGAGATATTTTTAATAAGTATAGAACTATATTATGTATAATAATTAGTGATGGGCGCAACCGAGTGAAAACTATCGAAGTACTCGATAGTTTAAACTATCTAATTACTCGGTTGTTTTATAAAACTATCGAAAAACTATCGAACTATCGAAACTATCGAACTATCGAAAAACTATCGAACTATCGAAAAACTATCGGACTATCAAAAAACTATCGGACTATCGAAACCATCGAACTATTGAAAACTATC
>NC_042493.1:101756223-101762876 GCF_005508785.2 Acyrthosiphon pisum
GTTTAATTGAAAATCACTCGGTAGTTTTTTAAACTATCGATAGTTAAAACTAGTCAGTTCCGCTAACGAATGAAAACTATCGAGGAATTCATTCGATGGTTTTAAAAACAATCGATGAATAATAATATCTATTCAATTGAAAAATCACTCGGTAGTTTTTTAAACTATCGATAGACTATCGATAGTCAAAACTAGTCGGTTGCGCCCATCACTAATAATAATGTAATTTTACACCATAATGTATCGGTACATGATAAAACAAATTTTCTGTATTTAAAAGTTAAATACAGATAATGTAATAAAAGTTAAATTAAGTTTAGGTAAGTATAAGTAATTAATTAGATTACAAGGTATTGATAAATTGAGTACATTAAATTGTATACTTATTTTTCCAAGGTCATGCTACGTATGGTTTCACAAAATACTGGCAAAGTCTTTAACTTATTTCCAGCGCTGAGTAAGAAAGTCTCGTTCTATTGTTTTCTATATTTCCCTCGGTATCTTCATAGAACAAGTCAAAATTATCTTACTGAATTCCTTGTGGAATTGAGTGCGTAACATCATGCACTCGAATCAAGTTATGCAAAACGCATATAGCTTTTATCACTATTTCAATTTTTTCAGTTTTAAAATTGATGGGTTGTTTCAATATTTTAAATTTAGATGCCATAATTTAAAATGCACACTCAACTGACTTATGACCTCTGGATAATCTAATAATATTAAAATAATTTGAAAGTTACTAGTATTTTAATCATTAATTTGGTTTTATAAAAATAAATTACCTGTAATTAAAAATTCTTTTTATCTTCGTCAATGAACGTCTTGGATAGGGTCTCATAACGTTGTCGAGTAGGGGAAATACCTCATCTGCAACGAAGTAATAGGGAAATGCTGGATCGTTTTCTTCGTGTGGCAAACAAGCATTTTCGGGAAAGTTGAGTTTTTTTTAAAATAATAATTTACCAAATGCAGATTCTTTAAGAACTCTTAAGTCGCTGTTCCGACTTTATTCTCCTACATCAATAGTGATAAACTTTCCATCAGTACTGCTGTAGCCATTAAAACAATTGAAAAGTATCCTTTGTAATTGAAATATGTCGATCCTGAATTTACTGGTGCCTTAATTCGTATGCGCTTGCCATCTATACTAGGTACCAACACAGTTTGGCAAATTCCATAGCTCATTATATCGATCAGAAATAGTTTTCAACATTATTTGATTAGGTATGGGCATGTATAGAGGCTGTAAAACTTCCCATAGGGCTTTGGATGTCGTTTCTATAATATTACGAACGGTTGTTTCACCTCTCAAAAAATAATATAAAATTGATCTCATTGAAACTTCTCCAGAAAAATACCTATACATAAAAATAAAACTTTCCTGACACAACCCTGATAGAAATTTTGTAATAATAATATTATAATAATATTTTTAGTCAGTCATTTGCTATCAGGGAAGTATATTTTTTAAATGATTTATTATCCATAATATAATTTCCATAGTTTTTCGTATGTATCAATTATTATTATACCTATAATCATTATTTTCTTATTATTTAGTACCTATCAGTTTTACAATGAGTTGTGTTTACTTATATTTTTTTTTACAAGAAATTACATCTACGAGATATTTATTATCCTTGAAGTTCATATTTTTATATTTTATATTCAATCGATTTCTCATGTAGCGATTTTCTTATTTTGCTGTTAAAATTTTTCTTTTTCTTTTAATATCAATAAAATATTATTTGCTGGGACCAAAAGCTAATTAAAGAAAAATTAATACGAGACTCCTAATATATTGTTTCGGTAGCAGTTGTAAAATATTAAAAATACAATGTAACATTTTTTTTTTTTTTTCATAAGCATTTAAATTTGAATTTTGACAAAAATTATCAAATTTAAAATGTAATAATTATTTTGTATTTAAAAATTTATAAAATGTTCAACTTTTATATCAAATGTTTGAAAATTTAAAACATGGTTCTATTAAATAGTTTATAATATATAAATTACTTTTCACAATATCAATAAATATACTTCGTAATATCATAGGTTGACTATTATATATTATATTATGTATTTAAATAGTGAGTGAATGTAAAGAACGATGGAAAAATTTGAGATCTTGCTTTACAAGACATTTAAAAGCCAAACCTTCGTCGGGATCAGCTACCAAGTTCAAAAAACCATATTATTTAGCAGAGTTTTTACATTTTGTTGAACCTTTTACAAAATCACGGAAACAGTCAGGTTAATATTTTTTTCATAGTATAACAATAATATTAAATTAATATTAATTGTAAGATAAATTTAAAAAAAATATAAATCTCTTTTTTTCATAGGTAATATGCCAGTTTTACCATCCTCAAATAATGAATGTAGTGAGCAAAACGAAAGTATTGGTAATTTTTCCGAAAGTGAAGAAGACAACATTGACAGTAATCCAATTGAAGATAACCCAAATGATTCAAATTCAATTTTCGCTGAACCAAAACCACAACAATGGATCTCTAGTACCAAAAGTTCATCTTTTCAGAAAAAACAACGTTCAGTAGGACTAGAAGAAGTGAATAAGGCAGCTTTAGATTTTATCGCAAAAAAAAAGAGGTCAGATCATCCTGTAGAAGATGTGGATTTATGTTTTTTTAAAAGTTTATTACCAGATATGAAACTTATGAATCCTGAACAAAAAAGGCGTTTTAAATTGGGTGTGTTAAGCTTAATTGGAAACATACTTGATGAACCTAATGAAACTATTCCTATACAGACTGAGCAAAATCTTTACAACACTGGATATAATAGAGAATATCAGAACACGGAAAATAATATTATTTATTCTACAACTCCATCAAGTTTATCTTCTCCTTCAACATCAATGCCCATATCGCCTCCACTGGATTTAGTACAGCAGTCTACTAGTCTACAGTTGAATCAAAACAACTCTAAAAATTAGTCGTATAAATGAATAATTATTAATATTTTATGTTATTTTATTTTTATTGTTATTTTAAAACAATATTTTTTATTATTATTTAAAATCAAAAAAAGTTTTTTATTTACTAATTTAAATGAAGTTGTTTTTATAATTTTGATTTTCTTTCGATTTGTTTTATAATATAAGGTAAAAAAAAATTAGTTTACATACAGATTAATAAAGGTTATTATTTATTGTTATAAACTATTAAGTAGACTTACCAGAGAGTAAAAAGTAAACGTTCTCGAGGACACACTGAACGTCTATAATTGGTATCCTTTTTTTGAATTTTAGATCCTACAAGTTCAACCGACATATCAAAAGTTTTTTTCTCCATTCGATAGAAAGTTTGAAATCGATCGCCATCTTCAAGATCTTTAAATACTGAAAAAGTACCACGTCCACGACAGTTTTCACGCCAAAATGGATGAACCCAATAATTTCGAACTCTTTTATGATTTGCGTTTAAGATTTTTAAAAAGTTCAATGCACATAACGCGTCTTCTTCGTCTGAACTCATCTTAAGTAGTGAACTAGTGGTGTGAAAGTGCAAAAGTTTCATGCAAGAAAAATATCACGTCAGTTGTATTATCATTTCGATTAGTGCATTTGTGTCACACGTTATGTCACTCGTCACATCACGTGTCTTGTCACTTGTAACATGTTGTAGTCATGTTACTTTGGTGAGCGTTGCGTAAGGCACGAGACCACTTTTTTGGATAATGTGTTTTTACCGTAATATTAATCTTATAATTAGAATAACAAACAATACAAAAAAAGGTGGGTAAGGGGATGTCGCTCTGCTGTACAGTAGGTTAAAAGTGGGTCACTGTATAATGGATAATACGTACTATTTTACGATAAATAACCGTCATGACACATGAATATCATGTGTAGGTATATCTGGCTACCTATATAATACGGACAAACACGAAAATACCATATATTATTATAGTGTATAGCTAGAATTGGAATGATGGGCAATTATGTAAAAAAATAATAACGCATAGTTCTTAACATAACCTAACCTGAACATAACCTGAAAAACAGCAGGTACAATAAATACAATTTCGGGACGTATCACAATACAAACGCGGTTCTGCCTAACTTGGTGTTAAAGATATAAATGATAACACTTAACATATAGGCGCATTCACAGCTACGTCGTGTGTCGTGTAGTGCGAGGGCTTGGTTATTATATGGTTACGAATGGTAACCAATATGGTTAATACGTTGAGCAGTATTCAATTCTTGGTATACTTGGTTGAAACTTGGTTATTACATGATACAAAAAAAGTAATATCCCATCAAAATACGATTTGATCGACACGACGCAGCTGTGAATCTGGCTTAACATAACATAAGTGAGATTAACAATTAATTAACACGGAATGTATATAAGCACTGCTGTAGGTATGCAATTTAATCTCGAAAATAATATTAATAATGATATAATAGCCTTTCCAATATAAAGGTACCTACACGCACACTGAAACGATTTCGCAGCGTTGATCGATAAATTATGCTTGCAAAATAATATAATATTAACTTCGAGGATACAATAATATCGTTACGGCTGCTACAACATATACAAATATGTAATATAATGAACATTTATTTCAATTAGGTACTAATAAATCTTCAAAAAAAAATATTGACGATTATAAAACAGATTTTGTATAAAAATTCCTGTTTTTCCTTAATTATTCTTTTTTTCACGGCGCTTATGAAAACTACTGAAAATTGTCACTTTTGACTTTTTACAGAGGGTACGATAAAAAACCTTCACGACACTTCTCTATGACATCATTGAACAATATTAACTAATCTCAGTTATATTTATATAATTTATAATGAGTTATTTTTATCGTCAATGCATTTATTATACAACGGACTATACCTAATGTTACTAATAGATCATACGCCACCGCGATTCCGATAACGTTTGTATAATCGCTAATTTCCAGGAACCTGTCCCCACTGGTCGACGCACACACATTACATTAAACGCTAATGACGTCATGGTAACATTCTCGGTGTCGCACAAATTAACAGAATGACCCCAAGCCATAAGACATATTATTATACATGTCAATAATTATCTAGATATTCATATAGATCAATTTACCTAGATAAGTCCAAACACTGGTTGTAACTAGTTGGTACTTTGATCATAATAGTAATAATAAATAAGAATAAAAAAAGGTGGGTAAGTGGATGTCGCTCTGCTGTACAGTAGTCACTGTATAATGGATAGTATTAAATTTGAATTCAATGATATAATATAACTGTATAAGAAAAACGATTCTGAGCGGAGACGGTTTGTCAGTCTAGGTATTAGACATACCTATTATAGGTAGGTATACTTATCTATAGTATAAGTATTAAAAAAAAAATTGACCTATAATAGGTATTAATAATAAATTCCAAATTAATCATATCACAATATCCATCAGGTAACGCGTTGTACATCAACAACAAACCGTGGTACTATCATAGATATATAATAGTATACTTTAGAAGTTTCAAGTACCCACAAATAATATTATACAATCATTACAATCACAACAAAATAAATAAAATATTTATTCCAGGTTTTTTAATATGTAATTTCGTCCAAATTTGAACTTAAAATGACTATAAAAATAAACTGTGCTAATGTATTTCTTAGAATTTTTGGCAACGGAATTAAATATTTACGTGGAATCTTGTTTTAAATTTTCAATCCTTAGATATAAAAGTTAAACATTTTATAAATTTTTAACTACAAAATAATTATTCAATTTTAAATTTGATAAATTTTGTCAACATTTTAACTTCATATGCTTATAAAAAAAAATTGTGCCTATGTATTTTTAATATTTTTCAACTGATATTGTAAAAATGATATCAGAAGCTTTGTATTAAATTTTTACACTTCTTGGCCCAACAGATAAAACTTTATTGATAATTTTAGAAAAAAAACTAAAAAAAAATGAAAACTGACAATGTCCATAAACAGCTCAAAACAAGTCAAAATATTTTGAAAATATTATGGTGTATATAAAATGCTAATATAAACATTCAGTCAAAATGTCATGTATCTACTGTCATTTTTTTTAAAGTTACACCAAAAACCATATTATTTCGACTACTTATCGTGTACACAGACACAAAAAAAAAAATTTTAAAAAAAATTTAAAAAAAAACACACATCATTGTAAAATCAATACATTCATCGTTCTACTCAGAATCTAAAATACACATCATTGTAAAATCAATAATTTCGTCGGTCCACTCAGAATCTAAAATAAAATTAATATTAAATAAAAAAAGCACGCTATTGTCTTTTGTGATTTGTCACACACTCGCACTATTCGCAATTGACCTATGGTCTTACCAATAGCCGATAAGTGCATAATATCATTATTGTGGCTACACGCTTAAAACAAAACTATAATTTGTATTTAGACTTTGAATGAATAATATAATTATTTATTTTGACCACTGATTTTATACAGTTATATTATATTGTACATTTAATAACAAATTATTAGAACAACACAATTACGAGATATAAGTGGTGGGAAAATACTTTCTTGGCGGAAGTCAACTAATGTTAGTACCTATTTACTTGGCACTATCATTTTCCACTAAAATTCAAATATTTATTATTTTACACAGTTTTAATGGT
>NC_042493.1:101762976-101764958 GCF_005508785.2 Acyrthosiphon pisum
TTTTAACATTATAATAAATATTTTCGTTAAACACGCACCAGCTAATATGCCTATTATAGTCACAATGCCAAAAATTACAAAAACTACATAATTTATGCGTACTTAAATATTTCAAAAAAACAACATTTAGGAAAAATACTGATTCTACTAACACCTTGGGTGCATATTAATTAATAACACATTAACACATCACATGCGTAAGACAAAAATTCGAAAATATACTTTAAATGTAGATAAATAATTTAAATAAATTTAATTTAATTAAGATAAATAATAATTATTATTATGCGAATCTAACAACACGAATAATTGGCAACTACGGCGAGCGAGTAGTGATTTTTTTATTGAAAATTTTATAATTTCTTATAAAATAAATTCCTTGATATTATAATATAGTTAAAGTAAATTTAAAACTGTGTACTTGTATTACCATTTACCTATTATTCTGTTGAACATATAGTATAGAAAAATAGACAAAATACCTCAGGGCTTGCATTTGAAATAAAAATTTGCATTTATGTTATTTACAACTAAAACGTTACATAAGTTTTGCCTTTATCATTATTTAGAACTAAAACGTTATACAAGTTTTGTGTTTATCGTTATTTCAAATAGTATTAATACCTATTAAATTTAAAAATAATAACTAACGCGGGTAGGTCAAGCCCGGATTAAGACCCGGAAAAAAAAATATTAATGTATATCATGTGTTCCGGGGTGAAGTGACCAGCCGACGTCATATAAAAGCATACCAAAAATGATAAAGATATAGCCTTTAAAGATTGGGTCTAACTTTTTTATTTTTTAAGTTATGGGCAAACTTTTTTTATCAAAATCATACATATCATGCATTTGTTTATGTATTTTCAAAAGTTTTTAACATTTTTATGACTTTTTTTTTATTTTAAAGCTATTTAATTGTCCTATAAACACTCCAAAATACGCAATTGAACTAGAAATGCACTAATTATTTTTATTAAATTTAAAAAGTAGAAAAAAGTTGGCAAAAATTAGCATTTTTTAAAGGAAATCGTGTATTATTCCAAATAATTTATTACTTGGTATGGGTTTTTTTGTTTTTTGTATTATTCTGCTGAATTATACTGAATAACACATTAATATACCTAGAATACCTTGAAAGTTTGGTTTTCATAATATATTCCTGTTAATTCTCACAATCTTAGTTTTCCTAGGATTGAGTCGGTTAATTAGTCGTAATTCGTTGAATTTTATACTATTCGGTAAATTTTATTTGTTTTAATACAAAAAACAAAAACTCATAGTTAATAATAAATTATTTGGAATAATGTACAATTTCCATTTAAAAATACTAATTTTTGCCAACTTTTTTTCTTTTTTTAAATTTAATAAAAATAATTAGCACATTTCTGGCTTAATTGCGTATTTCAGTTGATAGGATAAGTAAATTATGTTTTGCGTTATATTTTGTTTTGTGGTGTTTAATTATTTTTGAATATCGCTTTCCGTTATAATTCCGATTAGGTACATATTTCAATCTTTTTTGTCAAATACAACGTTATTATAACGTTTGCAAGCCCTGCAAACTACAAATAAATTTATTGCGATATTAAATGTGCATTTTTATCTGTTAATTAAAATTTTATATTCTAGTTCAGTTGAGTGTATAACCTAAAAAACGTTTTCCTACATTTATCGATTTATCGGTTTTTGATTTTTTCATTATTTATTGTTTGAGTTCTTTCCTCAGTTTTACACAAACTACTTTTTATGAGTATCTATATATATCTATACATCTATTATATACTAACTATATATCTACTATTGTATAGTTATAAGTAGGGCTCGGATTTATATGTATCAAAAAAACCAAAATATGTAAATATATATGTAATAATAAATCACTTTATATGTGATTAAAAAATGAAAATATGGAATACAAAAAATTACAAAAAATATAAAACATTGCTTTATAAATGACATTATTATCTATAATTTACTTA
>NC_042493.1:101766335-101768675 GCF_005508785.2 Acyrthosiphon pisum
TACGATGCGATGTAACCAGTAAGTAAAACACTAAAACCATTGATTTTATAACATGCCCACATTATAATATGTTTATAATTTAAAATCAATTGTAAAACACATGATGATTTACGAGTTTTATCACTCCTCGAACGATTTATATTACACACTTATATGGGTGTAAATTATTATTTTTTCTAATTAGCCGTCGACTTTCATATTATTATCATAGTGATAAATAGGCAGATAATTATAATATAATATATTATATAATACGGTCGAGTCTCGATAAATCATATTTCAATGGAAATGAAAATAAATTTGACCTATGTTTTTTTTTTTTTAGTTAGGTATATAGGAACCACAAACACAAGTTAAAAACATTTCAAATGGAAAGAAGGTTATCGAGGTTCAAGTTGTCGAGAATCGACAGTAAAATGTTTAGATTCTGAGCGGAGCGTATAGTCAACTAGTGGTTTTATAATAATTTTTATTTTGTTTCTAAGAAGAGAGCGACGCATGGGTTTTACAACAACGCGGATTAAACAAAATATTTCTGTCACTAACTTTGAAGCTGGTGTCTAGTAGTTAGCGGGTTGTAACCAGAGTTCGGATTAGATAAGTATTTTTTTACCTAGATAAAGATAAAGATAATGCAACTAAAATGTATCTAGATAGAGATAAAAGATAACTTAACATATATTTATCTAGATAAAGATAAAGATAAATACTTTTTTATCTAGATAAAAAAAAGTTACAATTTTGGTATATTTTAGTTGGGCACTAGGAACATAATAAGAATAATTATATAAATAAAAATAATAACATTATTTATAAACCAAAAGCTTTGTTTTAAAATCTGTATAAATATTTAAAAATTTAGTACAATTTTGCGATTTTTATCAATAAAAAATGTATCTAGATGAATTTATTTAGATTACTAAAAAAATTATCTAAGATAAACGTTTAGATACCTTGTAATTATTTATCTAGATAAGATAAAAGATGAACAAAAAAAAAAAACGAAGAGTATCTACACTACATACAGATACATCGGTACATGTATAGGTATGTCTTGTTTGTACTGAATATAGTTGACATAAGAATGGCGATGTAAATCTGGTATTAGATACGAGGAGACGAGGATTAAACTGTAGGTAACTTTTTAATACGTGTACAAAACAAACAAGTTTCAAAAACAGCAATTATTTATTAAGTAGGTTATTTATTGATTATACATTTTTTTAATTTAATTTTACAGGACGGTGTGTACTGAAATACGAAACGTACTCACGAGTTTCAAGAACTATGACCAATATACACTTTGATAAAGTAGCGCTCACCAAAGTAACATGATGAGTGATCTGACGCGTGATATGACTGGTGATTTTATAGTAACATGTTACTCCCGAAATTTGTTATCGAAATATAGTGAAAATCACGCAGGTGCCGATCAAACATATCAGAACCTGCGTCAGTTCTGAATCAGATCTGAAGTTTTGTCCGTGACCAAAGTGCTGCTTGCACTACTTTTGTCGTTCGTTATTTACTCGTCAGTAAGCGTTTGTACGTTATTTCAAAAAAATATATATTTTTTAGAATAGTACGAGGTGTTTTGACTAGGTAAGTACTAAGTTGGTAGAACAATAGTAGGTATAGTAGTTAATATCATTATATTATCAAATATTATTATACATATATTATATTATAATATTATCATATTATTTTATTTATTTATTTATGAGAATTTACTTTATTTATTAATTTACTTATATATTATATATATTATTAACTATATTATATATTTACATTTTTATATTACTTATAATATAGAAAATATAATTTGTAGAATATAAATCGTTAAAATATACACATAAAATAACGTAAGAACATATTTATCCATATTACGAATTTTCACGGGGCATAAAAAAGAATAAATTAGAATATAGAAAATAAATATGGCTCAAAAAAATATTTTGTTAGGTGAAAAATGTTATTAAATGGAAGTTTTGTAGGCAATACAATTTATGTATGCCACATTATATTTAGAACCTCTAGAACCGTATACATTGCTGTATAATATAATTGTAAAATAAGTTTTAAAAATGTATAGAAGTATGAAAGACGATCCGGATACCAATGTACAGTTTGTACAAACCGTGGAAATGTTTCCTTGTTTGTATGACTACACAACAAAGGAATATTCCATTAGAAATGCAAAATATAAGGCTTGGGGAGAAATTGGAAAAAAATTTGACGCCAACAGTAAGAAAAAAAATTATTTAATATTATTCATTATTAATTGTTATAAATTAATGAGATATTTTTAATAAGTATAGAACTATATTATGTATAATAATT
>NC_042493.1:101770317-101772099 GCF_005508785.2 Acyrthosiphon pisum
TTCCCAGCCCCCACCAAAATTTTGATTTAAAAAAAAACTAAATCTCTACAAACGAAAAAAATTAGATTACAAACCAATACAAACCGGCTACAAACGAAAGGTGAAAAAAAAAATTCAAAAATTCAAAATTGGTAGGCTGGGGAAATGTACCTTTATCTACATCAATAGTGATAAACTTTCCATCAGCGTCTGCTGTAGCCATTAAAACAATTGAAAAGTATCATTTGTAATTGAAAAATGCCGATCCTGAATTTACTGGTGCCTTAATTCGTATGTGCTTGCCATCTATACTAGGTACCAACACAGGTTGGAAAATTCCATAGCTCATTATATCGATAGCAATAGTTTTCCACATTATTTGATTAGGTATGGGCATGTATAGAGGCTGTAAAACTTCCCATAGGGCTTTGGATGTCGTTTCTATAATATTACGAACGGTTGTTTCACCTCTCAAAAAATAATATAAAATTGATCTCATTGAAACTTCTCCAGAAAAATACCTATACATAAAAATAAAACTTTCCTGACACAACCCTGATAGAAATTTTGTAATAATAATATTATAATAATATTTTTAGTCAGTCATTTGCTATCAGGGAAGTATATTTTTTAAATGATTTATTATCCATATTATAATTTCCATAGTTTTTCGTATGTATAAATTATTATTATACCTATAATCATTATTTTCTTATTATTTAGTACCTATCAGTTTTACAATGAGTTGTGTTTTCTTATATTTTTTTTTACAAGAAATTATATCTACGAGATATTTATTATCCTTGAAGTTCATATTTTATATTTTATATTCAATTGATTTCTCATGTAGCGATTTTCTTATTTCGCTGTTTAAATTTTTTTGTTTTCTCTAAATATCAATATTGAACATTTAAAACAAGGTTCTATTAAATAGTTTATAATATATAAATTACTTTTCACAATATCATTAAATATACTTCGTAATATCATAGGTTGTCTATTATATATTATATTATGTATTTAAATAGTGAGTGAATGTAAAGAACGATGGAAAAATTTGAGAGCTTGCTTTACAAGACATTTAAAAGCCAAACCTCCGTCGGGATCAGCTGCCAAGATCAAAAAACCATATTATTTAGCAGAGTTTTTACATTTTCTTGAACCTTTTACAAAATCACGGAAACAGTCAGGTTAATATTTTATTCATAGTATAACAATAATATTAAATTAATATTAATTGTAAGATAAATTTAAAAAATATATAAATCTCTTTTTTCATAGGTTATATGCCAGCTTTACCACCCTTAAATAATGAATGTAGTGAGCAAAACGAAATTATTGGTAATTTTTCTGAAAGTGAAGAAGACAACATTGACAATAATCCAATTGAAGATAACCCAAATGATTCAAATTCAAGTTTCACTGAACCAAAACCACAACAATGGATCTCTAGTACCAAAAGTTCATCTTTTCAGAAAAAACAACGTTCAGTAGGACTAGAAGAAGTGAATAAGGCAGCTTTAGATTTTTTCGCAAAAAAAAAGAAGTCAGATCTTCCTGTAGAAGATGTGGATTTATGTTTTTTTAAAAGTTTATTACCAGATATGAAACTTATGAATCCTGAACAAAAAAGGCGTTTTAAATTTGGAGTATTAAGTTTAATTGGAAACATACTTGATGAACCTAATGAAACTATTCCTATACAGACTGAGCAAAATCTTTACCACACTGGATATAATAGAGAATATCAGAACATGGAAAAATAATATTATTTACTCTACAACTCCATCAAGTTTATCTTCT
>NC_042493.1:101772199-101774332 GCF_005508785.2 Acyrthosiphon pisum
GATTTTTTCGCAAAAAAAAAGAAGTCAGATCTTCCTGTAGAAGATGTGGATTTATGTTTTTTTAAAAGTTTATTACCAGATATGAAACTTATGAATCCTGAACAAAAAAGGCGTTTTAAATTTGGAGTATTAAGTTTAATTGGAAACATACTTGATGAACCTAATGAAACTATTCCTATACAGACTGAGCAAAATCTTTACCACACTGGATATAATAGAGAATATCAGAACATGGAAAATAATATTATTTACTCTACAACTCCATCAAGTTTATCTTCTCCTTCAACATTAATGCCCATATCGCCTCCACTGAATTTAGTACAGCAGTCTACTAGTCTACAGTTGAATCAAAACAACTCTCAAAATTGGTCGTATAAATGAATAATTATTAATATTTTATGTTATTTTATTTTTATTATTAATTTAAAACAATATTTTTTATTATTATTTAAAATCAAAAAAAAAGTGTTTTATTATTATTTACTAATTTAAATGAAGTTGTTTTTATAATTTTGATTCTCTTTCGATTTGTTTTATAATATAAGGTAAAAAAAATTTAGTTTTCTTTCGATTTGTTTTATAATATAAGGTAAAAAAAATTTAGTTTACATACAGATTAATAAAGGTTATTATTTATTGTTATAAACTATTAAGTAGACTTACCTGAGAGTAAAAAGTAAACGTTCTCGAGGACACACTGAACGTCTATAATTGGTATTCTTTTTTTGAATTTTAGATCCTACAAGTTCAACCAACATATCAAAAGTTTTTTTCTCCATTCGATAGAAAGTTTGAAATCGATCGCCATCTTCAAGATCTTTAAATACTGAAAAATCACCACGTCCACGACAGTTTTCACGCCAAAGTGGATGAACCCAATAATTTTGAACTCTTTTATGATTTGCATTTAAAAAAATTAAAAAGTTCAAAGCACATAAAGCGTCTGCTTCGTCTGAACTCATCTTGAGTAGTGAACTAGTGGTGTGAAAGTGCAAAAGTTTCATGCAAGAAAAATATCACGTCAGTTGTATTATCATTTCGATTAGTGCATTTGTGTCACACGTATGTCACTCGTCACTCACGTGTCTTGTCACTTGTAACATGTTGTAGTCATGTTACTTTGGTGAGCGTTGCGTAAGGCACGAGACCACTTTTTTGGATAATGTGTTTTTACCGTAATATTAATCTTATAATTAGAATAACAAACAACACAAAAAAAAGATGGGTAAGTACAGCTCTGCTGTACAGTAGGTTAATAGTGGGTCACTGTATAATGGATAGTATTAAATTTGAATTCGATGATATAATATCACTGTATAAGAAAACGATTCTGAGCGGATACGGTATGTCAGTCTAGGTATAAGATTTATTATATATTTATCTATGGTATTAAAAAAAAAAATTGACCAACAATAGGTATCTATAATAAATTCCAAATTAATCATATCAAAATTTCCATTAGGTACTTATAACGAGTTTTACATCAACTATAAATCGTAGTACTATCATAGATATAATATAATAGTATACTTTAGAAGTTTCAAGTACCCACGAATAATATTATACAATCACAACAAAATAACTAAAACAGTTATTCTAGTTTTAGATTCTGAGTGGAACGATGAATGTATTGATTTTACAATGATGTGTGTTTTTTTATTTTTTTTTTATTTTTTAATTTTTTAATTTTTTAATTTTTTTTGTGTCCGTGTACACGATAAGTAGTCGAAATAATGCTACGATTTTCAACTTCAGTATCTTGTTCGATCAGAAAGTGAATATCGTTGGTGCATTGGGGAGGTCAAAATTTAAATTTCCCAGTGGTTTTCAAAAGCGCCGGGAAAAACAAAAGAAAAATTAAGGAAAAACGGGAATTTTTACGCAAAATCGAAAAACAAAATTGAATTTGGTTTTTGGTGTAACTTCAAAAAAAAAAACCGTAGATACATGAAATTTTGACTGAATGTTTATCTTAGCATCTTCTATACACCATAACATTTTCAAAATATTTTGATGTATTTTGAGCTCTTTACGGACATTTTTATTTTCCATTTTTTTTTAGTTTTTTTTCTAAAAATATCAATAAAATTTTATTTGTTGGATAAAAAAGCTTGAAAATTTAATAGAAGGCTC
>NC_042493.1:101774432-101777341 GCF_005508785.2 Acyrthosiphon pisum
GTTTACGGACATGTAAATTTTCAATTTCTTTAGTTTTTTTTTTCTATAAATATCAATAAAGTTTTATCTATTGGGCCAAAAAGTGTAAAAAATTAATACAAAGCTCGTGATACATTGTTACAATAGCAGTTGAAAAATATTAAAAATACATAGGTACAATTTTTTTTTATAAGCATTTGAAGTTGAAATTTTGACAAAATTTATCAAATTTAAAATTGAATAATTATTTTGTAGTTAAAAGTTTATAAAATGTTCAACTTTTATATCTAAGGATTCAAAATGTAAAATAAGATCACACGTAAATATTTAATTCTGTTGCCAAAAATTCTAAGAAATACATAAGCAAAGTTTATTTTTATAGTAATTTTAATTTCAAATTTGGACGAAATTACATATAAAAAAATCTAGAATAACTATATTAGTTATTTTGTTGTGATTGTATAATATTATTTGTGGGTACTTGAAACTTCTTAAGTATATTATTATATATCTATGACAGTATCTGGGATACTATATGGGAATTTATACGCAAAATCGGTTTTCGACAAAATCAATATTGGTTTTGGTGTAACTCTAAAACAAATGAATGTATATACATGCGATTTTCATCGATTGTTTATAAACGCATTTTCTATACTCGGTAAAATTTTCAAAATATTTTGATTTGTTTTGAACTGTTTACGGACATTGTCAGTTTTCAATTTTTTTAGTTTTTTTTTCTATAAATATCAATAAAACTTTATTTGTTGGTTAAAAAAGCTTCAAAATTTAATAGAAGGTTCCTATTATATTGTTTCAAAGGCAGATGAAAAAAATTAAAAATCCATAGTCACAATTTTTTTTATAAGCATTTAAATTCAAATATTGACAAAATACGTAAAAATGACGAAAATTTGTAAATTATTTTGAGTTAGAAATTCATGAAAAATTTTATTTTTGAATTTAAGATTTGAAAATGTAATACAAGATTCCTCATATGTTTGTCTACCCTTTTCAAAAAAAAAAATGTCCTCAAGAAAGTAAAATTAAATTTTTATGAGCGTTTGAAATTCATATTTTTACAACATTTGATATTCGCACTCGATTTCTCATATAACGATTTCCTTATTTTGCTGTAATTATAAAACAAATGACTGTAGAAACTTGAAAATTTCACTGAATGTTTATATTAGCATTTTATATATACAATAAAATTTTGAAAATAATTTGACTCGTTTTGACCTGTTTACGGACATTGTCAGTTTTCAATTTTTTTAGTCTTTTTTTCTAAAAATATCAATAAAGTTATATCTGTTCGGCCAAAAAGTGTAAAAGTTTAATACAACAATCCTAACATATTGTTACAATAGCAGTGGAAAAATATTAAAAATATATAGGCATAATTTTTTTTTATAAGCATTTAAAAATGGAATTTTGACATAATTTATCAAATTTAAATTTGAATAATTCTTAGGTAAAAATTTATAAAATGTTCAACTTTTATATCTATAAGAATTGAAAATTTAAAACAAGATTCCACGTAAATAGTTAATTCTGTTACCAAAAAATCTAAAATATACATAAGCACAGTTAATTTTTATAGTCATTTTAAGTTCAAGTTTGGACAAAATTACATATTAAAAAATCTAGAATAACTATATTAGTTATTTTGTTGTGATGGTATATTATTGTTGTAATATTATTTGTGGGTACTTGAAACTTTTAAAGTATATTATTATATATCTATGACAGTATCACGGTTTGTTGTTGATGTATAGCGTGTTATAAGTACCTAATGGATATTGTGATACTCCACTCAGAATCGTTTTTCTTATATAGTGATATTATATCATTGAATTCAAGTCTAATACAACAATTATACAATGACCCACAAGTAATCTACTGTACAGCAGAGCGAATCCACTTACCCACCTTTTTTTCCTTTTAAATTACATTTATTCAAATTCTGATTTATAGAATTTTTAAGGAGGTACCTATACCTAAAGACAATTTATTCAAATTCCTGATATTTTTCGTATTAATATTAGAGTGTCCTGTGGCTATACAAATTCTATTTTTCAAATAAGAATCTCATTTTTTACTTAAATTATTTATCAGATTATGTTCTTGTATATGTAGATGCATCTAAATGTACGTTAATTTTTTTACTTTGTTAAAAGTAAAAAAAGAGGATTCCGATTTTAAAAACAGAAGTTTGTATTGTAAAACATTATTCTTAAATGGTATAAAAAATCTCAAGTATTCAAAAATCTTCAAGAGTGTTTAGAAATTCTAAAAATAAGAATTTGAATATAATATGTACAATTTAAGTAAAAAAATAGAGCAAGCATAGGTATTTTAAAAATCACTATGTATAATATTAACGTAAAGTCTAACGAGGGGAATCATTCGTTAATTAATATACTATGAAATTATTGAAATATCTTAAACTACAAAATAATAAATAATAATTATTAATTATATAGAAACAAAATTATATTTATATTGCCTATAGAATTTTAACTTTGAAGACAAATCCATAAGCTACCTGTATATAAGTATTATTTACCTATTCGTAATATTATTCACGTAAACTTTTAAAAGTAAATGTAAAATATTTATCGTTGTTTAATATTTTATTATTAATACATATAGGCATAAATAAATGTATAGTATTATAAATCATACATATTTTTGTATGCAACATTTTCATTCATCGCTGAATCCAACAGCGGAGCCAATACAGTGGGGGGGTGAGCGGGGGCCCTTGGTGGGCCCCGCCTGAGCCCATTGTTTTTAACGAGATATAAAAAATCTAACTCCAACTTGCAGTAGCACAGTACCTAACCACAATTAATCTTAAAAAACCTCCTCCTATTTATTATTGAAACTTCGTACTATTATAAATTATAGTGACCTGCTAAAAACTA
>NC_042493.1:101778090-101793158 GCF_005508785.2 Acyrthosiphon pisum
TTCTGTAATGGACACTGTGTTCTTAAACTAGTGTCTTATACAGTACCTATAGCATTTCATTAGTGTCGTAAACTTGTTGTCTGTTACAGAAATGGTTAATTGCCAATATATTATAATAAAAGAAACTTAAAAATTTAGTACTACTGTACTGGACACTGGTGAATAAAAGAAGAATAAAAGTTTAATTATAAATAATAAATATTATCATTATAACAAATATAATTATTAAGCAGTTTAATATTTGGAACAAACCATACAGTTTTTTTTAAATATTATTATTTGTTAAAGTGAACATTAAAAAAACAACAATTTAATTTTTATAAACATTATATTGATCAATAACTAGTAATTAGCAATTGGTAATAACCTATTGATATTTATTATAAATGCAATAGGAACTTAGAAAGTTAATTATGCTGGTAAATTGATTCATACAAGTAAAATAATATAAGCATAATTTAAAATGCAAAGTTTTAAAAGAGTATAATAAAAATTAAATCGTTTTATGTTAATGTTTGATTTATGAATATACTATGTAATATATTGGACTAAGCTTCATCTTAGAGATCATAGCAAAAAACCTACGCACAGCTATAACAGGTATTTAGTTTATTTTTTTACATATTTTGTGAAAATAGCAAGAGTCTTGCGCAAGACCAAGACCAAGACCAAGACCAAGACCAAGACTGAATGTGTAAGACCTAGACTAAGAGACCAATATTAAGGTGTATACCCAAGACCAAGACTGAGTCTGCAGGACCAAGACCAAGACCAAGATTTTGAAAGTCTTAGTCTTGGTCTTGTTTTGATCATCACTACTTCTAATAAAGGTATAACTTCGTATTTACCATAAAACAAGACTAGTTATTAATGTACTATCAGTATAATATTTTAATTAAACTCAACACTCAAGAAAAAAATTGTGTTGCTAAAATGTTTGAGTCACGCCAGTTTGCACTTCGACATAATATTTTTGACATTCAAACGAGTTCCTACAACAGGCCACTTGTGGTCATAATATTTGGACATAATATGTATATATATTGAGCATTCATTCGAACATCCTGGTATGATTATAAGACTATTTTTAGGCTATTGTTTATATTGTATTATTAATCAAATTAACTTGTTACAAAATATCAACCTTGTCCATAATAATTTTTAAAACTTTTACCTTAACACACTGACTACTAGTGTAGGCTTCCTTGTGTACTCAGTCGAAGACGTATCGTATTTATTAGTTATTGTATACTTAATTAATAAAGTTATTACATAATGTTTTTTGTATATTACAAGACTTATAATAATACACTTAGCTTAATTACCTATTAAATAGTATAATTATTTAGATCAGTGGCCGGCAACCTTTTTGGACTCCCGGACCACATTCATAAATTAAAAGGAGTTTGCGGGCCAGACAAAAATAAAATTTTATATTCCAAATCATTTATCAAGAAAAAAATAACTGTTTAAAACTTTAAAATAATAGAACATAGAAATTACAGTTTTTAATAATATAATAAATAATAATTATAATATAAAAGTATGGAAATGTAAGTAAATAAAATGTCATCGTAGAATTTAAAGCGGGCCGTATACAATAGACGCGCGCGACCACTGATTTAGATTATAAGTACTTAGGTATAACTTTTCAAGCGCTCAATAATTTAAATTACGGACAGTTAGGTGGCAATTAGTACTGAAAACGACATACACATAGTAGGTAGTCATGAATGTAGGAATTCTGAAATGATCGTATTAATTTATGACTTAATCGTAGTGACTGTGTCTCCCCCTAACTCCCCTCCCCCCACAGATACTTTAAATAATAATTAATTTAAAAAAAAAATTATTAGAAGTACCTAGGTGCCAATTTTTATCTGAACTGAAAAATATATCGTTTTCACAATCTTTGTTTATTATTATCAAAATCTAAAACCTATAAATAATTATTTTGATAGAAATATTATTTTAGTAATTTGGACGACACGACAGTGGCCAATTCAAAGAAAATGCCACCCAACAGTTTCAATCATATACTTAACAAAGAAATGGACTGATTCACAGAGAGAGAGGTCCATGAGCAAACATTGCTAGAAGATAGCATACAACTTAGGTAGTTAGGTCTCTGTCTAACATTGTTGGCACTTGGAAACCTATAGTAGGGTATAAGGGGTGAGCTGTGGACGTATTAAGGGGCCTTGTTACTGCCGTTGATTTTAGTTCAAATTACCTTAAGTTTTGACAACATTTAAGTTGGTTTACGTTGTCCAATTTTGATTCTGAAAAAAAATTTTAACTGTACAAACAATTGTAGGGAACACTAAGTAAAAATCAAACCTTATATTATTGTAAACTGTAATAAATTCAAAACTTAAAAATACGATTTTATTCCAATATTAATTAAAATGAAAAACATAAAATGTTTCGTACGATCTACGGACATTTGTCTGCTAGATTAAAATATTTTTTGTCAGAATCAAAATCAGACAGCGTTAATTAACTTTAGTTTTGTCTTAAAACTAAGTAAGTCATGGTAAAATTCGTATTGTGGATTTTAAATTGTTATCGAGTTATTGACATGTGCAATGTGCATGAGTGAACAAGAGTGGCATTAAATTTCACTCGCACTAATAATCATTTAAAACAAACACACGGATCCTAGGCGAATAAGACGAGATTTAGATTGCCTATATTTTACTCCTTAAATAATAGTCTTACTGCCCTGCAGGGGCGTAGCGTACATGTAACCACTGTAAGCCAGTGGCGTAAATATTGTTAAACGTCGCGTTTCAAAAGTGGTGTTGCAAGTTTATATTTTTTCAGAAAATCGAACAAATTTGTATAGGCATCTATAGTTTCTATTTTCAAAAGTATATATTTGTTTAAAACAAGTACTATAAAAATTGTATTGGTGTCTGAAGTATTAGAATAAAATCATCACAATTTTCAAACTAATTTGAGTTAGAAATTCATATACAATTTTCTATTAATATCTATCTAAGATTTGTAAATTAAACACAAGATTTCTCATACGTTTTCCTACCTTTAACAAAGTTAACTGGAAATTCCAAAAAACTTTTTATGAGCGTTTGAAGTAAATATTTTTTTGACATTAAAGTTGCAGCTGTTTATTAAAGGATTCTCATCAAACGATTATTTTATTTTGTTGTAATTCAAAAATGAAAAACCGTAAATACTTGACATTTTCACCCAATATTTATTCTTTCAATTCTATAATTCACATTTTTTTTTATGGTTGACCGGCTCAGGTGGACTTTCCGCCTTGCCATCCGGGCAATCCCCTGGGTTTAGCTAATAAAATACAAGCTTATAACTTTTATTATATCAATCCGTTATTGTTATATTGTAATCTATTTTTCGTTTGTTTTTTTAGTAATAATAGTTTACTCAATTATAATTATAATAATAGGAAATTAACTATTCAAAATTAAATCAGCACTCACAAACACTAGTATTTAAATACCTACACCATCACTATTATGATTATACAACTAAAAAATCAAAATATTTTCCTTGGTAGGTGCCATATTATTTTTTTTTTATATTATAAATATTGAAGATAAGCAGTGATAGGCTATAGAAAATATGATGCACATATTATATACCTAAATATTAATATTAATTATATATTAATTAATTAAATATTACACCAATGAAGACATATTTTACATTTTTCTTTTAAAAAACATTTTTTTGAAAAATAACAATATCATTTATATTATTTATACTAATTATTAGGTACCTACGTTAAGACACTAGGTACACAATTTCCCGTCGTGAGTTTCCAAAAGAATTTAGAGTATTAGTGGGTACCGAAATTAAAATATTTCTCTGCACCACCAGAAATTGAGGCTTATTTACGCCACTGATGTAAGCACTGCTTACACTTGAAAAAAGAAAGTCTTTTTTTGAATAAAATTTAGTCAAATATGAAATAATTAATTTAATAAGAGTTACCCATCAGTTATTTTTAGGACGCACAACATGTTTGATGGTTTTTTACACGGAAGGACATATACTGACCACCACCTCCACACATGGTTGATGACCACAATAATTATCAGTGGTTTATTTTCGTATTACTTTATTTTCCCGGGGCGCCAAATAATATTTCGGGCTGTAATTACATCGTGTAAGCCGAATTGAAACTTCTTACGCGAGCCTATTAAAGTGATATGGACAAAGCTCCATAGGAGGGGGCACATAGTTATTACTCAGTTTGTAAGCATTTTTAATACCTACGCGACACTGAATAATGTTTATTTCGAACAATCTATTGCAAGTGTGACGTATTGTAGTAGCTCTGCGTTAATATTAAAAACCTATCATAAAAAAATGGGCTCTTCAGGTAATAACGATTGTAATTGCATATTATTGAAAAATTACTATATTAAAACTGTCTGGATCAAATAGCAATAATAGCATGATGATGTAATTAACTTTTTAACTTAAAAAAAAAATGAAAAGAATCGATTTTGTTTTAAAATATAAAAAGTTTTAATTAATTATGTATTTTTTTTAAAAAATAAAATTGTAAAATGTATAATTTTTCGTATCGGTGTAGTTTTGGTATTTCCGTTATGAGGGGAGGGAGGATATAAGTTAGATGGTATGTACCACTGCTTACACTCGCTTACAACGAAATTCACTCCTACTGCCTTATAAGTCTACGGTTTCAATCGTAACTATATTATGTCCATACTCGTTGGTCAGTGTTCTATAGGTAGTAATATGTCTATGATCAGATCATATTATTGTTATTTTATCACTGGTCGGACGGAGGGGACCGGAGTGAATAAGCCACTTGTTAAGCACTATTGAACTTGAGTTCACGACAATAATATTACATGCCACGCCGCCGCGCCGACGAAATTAGTCTCTGCACAGTGTGGGCCGTAATAATTTATTACATAATATTTTAATAATTGTATATAGTTTAATAGTTTATGTTATAGAAGCTATGAATGGTTAAAGACTCCCCAGAATATTTACTCACGAGCCGCTACTGGAAATCAGTGTCTGAAAATGACTTATAAATGAAAATAATATATTAATGGTGATAGCGAATGTTGGTATGTCGGAATGTATTTAAAATCTAAAATAATTTCTTGTTAAGTTCCTGAGTAGGTAGGAAGGTACATAAATTAACACAAATCAAATTACGTCATTAGTATATTATACACATATATATTAGGTGTACCTAAGTCGCAGTGACACTGAACATCGAACACGACCCCGCGGGTTCTTACCGGTCATTTCACTTTATATACGACTAAAATATCACATTTATGCAGAACAATACCTACCTAATACGAGCATTTTGAGTGAATTAAAATATATTCACAAAACGTTTATATTATACACGTTAGAAACACGTTAACAACACGCATTGAAGGGTTTGTATGACATCCCGTAATTCTATAAAACAGCTAGTTATTCTTTAGAATTACGAGTACTTTCAGTTAATGTATTGAATGAATCCATAAATTTACACACTTCAACTAGTTATTCTACATACTAACTAGATATTTTATGAACTAACAATAAGGGTTTAGTTAATGTATTTAAAACTGTTATTTATTTAATTTACATTATTTTGAGTACAAATTACAAAAAATCAAACGTTAGTATTAAGTCAAACACGCCCTATGTTATTATACAAAATATAAATATTAATTCATTTCACGTCAATTTATTAGAATTATTAAAATCTTATACAAATTTCAAATTTCAAATAAAAACCAATAGTTATTAATAGTTTTTTATAATAGAATTATAAACTTATTCTATTAATATAGTTACAACTATTAAATTATTATTTTTTTTACAATTTATTTATTAGAACTACACGAACTTTTTTAATGGCATTTAGAGTTACAGAGTAAATTATTTTTTAAACATATGCACCGTTTTGTGGTGCACTTTTGTTGACACGTGCATTTGAAAAACCCTTGACCTAGTCCTAGTGATTGGACATCATAGGTGCAAGTGAGGCTTAGCCACACCATAAAATATATTATACCGTAAAATATTTCACGAAAAAACTTTTCTCCAGCACAAGATTATCGAAGTAGGTACGAATGTACGATAGTATAACCTCAAGACTTTCTCAAATTTGGCAAAAGCTTAGATTTGTTGTATTATTTAAGGAATGTCCAGTGGCGGTGCCGACTTCTTTTTTCGAATGAGACTTAACCGTTTTTACTATAAATTATTTAACTTATGTTGCATAATATACCTACTTATGAATCAAATAATTTAACATAATATGGTTCTTAAGTATACTAAAAAATTTAAAGAATCAGAATTTGAATAAATATATTAGGTGTTAAAGGAAAAAATGGCGGTGGGAATGATTATTGCTATCAGTGAATCATATTGTATAGAAGATAAATATTATATATTATTATATACCTTTATAGATATATATTGATGTAACTTAATATTTATTACAAGCAGATTGCAAATATACTAACATAGTAGAAGTAGGAAACACAGAGAGAGTAGAAAATACAAAGTCTACAGCCCGTTAAAAATTTGTAGCCGATTGTAAACCCTCCCGATTTTAATTATCACTGTCCTGTAAACTCTCTCGGATCCACTCCAATACTACCTTATATAGTATATACTATTTAAAAAGTCAATAATTTGAATTATAGTAAATAGTAAAAATAATAATAATTTAAATCGACATTTTGATTTAATGTTTATAAAAATATGAAGATAAAGATTTTAAATGAGCTGCCTATACTTTTATGGTATGTGCCTACTACCTACAGTCTATTTTTGCTACATAAATACAATATAGTTTTAAAATAACTCAGGAGAGTTAACACATTTCCCTCAGGTAGGTATAAACCTAATGTTGACCTGTAAGAGTTTACCATATTGGGAGAATTTTAATATTTTTTTTAATATTTACTAAGTACCTAGTTTTGAGAGAATTTACCACCACGCAAATGTATTCCTAGTTGCACCTTTGATACACATTAATACATCCGCACATAAATTACAATTAAGTAGTAGACTGATTTCAGATATCCCCTGATCAACCACTGATCAACTTTATAATATACCAGCAGGGCCGCATTTAGGGAGGACGCTGGGCACAACTACCCTGGGCGCCAGTATTTTAGGGGTGCCAAAATTTTGTGGCCAGAAATTTGTTTACTTGTGAATTATTTAAATTTTATAATTTTAATTATTTTAATAACAGTATTATATAATATAGTTTTTTATAATAATAATATATTTGCAACAATAATATACAATACATTTTGTGTTAAACTTAACAAGTTTATAATAAGTTATACATTTAGTATAATAGTATTATATTATATTATATAGTATTATGCTGTTTGAATTTTTTTTAATCAATATTAATTTGTATAGTTTTATATATTTTTTTTTTTATTTATTCATGAAGTACCTGCTTAAGTATGTTAAAAAAACAACTTATATGATGAATTATAAGCAAGGTTTAAGTGACATAAATTCAAACATATCTTTGCGGAGAGAGGATTAAGGAATTAATAAACAATATTTTTAAAAAACGCACACATTGTAAAACAAATATTCTTTTCTGTGCTCAAAATCTAAAAGGTTAATGAGGGTCTATCTCCCATATTTTCTGTGGGCAGGCCCCTTAGGGGGATTAATTTTTTTTCATCGAGGCTTAGGGCCGGCAATTTTTTTTTGCACCGTGGTGAAAAATGTCTAAATGCGGCACTGCATACCAGAACGCATAAACACGCATGTCATATGTTATGCATATCCGTAGTTCATCATAATATGAACATATTATGTATATATATTATTATCAACTTATCACATAATCATACTATACCAATTTATTGTACTTACCATCTACCGTTTAACACCTGTAACATAAGGTAACATCGGTCGTGATGGTATCTGTCTTTTAGAAGGATCGCATTAGGACGGATCGTCGACCTTTATGTACAAACCGTGTTCTATGTGTATTTAGAAATCCCTAAAAAAATCACAACTATAACTTTTTTTCGTTCTTACTTTAATTTTGTAATTTTTATTCTACCACAATATAATATTATTTAATTTCAAATTTGAATTTTTGAGTAGCTACCTACATCACTATTTGTTTTAACATCTCCAATACCTATAGAGTTGCTTCTACGTCGAAGGTGTGGCTATATGACATAAGCGTCAAAGGTATAAAAATTACATATCATTTGCGCCAAAATGTGTAGGACATACGTGCCAATATTATATAGGTACCTGTTATACCTAACACATGGAAGAAGCGCCAAAGGTGTAAAAATGACATATCATCTGCGCCAAAATTAATGTTTTATATAAGTAGTTATTTAAAAATATCAATCTAATAAAAAATTGTCAATAATAAGTTATTAAAATGTTATAATATATAGTTCTAAATTGAATATAATAATTTTGTTATCTATTCACTGCGGCACACAGGTATCTAGTATTTTGGCTCTTACGTATGATACGATTTTGGCACTTTCGTAAGATACAACTATTTTTTTTCTTATCTCATTTTTGTCACATATGCACCGAAAGTTTGGTTTTCGATAGTGGTTGAAGCGTTGGAAAGCGTCCTTTTTCCGTCCAGCGGGTGGTAAAGTGTGAATATCTAAAAGGGAATATCACGCGTACTCTCTACACAACCAGACACTGAAATTTATACCACGGTCTTTCCTAAACACAATAACTTTTGGTTACATTTAATATTCATATTATAATCTCGTTGCACGACGCGTCAACATTTTTATTTCATGAAATCCTTTTCGTAGAGTAATCTGATTGTTGTATAGATCCCCGCATACTGCGCATTTACCTCTGCACTGATTACCTACGTTTTTTTATTCTTATTTTATTTTAATATAACAATTATTATTTATATTGATATTTATATCTATGCCACGGTCCTTGAAAAACATAAACTTTTAGTTACATCTTATATTTATTTATTTATTTATGTTTCTCTCATGAAAATGTTTTCGTAGAATAGTATGTGTTGTTTCCACCTTACAAGTGCGTAACATAGCAAATTTTACGCTCAGAAGAACACGTGTAGCTCTGTTAGAATAAAAATTAGAGTGCATTTACCATTTATAAAATCTAAAGGTAAGATTATTATATAGAAAACCTCATGGGTTTTTCTTATCATATTTTAATTTTAAAGCAAGTTATGAGTATTTTAAGTTGTACGAACCATTTACAATTTTAAAACACTCATAACTTGCTTTAAAATTAAAATGTAATAAAAAGCCCAAGAGGTTGTCTAGATAATAATCTTAGGTACTTTTAGATTTAATAGAGGTCAGTTACCTACTAATATAAGTACTGAAACACCTATATTCGGTAATTCACAATAATATACATATTGCATTTACAGGTTGAAATAAATATTAGGTTTGTTTTTTGAGAAAATTGTTTTATTTATAATATACAATTTTTCTAATAAATGTATAACATATTATTATAATATATATTTATTCAATTGTATACATTGTTTAATTAGTGTATACATTATATATTTATTTTTGATACCGAGCGGAGTGAAGAAGATAGTGGTTTTACAATGGTGTTTATTTTTTTATTTTATTTTTTATCCTGTATACAAAATTTTTACCAGAAAGTCTGTTTCGATTTCAACATATTATAGTATCTTATCTTTTAGCAAATTGGATCAAGATGGGTCCTTAAGACGGGTAATTTTCTTAATAGTTATTTAATTTCACGGAAAAAACCACCGAAAAAAATACGAAAATACGCTAAAAATGGGATTTTAATTTCTAACGATTTGTTTATCACCAAAGCAACGAATACAAAATAATAATAATATTACAATATTAATTCAACTAATGGGCTATAATAAATAACAACAATATAAAATATCCAGATTGACAAATGGTATCCGTTCAGAATCGTTTTTCATATACAATTATATTAGACACCTGTATCATTGAATTCGAGTTTAATACAATCCATTATATATTGAACCGATTGTAACCTAGTGTACAGCGGAGCGATATACACTTGCACGTTATTATTATTTATAATTTTCATACGTTATTTTCTCGAAAAAGTCATTTTTGTGTTTTTTTTTTTAATTAGGCATCTACCTAATATAGAACTGCTTTCAATAAAACTTCAATATTACATGTTCAGTAAAAACTTTGAGTGCAGAACGTCAATTAGATAAACATATCAACGTTATTATACGCTATCGCAGCGTTGTATTCGCTCTGTAGCTTATATAGCTTATAGTTTATCGTCTGGACGGCTGGACATTGTACCTTTACAAATTTACAACTATATTATAATCTTTCGTAATTTCGAGTCAGTGAATCATAATAAGCGCTGCATTACGATACGTTCCACATAAGCTAAACCAATAATAAACCAAGACGTAAAAAATGCTGAAAGGATCGTAACTGAAAAAAAAAAATTCGAAATAGAAAAAATCTAGATAGCGAGGTTCCGCAATATTGACTATAGATATCTAATCTGTGCCCGTCTCCAATGTTAGTTAATATTATTTTTTTTAACAAATGAGATTATTTATATCTATATAAATAAATAAAAACCATAAATTAAAAAAAAAATATATCAATTTAAAAAAATGTGGAACTCATTAATTGTATACGTGGTATCCAAACTTAGTGATAATAATAATATGATATGGGTAACAAATAATGTAGTATAACAAACACTGTTTGATTCATGACTCATGACATGATAATTCCCATAGTCAACTATCGAAACATAAATTACTCAAATCACCATATTGTGCAGATGATACAATATTACAATGGACTGGATTTAGTTTGAAAAACAGTATGACGTTGTCACAACGGCTGTGCCATAGTATTGTACCTACTATTGTAGTACTATCTAATAATATTATGCAAACATGCATTATGTCTAACCGTATTAAAATATATAGATAAATAATTTATTTGTGGTAAATAATAGTATACGACAGATATAAATAAAAAGAGTATGTACGATTTCATTTACTTATCACACTTTGTTAAGGACACTATTATGGCAATGCAATGAAAAAAGGTATCTACTGTGCTACGATTCAAATGCAATGTAATGTTATGTGTGTTTGAGGGGGGAGGGGGACTCAGTCACCCTACCTCTGGTGACGGCTAAAACGCATCCTCCTTAGTAAATTATTACTTTAAATATCCGGGGTTACAAGTGGTACGAGTATGCTTAAACAATCCCTGTTTGTATATTATACATATAATTAGACATTTTTTATACATACAACTATGTATCTATGGAACGGTTAAAACTATGTGGAGAGACATTAGCCTCCAAGAAATTGTTTACGCTTTAAACCTTGACTGCGTTAAAATGTACGCCTGAAGGTTACTTATGGTATATAGCACAATAATTATTAAACATAATACCTATAAGAGGTATATATCTTAAATATCTTAAATATATATACAGCAGTTCTTAACATTTTAAGATCACGGACCCCTGGTGAATGATTTTTTAGAAATCATGGAGCCCCTTAACAATTTATTTTCAAATACAAAACAATACAATTTTTTTTACAAAACATCTAATGTTATTATAACCAAATTTATAATAATTACTTTATATTACAAATTACATAAGTAGATATTACAAATATACACATTTATAATTGTTTTTATTGCACTTATTTTTAAAAAAAAAAATGTAATATGAAACTATAATTGAGTGCAACCGATCAACTGCACTTAGGGACAGTAAATATACGTCTGTCGGGACTACAGTGATGCACTCCTGTACATTTCGTATGAACAAGAAAACCTGATAAATAAATAAAAGTAATGCAATTAAATGGTGTAAAATCTACACCTAGTATCTAACACTGCAAATATACTTAATTGTATCGAATTTCACTGTACCTCGTCACCGGAGTGATAAAGATATAATATTTCTATCTCTTATATTATAATAAGATATATTATATGTGAAAATAATAATCCAACAATATCGTAATAATGAACTCATGTCACTTATTGACGTATGTTATGTGTTAATGCTGCCATGGACCCCCGACATGAGTATTACATGGCCGTCTTTAGGGGGGAGGGGGCGAGTAGGTCCCAGGCCTTAGGCCTCGCACTTTTTGCTTAAATTTTGGGCCTCGCGTTTGAAAAAAAAGTAGTAATTTTTTTTTAAAAAATTGTTTTATTTTCATAGTATTTTCATAGTATTTAAATTGTATGTTTTATAGAATTAGTAAATATCCAAAATTGTATAAAAATAATGAAGTTGATTCAATGTAAAAATATTGAAATATCGTAATTGCAACACATCAGCCGCGTAGGTGATGCGGGTAGCAGCCACTGTCCGTATTTTTGTTGAATTGTTATTATTTATTAGTAATAGATAATAATATTATATTTAAAACGTCGACGACGCTCGTCGGTTGTCACAGTCGGAAAAACATAGATAATAATAAATAATATTTATAGAGCAAATAGTGGGTAGACCGATTTTATTAGTAGTAGTTTTTACTTTTTCGTGTGTGCGTTTGCTGTTGACATCAGTTGTATCTAATATTCTAATACTTAAGAACTTTTTGACGAGTTAAAAATATTTTGTAGAATTTTAAACAAACAAAAAACCTGTATCGAGTGTCTTGATTTAATAGAATCAACATGTGGTTCAATTCCAAATATTTCTATCGCGTTAAGAATATTATTAACTCTTACGATAACCACTGCAAGTGCTGAGAGAAGTTTCTCGAAGTTAAATATCATAAAGAATTATTTAAGAACAACAATGGTGCAAAATCGTCTTCCTGCTTTAGCAATTATTTCAATTGAACGTGATTTGTGTGAAAATGTAAACTATAGCATTGAAAAGTTCGAAGAAATAAAAGCCAGAAAAATGAATTTTTGAAGAATAAAATGATTTTTACTGTATTTTTTTAGTATTTTAATTCATCTGTTTATTGTTGTGTTTTATTAAACTATTTAAAATGTAAATTTATATAAATATCAATAAGTGACGATTAATGAATTATATAATATAAGTAAATAAAGAAAAACATGTTATTTGAGTCTAATGTAAAATTATTTTATTTTCTTTACCTAGCTAGATTATAATGTTTTATAAAAAAAAAACCTTATTTTAAATTATAATTAGGAAGGTACCTACCAAATTTGTTGTGTGATAAGAATTATTGATGTCATTATATGTTTATAGAAAATAGATAGATCATAGGTATAAATATACCTAAAATATTTTAAAAGTATTTTCGCCCTGGGCCTCGCAAATCCTATGGACGGCCTTGCTCCGGGGGAGTCGCGAACCACAGATTAAGAACCGCTGATATATATATAATAATAGCATAAACCGTGGTATTTAGTATAGGCATTTATAGTTTACCTTGGTAGTAGTGTATAGTATGAGCTTCAGTGGTGTCACGAATATTTAATCCATTATATGATTAACATGGCATAATCGCATAAGTCCATATTTAGTTAAAGTCCGCGAAACACATACATACTTACCTATATGATTTGGGGGTTGCGTCCGAAAATCTCATGCTTATGATTTCGACGCTAAAAAGGTCGGTAGACAAAAACTGCACACTAATAGTGGGTAAAAACCTCACACTACTTTAAGTGCCAGGTAACAGATTAATAAGATATTGTACAATGATCGTGGTAACACGTTTTAAGTGATTTTTAATTCAAGTATATTGTAATGTATTGTTGTTTATTATAAGAAACACTTGTTTAAATGTTGGGAAGAATTTTTGAAGCCCTGTAGAGACCGTTTTAATATCTTAAAAAGACGTTGGCAATCGATTTAATCTATTAAAACTGAATATTTTAAATTTTTATTATTTTTTAAACTTATATTATATTCAATTTTTGAATACAATAATTGTAAGTAACTTTTTTTTTTTAATAATGAGTGGTTTTCGGAGTGAAAATGCCTACAGAAGGATCTGGGCGTCAAAAAGTTTTGATCATACCATGTTGTTTATACCATAACAAATCTATATAATACCATAGTTTTATTTAGAGGAGTAGTGGCGTAGCAGGAATTTGGGGGGAGGGGAGCTACAGTGTTTATTTTATTATAAAACACTTAACGTTGATATTAATATATAATATTTTATAATATCATTAACATTATTGTAACCGCTATAACTTCCAATAATAAATACGTACTAAAATTGTCCACGCATACAATATTTTAATATTAGCTTCTCGGTTTCCCTATTATATAGGTAGCAGTGGCGCAACTAGAGTTCAAATCTTGGGGGTGCTACAAAGGGTAAACCGTTATATGGCCGTTGGGGGCTCCCCTCACACCCCCCATTACACCTATAAAATACTTTATTTTGACTATTATTATTAGGTATATTCAAATACTAAAAATGTAAACACATTTTTTTTATTTATTGTATTTTATGATTTAAAATTATTAAAGTGTTAAACACAATCTTCTGTCAATGGTAGCAAATGTGTTTATACAATTTTATATATTTTTTATTATATTTTAATATAACAAAGAATCAAACTTACCAGGATGAGATATTGATATGTCATTTGTTTCACAAAATTGTATAATTTTTAACCATAATTCTGAGAATGACTTATCTGTTCTCATGTTTTTAAATGACTCAATAACATTATTAATAATCATTTCGGCCTTCCCTAATGTAGCTGCCTATGATTGTAGAGTTGAACTTAAGATGTTTATAACTCCTAAAACATCTCTTAAAACCATAACTAAAATTGCAAATTGGAATTTTATTAATTGACTAATGATTCCTAAAAATAAAATATAACTTTTTTGAGTACTCAATAACATTTCATTTTTCATTATTTATTATATTATCTATAGCTTCAGCTACATCTTTATCAGCTTCTTCTTCAATTTCATTTTTTTAAAAATTTAAAAATTGCTGAATAATTATTTATTATTGAATGGCAATTTCGATATCGACAAATCTATCGCGTATCATAAACTCTTATTATATCGCCTTTCTTTTATCCTAATTCAGT
>NC_042493.1:101793208-101793799 GCF_005508785.2 Acyrthosiphon pisum
TTTTTTAAAATTTAAAAATTGCTGAATAATTATTTATTATTCGCAATGGCAATTTCGATATCGACAAATCTATCGCGTATCATAAACTCTTATTATATCGCCTTTCTTTTATCCTAATTCAGTCTGAATTTCAAGTAATTTTGAGTTGTTACTTGGTCGAGAAAAATGCACATAGAGGGACTCCAAAATATTAAAAAAATTTCGAGCAATATAATAAACTAAGTATATATTAATATATTCTAATAAAAAAAAATATCTATAGTATTATGTGTTAATGTTCTACAAATAGTTAATTAAAGCATATTCTACCTTAATTCCTTTGCACATATCCAGAACCACTAAATTTAACCTGTGAGACATACAATGAGTATATATGGCAGAAGGAAAATATTGTTTTATTTTGACTTGAACACCATTAAGACACCCCGACATTACGCTTGCACCGTCATAAGATTGTGCAACAATTTTTAATGATTTCATGTCAAAATTGAAATGACATAATGATATCTTAAAATAAAATTACATTGTTAAAACTATAGATATTTTAAATTATAAAGACATTAGACTTGGGCTGCTTAAAATAGAGTTGGG
>NC_042493.1:101798827-101817082 GCF_005508785.2 Acyrthosiphon pisum
CATGTCAAAATTGAAATAACATAATGATATCTAAAAATAAAAGTACAATTGTTAAAACTATAGATATTTTAAATTATAAAGACATTAGACTTGGGCTGCTTAAAATAGAGTTGGGGGTGCTTAAGCACCCCCTAGCACCCCCGTAGTTGCGCCACTGTGTCCACCAGGTAATACCTAATTTGGTCCACAGATTAACGACTGACACAAACATAAACTACATGTTAAAAATACTGATTACATTTTTATTTTATGATTCAACCATATAAAACATACAAAATGGTATTATCATTCAAATATTTAGGAGTGACAATAAATTTTAATCTAAAATGGTCAGAACATATACATAATATCAAAATTAAAATGAGGAGCTTAATTGTTTTATATTAGTTTTATATTACAAAATTTGATTCCTTGATAAATCAATTATTATAAGACAAATTTACATGGCACTGTGTAATTCAACTTTGCAACATAACATGTTGGGGAGGCATCAACAGAACAGATATCAATGCATTGCATACTACACAAAAAGAAGAACAGGAAAATACATTAAACCGTCATATACTTTATTAACTAGTTCTAGAAATTCTCCTAATTACACGGGGAAAACTATTTTCAACAATTTAAATAACAAAGTAAAGAGTCTAATAAAAAGTTTATGTGAAAGTCAATCAGATAATACCAATGATATAATTAATATAATAAAAAAATCAAATAAAAAAGACAATAAATAAATTGTTGAACAAATTGTAATATCGTTGAACTCTGTATATCAGATACGAGCTTATAGCTCAGTTGGTATTCGTATCACTGTATCAGCTATTATTAATGTATTTTATTGTAATTATTTAATTATAATTGTTTTGGTTAAAATAAATAAATAAATGCAAGTATTTTATAGATTATATTTTAAGCAATGTAAAATGTTATAATCATTTAGTGTTAGACAAAGCCACTTCTGTTTTAAGTCGGCTGATAATGTTTGTAAAACCTATACAATATAAATACAAATATTTAGACTTCAGGATATACTTATTTATTATTTGGTTATATAAAGTAGAACCCCCGTAGCACCCCCGTAGTTGCGCCACTGATAGGTAGATACGTACAACAACAATGCATTCAGTGTCGTGTCGTGTTAACACCGGAGGCACACATACATTGCACCTCATAACAATGACTCTCCCTATCCACACACCAAAATACCGATCATGACTAAAACCGGTAGGTAGTGAATAAAATATACAATAAAGATTATTATCGCATAGCTCCTCGGAAAATTAATCATGTTGGGCGGAGGTATATTTTTCATGTTTTATATTCATTTATTTAAATTGTACCTACATCGATATAATCGATATGTAATTTTAAATGAATATACTTTATAATTTGGTCTGTTGCTATGGAATCTGATAAAAACATTCGAGCTTCAAAAATTACAATGCTGTCAACATTTGAATTGTTTTTTTCGAATTTTTTTCTGAAAACGATTTCAAATTTCGGAAAATGTCCGGTATTAAGTGATAATTGTGGAGGAAATTTCTTATCTATATAGAGAGTATGAATGACACTTTTACATACATTATTTTACTGTCCGAAAATGAAGCCACATACAGTACATATTGGTACACAATAAAAGCACACATAAATACTTCGTTGTAAAACCAAAATATCCATTGAAAATGGAAAAACGTTTCTAACGAAATCACGTGACGCGTACAATTTACAAAATATAGAGTAACGTCCTTATACCTAGTAACACGTTACTCTCGTTACGTTCCTACCCAACACTGCTTAAATAATTAATTTACTGATCTGTTTCAATAATAGCTAGTTATGTACATATCTGGTACTCGATATAAAAATTTGGCAATTCATCAACGCTCTCTGGATTTTCTAAATATTCTTCAATATTATAAAAATCCTAAAAATATTGTAAAAATGTATATTTAATTTAAACAAATAGTCACCTTAGTAAAATTTCAGATTATTATTAATTTTTGAGGATCCGCGGCCGGTGCTGGTATCACAAGTTTTTCTCAATTTATTTTATAACATTCAAAAATTATATTTTATATTTAAGGTGCCACCCAAATATTATAATACTTTTCCACTAATCTACTGGCTACTGCCCGATACTTATTTAGGGGATACGGTGGATTATGCCAAAAATAATATGCAGAACAATTCTTAGGCCTTGTACAATCATCAGATTTTGATAATTATTTTTTTATCTGAAATAAGATAAATTCCTACAGGCCACGTTGAACTACGATTTTTATTTTATTTAAAATAATATGGTACAATATTTTTTGTAAAATTAAAATTAAAATGTATTATTTTTTAAGACATATTACCTATATAAAGCTTGAGATCAAAGTATTGCAAAAATGGAGCTTAACGCGGCTTGTAGAATATTACCCTATATTATTATTAGTTAAAACAATATTATCAAATTTTGTTGATTCTACTGAAGAACAGGATCATTTTCCCGTGGAGTGTATATATGTGGATAAAATTATACTGGCATCGGGTGCCTTAACAGTATTACATAAATATAAAACAAAACTTCAATGAGTATAATAAATAACAATTAGAAATACGTAACAAAAAACGCTAATAAAAAAATAGAAAAAGATAATAGATAATTTACTTCTCAATTTACGTAAGACAAAATATCAAAATATTATTGAAAGAAATATTATTTTTATAATACATACGTTATATTATAGAATATGAAATGTATTCATTTCATATACAAATAATGTATATTTTATTTTGTTATTAATTATTATAAAATAATATGTGCTTTTAATACTACACATAATATATAATATTATTATTATTAGATTGCTTTAAAGTCAATATTGACGTACCGATCGGTGTCGGTGTGAATAGGTTAGTGAAATAAGAAACTAAAATAGAATTTTCTGTGTTGTTACACTCACTTTAGTTGTATTACTATATTCTTGTATCTCAATTCTCAATTATTCAATATTTTACACCCGAAAAGGTGCAATTTACACATCATTATTTCAGTGCAAGGTGCATAATATGGTTTATATTTTTTTGATCAATTTTAGCGGAAATTTACTATACAACCCTGAATTTTACCGTTCCATTATTTTTATAAAAAGAGAAACCATCTAACGACCTCCGAGTACCACCTATGAACCTTTCACGGATCCTCAACGTACCGCCAAATGATTAACAGTAAAAAAGGGTATGATTCGTTGATAATTAAAGGCTTGTATCTCCGCTTGTAATTTAAGAGTTTAAAAAATGGTCAGTGAGTCAGAATAGGTATCTATATTTAAAATTACCAAAAATCAGAATTTGATTTAATTCATCTACGAGGGAAAAAAAAAGTGGCCGAGCGTGTTTTTTGAATTGTTCTGTATCCTAATAACTATTTGAGGCTGAGTTTTGAATTTCTAACATATTTTGTTTTTATAATATGACACCGTCGTGACGAGAGTCGTTGACCCGTCGAATAATGATATATCAACGTTGAATAATATTGTATGATAATATCTTAAGTTCCTCAAACAGCGTAGGTAGGTATCTATCTAAGTTTGACCTGCCTATAACCCATCAGTTTATTAATATTTCGAGTTCAATTCGAATAAAAATTACCATATAACCAGTAAACATCGTCTATTATACCCGCAGAGACATATGCACGTGCAGTATATGAAATTTTAATATTTTATGTATATTGTGCAGCCTACCTCTGCAGATCTATATCGCACACACAAATTTTCCGTCTTTTGAGCAATATCTGTGCAATACGACCACACAATAATATTATCATTCCACAATGTCGTCGAGTCATAGGTATCTAGATGACTTTAACATGATAATAATATTTTTGAGAAGTAAAAACGTTAGGTACCTACTGTCGAGTCGTTAAATTATTATAATTTGGACGATAAACAAATATATGCAGTGGACGTGGAAATAATGCGGCTGTTTCTCATAATATTAATTATTCATTATCCATTACAATATCGTATGGTACGTGGGTACTTATATGTATATCGGGTGATTTATTTTATCGTCGAACACTCGTCGTAAAATTATATCTACAAATGTCTTTAAAAACATATTTTATTTAGGTACACGGTTTTTTGTAAAAAAATTACCCACATATGTTTTTAATATTTTTGAAAATGTTCAATCTTTTCAATAACAACGTACGGTTTTAATTTTATATTCAAAATTGGAATATTTTACTAAGTATTTCGAAACATAAAACTCGAATTCAGGACGAGTAGCTTACGAGTTGATTGTAAAACGCGGTTACCGGCCCGCTTAAAATGTTGGTCCACTACATTTATAATTAAACGTATGTTGTGATTCAAAAAAGTAAAAAGCTTCAAAAATCATACCGCGGTTAGGTTAGGTTAATTATCGCGGTTAGGTTAGGGTATTTATCGCGATAAAAAATATTTAAAAATATAATTTTTTTGTAAAAACCTCGATTTTTAACGACTCGACACCATGTAAAAAAAATAATGTGGTTATCGTGTAATGTGCCACCTCGGTATACCGGAAACTATGACATACCTATAATACTCTAATATTTGTTCTATTTTTATTTAATTTTATTACAGAAAAGTACCTGTGGCTTGAGTTATAAAGATGAACAACATATTAATAGTCGTCGGTCATACAATATAATATTGGTATAATAGATAAATAGCAATTATACTGGTAAATATCCAGTAAATATCCACCAAGCCTAACAATAACTTAATTTTAGAAATTAAATTACTTTTTAGTCTGTGATGTGTCCTTCCGCCTCGCTTTGTGAAGCAGTAGATTTGTTAGACCGCTGACTAAAAGTGAACGGTGGTGGTCAATTAAGACAAACACGACAATACTATTGTCAATTTATTTCAATTTTTCACGTAAACACAGCATAACAATTATTATGTTATGCGGGATAATATGTTCGTATATAACGTATTAAAATACTTGACAGTGATGACCATCAACAATACATTAAGTAGGTACATTTTAGCTCAAAAAATCACTATATGACGTAAAAACGGTTAACGCCCGTAAACTTTTTTGGTAGTTAAGTAGCGAGTACAGAAAATATTTTCAAAAACATTGATAATTTTTGTGCAAGGCGATTGTCCCGTGTTAAACGAATCACTCGGTATAAACATAATCGTATAACCACCTGCTGCTTGCAGCTTCCAGCCTTAGATACCTCCGCACCGCCACTGCGGCGACGGTCGCATTATTATATTCCTTATATATATATAATATATATTATTTTTATTATATACCCTGCACATGTAGGCACGGTTCTGAAAGTGCCAGCGGAGATGCAATCTCCTCGAGATTTATGACACACGTGTACCCGTCGGTTAACAATATGTCTACCTATTACAATACGACGACGTCGCCACAGTTGGTTGCAAGACCGACGGCGCCGATCGCAACGCGCGTGTGCGAGTCGGGCGTTCCGAGAACGTAATAACAATAAAAAGATCCCCTGCACCGAGGCTCACGGACTACTCTGACCACCCGAGTGGTGAACATCTAAAGAGAGACGGATAGACAGGCTGACAGACATGGCGACAGAGAGGGAGACTGTGAGAGAGAGAGAGAGAGAGAGAGAGAGAGAGAGAGAGAGAGAGAGAGTGAGGGAGAGGAGACTTGTTGCAGTTGTCTGGATTATAAAATATAACACGGTTACTTATTATAGAGGGTACATAATATTATACCGATACCTACCCATCGAACCGGCCCTTTTTGTTGCCCGAAATTTGGAAAAATAAAAAAAAATAAAATATATTACTGTTGTAAGACATTCCGACCATATTTTATACACACCGATAATGTGTGCGTGAAAAGCATTTCGATGTAAGTATTAATACTATTATTATTTTAATCCCTCGTCCCCACGAACGTGTGTGTCGTGTGTTTGGGTTTTTCGTCTGAGACTAAGGCGCCCGTTATAATATAATATACTGTTATAGCACGAACAATACATAAGGATAAAATACGGATGAAAATAAATGTCCGCCGCTAGATTACCTGTTGCTCGACAGTTCCGAAAAATACGTCCCACGCTGAGCGTTTGGACAGCGTTTTGTGCGACCCTAAGCAATAACGACGAAATATTATGTATAGTAACAGTTACCTATCTGTACCTACCCATCTGCAGTGTTGTAACAAGTATTTAAAATACCACCCAAGTACAACTGTAAATAGTATTTAGAAATATTTGAAATATTCTTCAAATACAAAAAAAAAAAAAATTCTTTTTAGTTCTATATACCTTATCATGATCAAAAATTTGTTTATTGCATTTTGAAAACGTGATTTTTTCAATAATCAAAATGCCGATCAGTCGTGTAAGCTGATTTTTTGTGATAGTTTCACCACGACAATGAACCTTTCTCTACAGACAGTAGTTATATTATATTAGTTTAAACCTAGATGTATTTTGATATCCCATACCGTCATCGATCGTCGTCATCAACAAACTATAACGATAATGTTGATAACATTTTCTTGGCAAATAGTTAGTACTATCAATTAGTAATAATATTTTCGTATTGTTAAATTATAAGGAATAATAGCCGTTAAGCAAAAGCTTATTGCGTTTTGGCAACCCCTTACTAATTGGGGCGAATTTATATGTTTCCCGTACGTGGGCATGTGGGAAATTGCGGCCATAATCAATAACTAAAATAATAATATAATATACTGCCTAACTGAATTATCATTTAATTATCTACTATAAAATATATATCTATTAACAAGGTAAGTATAACTATCTAACTGAATTATCATTTATATGTCTAATTTCATTCTATAAGATGTCAACGCGCAGACTGAGAATGTGCCGTGACCTAAACAATCGTATATTATATTATATCGTTTCTCTGCCCCGACATTATATTGTTATTAACGTGAGTTTAAAGTTATATTATACTTGAAGATGGCCGATAGTGTACCAAAATATTCATCGCAATAACGTATTACCCAGGGACGACGCAAATTTCCGCAAAAATCTGCAACCTTTCCGTTTACCGCCTGCAGTACAATAGTATTATAATATTATATTTCCCATTCACCACAAATTTTAGTTTTTAAATTTTAGTTACCCCTTACTAAATGTGTCAAATTTATATGTTTCCCGCATATAGGCATCTGGAAAATTGCCACCATAAATGACTAAAATAATAATATAGTATACTCCATTACATAACTGAATTATCATTTAATTGTCTACTTTAAAATGTATATCTACCATGTAGGTAAGTATGCTAAACAAATTTTATTTAAATACTAAAACATAACTTCTTAACGGTTAAACCGTATTCATAAAATAATCGATGACAAAATAAATTCTTAAAAATTGTAAATACGATAAAGCAAATGAGTCGATATTAAATCTTTTAAATTATTTTAACAAATTGTCTTCCTCTAACGAGAGCAATGCTGCACTGTTTAAATTTTATTAACGTTTTTAAAAAATAAATTTATATTGTTTTTATAGCAAGACACTATGAAAATATGTAAAGTTATTGATAATTAGCAATGATTTTCAAAATAAAAAAATAATTACATAATCGATTGAATATAGTTTTTTTGAAAACACGTATTAAGTAAGTTATTAAGTAGTATAAGTAATACCATTGATAACATTCATAATCAATAGCAGTTATATATTGCCTACTTATATATTTAATAAATACTTACTCTTTTATTGCATGAATAATAGGTAGGTATGTTGTATAATGTATTATTAAACTTTAAAATCACGCAAATTAATAGGTTGGTAATAAATATAAATTATATAGGTAAAACAATGAAGGCTTATAAATATATAATAATATTAATTACAGAATGAAGTTTATATTCATTTATTCATACAAAATGTATAATAATATATAAATCAATTAATACAATTAAATTAAATCATATAGTTATAATCACCCTACAACTAAATTACACAAATTAGTTTTTTTTTTTTCGGGTGCCTATATAATACATAATATTAGTACATTTTATCAATCTTACATGGATAAACTACATAAAAATGATTATTATCACTTTCTGACTAATTATACGTCTTAATTACCTAATTAATTTATTATTTGCAAACAAACAATTATTATTACAACAGATGATATAATGCATTAATAGATAAGTTTTCTAACGTTCTTTAAGCTAGTACTTGTATTGAAAATGATGAGTTCTTGAAAAAGTGTATCACAATTAATATAGAAATGTAAATAGTATACATAATTATAAGTAGAGTAAGACAGAAAAAAATTATACAGCTTTAATTATTTTAATCATTTTCTAAACGTATAATATGCACATTTATATATAATTTAAGTTATTAATGCGTCATTAAAAATATATCGAGAACAGAGATGTTACATTTTAAACCATTTTATTTATCTTAATATTTATATAGGTATGTGCACAGTAAAATTTTCAGAATATTTCGAATTTCATTAATTTTAATTGTATTTTTCAACATTTTGAGTTTGACTAGTTTTTTGGGCGTCCACGTGCAGGGCCACAATTGAGCTATTTTCAAGAGTGAATAACTACTCTATATAACTGGTTACTGGGCCACTACTTAGTACCTTAATATATTTATGATAAAGCGATTTTTCCTCCAAACATAATATTATGGAATTACGTTCTGAAAATGTAACACGAACGACGGACAACGGAATAAACGCAGTCATTTACATTAAAAAAAAAACTTTTCGTCATATTCGAATATTATTCATCGTTTTTTAAATGTGTTATTGCAAGTGCAATAAAATATTTACATAATAAATAGAAACAGAAGGTGTATAGGTTTGCAGGAAACGGACTTGAGTCGGACTAAATTAAATAAAGAAGTACGACGAAGCAGGAGAACAAACCCGGTTTGATTTTGTGCAATATGTAACTTATTATATTTTAAAAAATAGTTGTCTTCAGCTCATTATTAATCTATAATATAATCAAAACGAAATGCTGTCTGTTGGTAACCGCATCAATCGGTACAGAAACCTGGACCGATTTGGCTCATTTAATAAAAAAAAAAAAATGTTCGTTGTATTTCCGAGTTAGGTTTTTACGGAAAAAAAAAAAATTCGAAAGGTTGGCCGAAAAATTTGGGAAAAACTGAAAGGCCTTTTTTCGACGAGATATTTGCATAGGTAGGTTTAATTGTATAAATGGTTGCCGCAGATTATTTATCATAATATATTTGATCGGATATAACAATAATTTAACTTATAATTATTTTGATATTTGGTCACTATATTTTTAGCTCGCGTTGGTTCATCCAAACTTAATTTACCCAAAAACTATCAGACCATTATCATTAAAAAGTTATAACAATAGTTTCTTGAGATTTATAGTTTATTTTTTCAACCCCTATACCTAGGTAGCAAACGAGAGCTAATACATGAATTTGTTTTCAATTCACGAAAAAACTGCATATTATATTATTATTATAATTAGTAGATGTATGGTATATAATACATTTTTTACCAGTAAACTTATAGAAAAAAACAAATCTTTGTCGCGGGCGACGGGACAGCTAGTAGGTAAGTCACTAACACTTATAATTTACTGTGTATAATATTATTTTGTACGTACTTTTTTTTTATAGAATTTGATTATTCCGTGGCGTCGTTCAATTATTGTTAATATGTGATTTATATAAAATTGAATTTATTTAAGCTTTTGAGTTTTGTAAATAAATTCTCCAATTGTTGCCGATACCGTTTTTAATATTAATTTTTTTTTTTGCTGTTGTTCAACACCCTAGTAATAAATTAAAAATCATAAGATTATTTTGTGAGTATAATATATAGGTACCTGTACGAGGCAGGTGGATAAAATCTGACCAATCGCCCACCGCCCATTTATTTTTCGATTTATTTTTGAAAACACTTTTAATTATAAGGTTAGTTTTTATGTAATTTAATACAAGAATTGGTAGGTACCAAATCGTTTATTATCGCTCGGGTTCCTACGCATAAAAAACATGAATCATCTCTCCATCAGGTGACTGTCCACCAGCAGTTTTTTATCAAAAAATTTGAAATAGACGACCGACGTTACTCTAGAGAAACCGTGACGTAATTTAGGTATTTGTTAAATGTCGAAGTGTGTTTTGTTATAACGTTAACACCTAAGTTTAGTGTTTACTTAGGATCAGAAGCGTCCCTACAGACCCATTATTTTTATAGACAATAGAGAGGAGAAAAACAAAGGTATTTAAACTGAGTGTGCATATAATCCTTAGTATTGCTTTTTATACACATTCATTTTATAATAATATAATTTAATATTTCATCACGTGTTAAGAGGACTTATTTGAATCCTTTGGTGTTGTTTACGCCTTACTATTAACGCATAACATGGCAAATTTAACGTCCAGAATAATCCATTTTAATCTGTCATGTTTTTCGTTATGCTATATAATATTATAATATGGTAAAGTACCATACAATTCAAAGGTCATAATAATATTATTCGAGGTTTCCTTTAAGCTTTTTTTTTTTTGATATTTTAATTTCAAAGCTATTATTTTATGAGTGTTTTAAAATTCACAAACTGTTCAAAAATGCATTTTTTATTTATAGAATAATATGGTGTTTTAGGTCGGGGCTATACACGACGTATTACTCAGCGTTTTTCTCACCGTTTTCCGTGGAATTAAAAATGCATAATAGTCGTAACTGTATATCGGAGTAGCTATACATGGTGGATGCACTACTATCGTGTTTTCCAACAAATTTTCCTTTTATAATTCGACGTAAAAGCCCAGGAAAAGCCTGTAATGTAATGCATTTTTAATTATTATAATATATTTTAAAATCATTACGTTTATGAAGTTGTCTATTGTAATATAAGTTTCGGGGTGTCGGTTAGAGAGTCTCATATAGAATAGGACACGGTAAATAATTGAATAGTATCTTACCTTAAACACAGGTACCTTGTTCGAAGACATGTTTTTAAGACTTGAAGAAATCAAGCACACCATCGTGACACTACAAGTGACCCAAACAGCTGCTAGTGAGTATTTTGTTGTACAAATAATCACTTATTTATGAAGGAGGAAATGGAATTATCGACCTGGTAACGGAGTCGTTTTTCTTATAATAAATGCATTATATTATGGTTCAATATTACAATGATTCACATATTACGTTGATAGTAGTATGTAATGCCATTCGACATTACCTGTTTACAAATGGCTGTTTAAATTATGAGGACATAAAAATAATTTTTAAATATTTAGAATATGATTACTCGTAAATTATAATAATAGACAAATTGGATTGAATTTATGTCACTTAAACTACTATGTTTATTGTTTTATCTACATAATATGATATTCGTACCACTATGGTACTATGTCGATCATACAGCAATTTAAAATTGTAATCAACTTCATACCAATACAAGATTGGTACATAATGCAGGAACATATTTTTTTGTTTGACCTGCGACGTTTAAAGTTAAAATACGTAATGCGGGTGAGGTATAGGGTATATAACCAAATACGTCTACGGATTATCGAACAAGAATCACAATATAAATGAGAGTTTGTAATACATGCAGTAGTATAAAAATCTAGGTATAAAACGAGGTAGGTACCTTTAATCTACATACACGTGGAATAAAATTATTTTACACACGCGAAAAAATTAAAAATATATTAGCTCATAGGTTTCAAAATTGTTTCGGTATACCTGCGATCCAATTTGGAAATTTTTTTAATTTTGTCGACCTACGACATACTTATGACCATTTTTCTTTTTTTCAATTGTTGTTTCATTGAGTACCGCGGTATCATTGGATAACTTTAAGTAGGTACTATTACAGTGATGTGACGACACGCTTTTCCATCACTGGTACGTTCGCAGTCTTCGCGGATAATTATAAAACAATTCAATAATCTCATTGGAACTAAACTGCGTTTATACTAAAGTAATATATTTTATATTAAATAAGGTACAATATAGTTACAGTCTATAGCTGTAAATAGTGATGGAGAGGTTAGTGAATGAGACCCCCCCCAAAAAAAAAAAAAATGCACATAGTCTCCTCAAGCATTTCCTAAATTTTGCTATAAACTTACCCAAACATATTAAAGTAGGGCTTAGCCACATGTCAAACGTTATACTTTACGCCTATGAGTTAGGTACATGTAAAATACTCGTATTTTCTACATAAAATAATGTGTATTATTTTATTTTCATATATATTATATATGTTTTATAGTAATCTAATACAAAATAATACGCCCTCGAGAGCTTAAATAACGCTTTGCATAAAGCCACCACACTAACTTTGTCATATTTTAATTTTATACCTATCTGTATTAATCACTATCATGTTCAAATAGACGAAAAAAAAATTAAAACCATTCTGTAATTATCCGTAGATTTAGATAGTTGCATAGGCTAGGAATGTCTTGTCATTTAAGAAGGCGCTATACCATAGCTACGTAACATAGCAAATTGTACGCTCAACACATCACGTTTAGTTCTGCTATTTTAAAAAAATAGATCGAATTGACCTCTTATAATATTTAGAAGTAATCATTTAGAATATTATGTATATTTATTATTTAGAAGTATTATCTAGTGAACCTTTATAGGTCTTTTTTAGATTTTAATTTTGAAGAAAGTTATGAGTATTTTAAAATGCATTTTTTGTGATATTGTCGGTAAATGTTACTTGAGTATATATAATCTACCTATTGTTAAAGATGGATGTTGGGAGGTGTGGGTTATCCACGAGTTGGGTTGAGTCGCATCATTGTAAGGAACGCTAATTATTGTCAAGTCTGGGAGTCCCCTTTCTTTTATTCGAGCACTGCATATAGTGACGCACATGATAATATCTTATATCGGTTCTAATTTCTTACAGTGTAGCATTTAATAAAGCCTAAGAAGCCATAATAATTAATGATTAGCCATAAAAAATAAATGTAGAATTTTTTTCCCTAATAAAATGTGTGTGCTCAATAAAAGTGAAATTTAAAGACAGTTTGAGAAAACGTATAACCGTATAGGTACATACGATACGTCTTTCCATACCTAATAGCCATAACTTATGGCCCATAAGGTATATATTTAAATTTATTTTCGTACAAAATCGCAGAAAAAGTATAAAATATCATTTTTGCAATTTCGATTTTGATTCTGTTTTCGTAACTTATTGGTTTTTTTTTATCCGTGCATTGTTCTAAGTACCTAAGTTTAACATTTAACTGTGCACATTTATTTGAGTACTTACGCATCGTTTGGTAATAATGAATAATATAAACTAATAGGATACCTGAGACCTACCTACAACTGTCAACTTTGTCCATCTTAAATCCGTGATCTTCGGTAGTCACGATGACCGAGTCACCGACGTAAACTAAAGTTAAGATGATGCCACACCCGCATGTGTTGTCTCTGTTCTACAAACGTACAATATGGCAAATTTTACGTTCACAATAATACAATTTACTCTTCAATTTCTAAGACTAGAATGAAATGACCTCTTATCTTTAAGGTAAGATTATTATCTAGGGCTCCCCATAGGTATCTTATTAAATTTTAACTTTAAAGCGTGTTATCGTTATGTTAGTTTTCCATGCAGTGTCTAGCGTCACTACCGGTCTGGGCATATGTCGGCGTCTGACACTATCGATCCACTTTTTGACGCTGCTATGTAGGTACAAACATAACTCGCTTTAAAATTAAAATATAATAAAAACCTATAACTGCAGGCATGGCGCTAGAATTTTTTCCAAGGGGGGAAGGGGCAGAGTGGGGAAAATATTTTTTTGCATAAGTTAAGGTTTTTTCAACAAACACTGAGGTTAATAAATAAAATATAAATATATTTGTATCATATAACATAATATAGTTATTAGCTATAGGTATAGTACACAAGTTTTTATATTGTGTGTTCTAAAATTCTAAACAGATAAATAAATAATATGTATACACTTTTGAATAGTTAAAAACGTTTTAAGAATAATGTCAAATATTTCTTATGTAGCTTATGTTAGAAAATGCTTAATCACAGACCTTCAACAACTATAATCATAATGAATAATGATATACAAAAATGATAATTTCTTTAAGATTTTAATATTTCATACCTTTGTGAATGAATAATTATGTTTCTTTTACTTACCTACAGTTCATAAATATAAGCTTAAGTAATTATTGTGTTTAGCAATGAAAGTATTTCTATTAAAATTTTTTAAAAAGTATATTTCATAAATCTTTTCATGTAGCTCTTTTAAAAATAATGTTTTATGACTTTATTATATCGTACAAATTTGTCAGTGGTGGGGCTGTTGAGGGGGTTGAACTTTTCTCTGTGTGTGGGGGGGCTAGAGCCACACCTTCCTCCCCCTTCCCTTGTTACCGTGCCTATTCCTATAAGGTGCTCTAGATAATAGTCTTACCTTTAAATTGTATCATGGGTGAATACACTCTATAATTTTAAAAATAACAGAGTACCTAAAATTGTTTTATGTTAACACTTAACGTAAAGTAAATCGACTGTACGTGCGTGTGTGACGTCGTATTAAACTATATATAGCGACTACAAAACAGTTGAGTATACAATAGCTAAAACCATTGACGACGAATACCTAATTTATCAGCTATGACCTGTAGGATGACACTGTGTGAATTTTGATTACCCAAAGTTTAATCAAAATTACAATAATAATATGTTCTACCAGATGCAGGTATAGGTATATTAGTAATAGCATTTATTAAAAGCCATTTTAAAATCGGTCTTAATGTACACAATAGTTTTGTAACCTTTGTTCCATTTCTGATGATATAATGTTCTAGAAATATGGTATAATACTGGTATATACAATACCGGAATAATACGGTATTAGTGTATCATTTATAAAATGAATAAAATACCCTATTTTAACATCCCTAGGGGCACGAATATAGTGACGCATACATGTCTTATCGATTGCTACTTCTCATAGTGTAGCAAGTAATAAAGCCTAATAAGCCATAATAATTAATGGTTAGCTATAAAACTGTAGAATTTTTTTCTCTTATCAAATATTATATGGTGTATAAAGCTGATACTAAATCTAAAATTTAAAAATGTGTTTCTGTAAACGTACTATACCTATGACTATACGTGATAGCAATATATTGAATTTTATTATTGTAATTTGTACGAATCGGCGTGGTAAAAGCATAAAATGTCATTTTGGAGATTAATTTCGATTTCGATTTCGTTTTATTATCTCATTGGAATTTATCCTTCAATGTTCTTTAAATAGTATCTCCTACCTACCTACACTTGACATTTCATATTATGTTGACGTTAGGGAAAAAAGTGCATATTTCTAGATTTTCATACGCATATTATGCATATTTAATTATTTATTAATTATTAGGATTATTTTATTTTATACATTATTTATTTTGTGTTTTTCTACCTATTAAGGCTCAGTCAAACAGAGAGCTGTCAACCATGGTGTACAGCAGCGGTCGGTTGTATTAATTTACAGCGCCCGCGCGGGCAGACCGCTTTCTGTTTTACTGAGCCTTTAAGCTGTGTATTTTAATAATAATAATAATAATATTGTGTATAAAAATCAATATTATTAATAAATCTAGATATTTATTGTTATCGTCGCAGTCGACTATTGATCTAACGACAACTGTGCATTGCGCGTTTAATCCCTATCGTTCAAATATATTGCTATATGTACTTATTATCATTTTGAATATATTTTTTTGAACCATTTTCTTCCAGTTCAGTGAAATGTCAAAATGTCAAACAGCATTCCGTTATACTTTAAATGTTATAAAATTATTTTTCTATTTTTCCATTTTTTTTAGTTCAAACTAAAATATAAAACAACAAACAATTGTTTTTTTTTTGGATTTTGAATAAATTATAATTTTTATGGATATTTATTACATTTTTTAGACATTTTACAGTTTCTTATGCATATTTTACGATTTGGGCATATTTTTTCATTTTTAAGTCCTATAACTTCCCAGCCCTAGGTCGAACTATAGGTCCACTAATATTAGGTATATAATATCAATGCTATGATAATTACCTAATATATAGTAATATTAGTAGGATACCTATTTAAGAACTACCTATATTCGTTCTATTGATATCCGTGATCACGTATCATGTAGGTAAACACGACGACTAAGATACCGACATAACCACGAAACCAAAATAACAAACGTTAAACTATGGCGACGGCAAGACAGTATTCAGTATACAATGGCTAAAACCAGTGGCGACGACTACCCAATTTATCAGTTATGACACTGTGTGAATTTTGACCACACAATGCTCAATACAATTTATAGTATTATATGTTTTACGAGATACCGCACTTTCCATGTTAAAACATATCAGACCAAATATTCTGCTCCGAAACGTGCTGGAAGTCAGACACTAAAAAAACCACATTATCGATCGTTGTAAAACCAATATACTACCCTCGCTCTGTTCTTCTTAGAGTATAATATATATTGCCACGGGCCGCGGCATCAGCGTGAAAAACGTATGTAGGGGATGTTAATCAAGTCCTTCGTCCTGCATAAGTGATCAGTGTACTTCGAAGTGTAGGTAACCGATTATCTGACCCTCTCACCTTATATATATATATATATATTTTCACCGTACGCATTATAACTCAGGGGTGGCCGATTTAAATATACTTGCGATCGACTCTAAGTCTTTCTAGCTTGTAACGATCGACCAAAAAAAAAAAAATTAAATAAATAAATAAAGCTTGTCAATAAACAAAAATATATTTTACAATATAGGCTTGTTACACGCGTCCTCTTTTATTTAGAATAATATTAACAAGTAGGTAATAATAATGTTTAATTTCATAGAGTTGTACACAACTGCACGAGTTATATTATACCTAATTTAAATTTATTTTCCATCAGATAATAATATGTCAAAGATATTACGACGTAATTCATTGCATTATCGATTATGATTTCCTTGTAACGCTGTGAGTCATACACAGGCCACCTCATACCGTGGAGTCAATATTTAAATAAAATATAATCTTTGCAGTTGTCAGTTGATTTGTCTACACAATAAACGATGTCTCCATTTTACGATTATATATAATGGGTGATTCATAAAGCTTACATTTTTATTGTAGTATTTAAGGAGTGTCCGTTGGTGACTCAAACTTCTGTTTTTCAAATTCAGAACCATCCCTACCCTTTTGCATTTAATTTATTTACCGTAAAATGTTGTCAAATCAGAATAAAAATTCAAATGGGTTGTTATTTAACTTTGTGCACTAAGGATAAGTGGTCCATGATTATGGTATTAAAAAATATAGGGGCAATAGGGATTAAAAAATGATGGTAATTAATATTAATAATTAATTAATTTAATAACTTGTAAAAACACTAAGTAAAATTAATACTAATTCCGATATTACGTCCATTTTATATTTTTCCAACCCATTTATAAGAACTGTTATCCTTATAATAAACATTTTAATAGCTAAGAAACTATTCATTCGGATTTCGAATTAGGCACATTAAGATTTCCAAAAAAAAAAAAAGGTGGGTAAGTGGATTTCGCTCTGCTGTACAGTAGGTTACAAGTGGGTCACTGTATAATGGATGGTATTAAATTTGAATTCAATGATATAATATCATTGTATAAGAAAAACGATTCTGAGCGGAGACGGTATGTTAGTCTAGGTATAAGACATAAAATTATATTAGGTACCTATAATAAATTCCAAATTAATCATATCATAATATTTATTAGGTACTTATAACGCGTTATACATCAACAAAAAACCGTGGTACTATCATAGATATATAATAGTATACTTTAGAAGTTTCAAGTACCCACGAATAATATTATACAATCACAACAAAATAACTAAAATAGTTATCCTAGGTTTTTAATATGTAATTTCGTCCAAATTTGTACTTAAAATGACTATAAAAATAAACTGCGTAAATGTATTTTTTAGATTTTTTGGTAACAGAATTAATTACTTACGTGGAATCTTGTTTTAAATTTTCAATTCTTAGATACAAAAATTGAACATTTTATAAATTTTTAACTACAAAATAATTTTTCAAATTAAAATTTGATAAATTTTGTCAAAATTTGATCTTTAAATGCTTATAAAAAAAAATTGTGCCTATGTATTTTTAATATTTTTCACACTAATATTGTAACAAATATATCAGGAGC
>NC_042493.1:101817560-101819420 GCF_005508785.2 Acyrthosiphon pisum
CAGACACAAAAAAAAAAAAATAAAAATAAATAAATAAATAAACACACATCATTGTAAAATCAATCCATTCATCGTTTCCACTCAGAATCTAAAACACACATCATTGTAAAATCAATACATTCATCGTTCCACTCAGAATCTAAAAAATAAAGTTATTTAATAGGTATACAATGAGTATATATTATAATGTACCTAATATATGAGTAATAGTTATCAAAAAAAAATATTTAACTACCCTCTACACCAGTGGTAGTTCTTCCATACGGACGGGTTGAGCAATTGTGTGACAACTCAAGTCATATTGCTCATGACCCGGGAGTCATGTGGTTGGAGCATCGTGAATTTTTTATATTTTCAAACCAGCAATGAGAAAATCCTAACAATAATAATAACAATTTGAACTTGGTACACTGTTTGGGGAAAAAAAATCATCATATTATTTAAGGTTGGAAGCCGTTGGCGTAAAACTCGGATAGAGTTAAAAAAATAAAAGACAAAAAGAAAAACACACCGCAATAATAATAAACACTCAGCCAATACGGCAATAATAATAATCAGCCAATATGGCAATAATCATAAGAATCAGCCAATATGGCAATAATAATAAGAAAACTCAGCCAATATTCCAATAATAATAGGAATATAAGTTTTGGGATATCAGCCAATATCTCAAAAAAAAAAAAAAAAATATATGTATATATATGAAGGTACGTTACCAATTTTAGTACCATTCTCCTACATCCGATGGTACGATGGCGATCGTGGTGCTCAACTCCTCCAACATTATGTTTGGACCGGCGTATGGCAAAGAAGTGTCGTCCGTCGACTTACTCGGCCGCAAACGCATGCAAAAGACAACGGCGACAGAGACGGTGGGAGTAGAGCAGGGGCGTAATTAAGGAGAGGATGAGCGGGATATATTAACCCCTAGAGCCTTCATAATATATATATAATTATATATTATATTATATACTCGCCAATTTACTTGAAAATGTAATATTTTGTGGGTGAAAAAATGTATATAGCCCCCCCCCCCACCATTGCAGACACTATTCGGCAAATGAAAAAAAAAAAAACATTTATTGACGCGGCGGTCCCCAGTGTAGTGCACCTTCTACACCTAAAATTAATTTTAATGAAGTAGGAATCCTATCAGTCTACCAGGAAAGATACATCAAAACATTTTTACCGCTCCAAAAGACAATGACAGCAGCTAAGAATAAACACACAACGTCGCTCCGCTCAGAATCATTCTGTTTGAATGTAAAATACAACATTAATATGCACAAAATATATTAGTCTTTGGGTTTTTTTATACTAAATCTGTTCCTTTACGTTTAAGGCGAACTCAGATTAGCTTATATAACTAAAATTTCACGGTGAGTTAACACGCCTCGATGGCGCATTGGCCGGCACGTGAGTATGACTTGCACTGCGCGTGAGTTCAATGCTCGTCCGGGGCGCTAATTTTTTTGAAATTTTATCTAGTTTTTATGACAAATATTCATTGTTTTTTATTTTTTATTTTTTTTATTTATTTTTTTTATACGGACAAAGTCCAATTTACAATAATATATAATAACAATAACAATAATAGTATATAGAATAACATTTGATAATTAATACATTTTCAAAAATTCAATATAAGTTGGTAGTACAATGAATACAAGGAATAAAATAATAATACAAATTATAGTGATTACATTGATACAAAACCTAAAAAAAAAGTGGGAGACAGAGTGGGTTTATGTGGTACAATATAATATTAAAGAGAATTAAATAACAATCATACAATTACTTAAATAGTAAATTAAAAGTTTGTTTATTTTCCACAAGACATCAAAATATTTAAAGGATCAT
>NC_042493.1:101819818-101855989 GCF_005508785.2 Acyrthosiphon pisum
CATTGCTGTTATTTTCCCAAATTATAGGAGCATATTCAAGAATAGAGCGGATAAGTGACGTATATAGGCACTTGAAAGTGAAAGGATTGTTAAACTGTGAGCAATTACGTTTTATCATACCAAATACTGATAGGGCTTTATTTTTAATAGCTAATATATGTAAGTTAAATAATAGTTTTGAATCGAAGGATATTCCTAAGTCCTTTATCACATGTACACGTTCTAAACTAGTGTCTGAAATAGAATAGTTGAAATTGATTGTATTACGTTTATTAGAATATGTTAGAATTTGACATTTATTGATATTGAGTGAAAGGCCATTAGAAACACACCACTCATTAAAATCGGTTAAATCTTTTTGTAGGAGTAAGTTATCATCTAGAGATGAGATTGATTTATAAATTTTTGCATCATCAGCGAATAAAAGTATATTAGAATGAGTGATGGAAGACACCACATCATTAATAAACAGATTAAAAAGAAGAGGAGAAAGATGATCTCCTTGGGGAACTCCGGAAGTTACCTTTATAGGAATTGATATGAAGCTTTTATACTTGATTATTTGTGTTCGTAGGCATAAAAATGAGTTAGTCCATGATAGAAGAGGATTGGCAAAACCAATTTTTAGCAGTTTATGAGTTAATCCAAAAATTCGTGATTTCATTTCCAATGACCATTATACAATAAAAAATATGACGTATAGTTTGTACACAATACATTATCGTCGTCGTCATCGGTAAAATCGACGAAAGAATAATAATACAAAATTATCGTCGCGCCGTTCGGGCGGCTCTCGGCAATTTATGCTATTACAGTATTGACTGGAGTATTAAGACTTAAGTAAGAAAAATCTAAATATCACAAATAACCATATAATAATCATAGATAATATTATAAAATGAAGGGGCCAATTTCGTGCTTATATACGGGAATAAACATAAAAATAATTTGAGGTTTTAGGTTTAATAATTTATTACGTAGGTACTTATACCATAGGCGTGCACAGATTATTTTTTTTTTATCACGAAAAATAATTAATTTTTTACTACATATAGGTACCTATTAAAAAAAAAAAATGAAACTTAAGCCTTGTACCCTAATACCATCAATTAAAATACGGGCCCAATGCTCTAGGACTTGGATTCTATCGACTCGACTCTAGTTAATTATTTAAATTAACTCGCCCACCTTTATACAAAACTGATGCAGAAAATAACGTTCCTACTTTTTAGTTACAAACATAGAACGGAAAGGCAAATAACACAAATAGATTAATTGTATTTAATCATTTATTATAGGCACCTATACAATATTCATAATACAGCTGTTTAAGTCGCTTATTATAGAAACACTTAGAGATGTAAAATGTCATGACAATTTTATAATTTATCATATTAAATACATTTTTTGATATTATATAGTTATAGTATATTTAACCTTCATAATATAATATTTAAAACTATCTACTTTTATTACCATTTACCCATTTTAATATTATATTTGTATTGTTTTATTGAACATAATATAGTACAATTTAATACAAAATACAAATCATTATATAATATTTGTAATAAATGTGCATTTTTATCTTTTATTAAAAATATCGTATTTTTTTTTCAGTATAAATGTTGAGTGTATAAGTAATCATTTTGCTACAACTTTTGATTTTTCGATTTTTTTTTTGTAATTTATTATTTGAGTATTTTATAAAATTTTACCCAAATTACATGTTATTACTAATTACATTGTACCTACTTTTAACACTATACTATACAAGTAACATTTGATTCATTTTGAAACAGTTAACATATAATTTAAAACAAATTTAAAAAAAGAATAATAATATAATAACAAGATTATTATGTTATAGTTGTTTTTATTATAACTGTTTTGTTTGAATCTATATAACATTATACTTGTTATGTAATAAAAATGAAACAGTAATCTTATAAAATATTTGAATATATTTAATCTGAAATTCATAACAATCACAGAATCGTTGATATTACTATTGAGTATTAAATATAGAATTTACTCAACGATATTAATATAGTATGTACTTATTTTCAATTATATTAGATTCAAGTGTTGATAACCAACAAAGTAAACAGCTGTGGTACACGTGACAACAACCATACAGCCTTAAAATGAATTAAGTTAAGAAAGATACAGTAAAACTAAAATTCTCAAAAAATTTCAATGAAAAGAAATTTTTTCAAGCTTACATATCTAGAAACACTATTTGATCAAGGTGAAATGAGTCTGTATAAGAGGACGTGATACCCGCGTGTGTTATCTCCATCTTAGAAATGCGTAACATAGCAAATTGTATGTTCAGAAGAACACTCTTACCTCCGCCTCCGTTAATTTAAAAATTAGAGGGAATTGATCTGTCATTAAATATTAAGTTAGGATTATTATCCATGCAATTTAAAGTGAATTTTATATTATATTTTAATTTTAAAGCGAGTTATGAGTATTTTAAAATTGTAAATTGTTTGTATATCTTAAAATACTCAATGTCACTTTAAAATTAAAATAAAATAAAAATCCTATGAGGTTGCCTAACTCTAGATTTTGTAAGAGGTCAATTTTTTTTATATCATGTAAACAAAATGTCTACCAGAAGGAGTGCTTAGATTTCAACATATAGTATCTTTTAGAAAGTTGGATCAAGATGGTATTTTAGAGAGATAATTTTTCTATTTTCTCAATAATTGTGTAACGCCACGGGAAAAACTACCAACATTTATGTTTCTAACCTATATTTTTTCTAACGCTTTGTTATTATCGCCATAGAAATGGCAGTTTAATATACAGTTTAAAAATTACGTCATTTCCACTTAAGGTATATTATATGCGATTAATGGTTACTTATACATTTTCTTTCGTTCTTTTCTTTCACTCAGAATCGTTTTTTATCTAATGCGATCATTGCACTCAAATCGAATACTGTAGTATCTCACTATCATGCCCGAGGACCGAAGGGATCGACGTGGATAAACTTCCAACACCGCTGACCTACTCCACTTCACTGCATTTACCACCGTTTTCCATATTAACTTTTAACTTGTCGTGTTAGCAAATGTTAACGTGAGTATTTGTACTATCATTTTTAAATTATTTTATTGATAATAAATTGAAATGGAACTTACATATTAATAATCTATTATGGAAACTAAGCTTCATAACTTATAATATGTTCAAACTAAAAAAAATAGTCCCAAAGCAAACAATCAGATTAGTTTATTTTGCTCTATACCAATCCAATTTTCAGTACAGTTTATTAGTATGGGGTGGCCTCCGAGACAATATATTAAATCACCTAACAATTAACCAAAATAACATAGTTGGAATTTGCCTAAATAAGATTTCAGTACAAGGATCAACAATTGAAATGTAGGTTTATTTTAACCTTTTTAGTGCATCTATTTAGGTGAATTAAGTAAAGCATTTTTTTAAAATTTAAAATTTTCTACTTTTTAGTCATAATAATTAATTAGAAACAAATTATTTTTTGAAAGCATAATTTTTTATTTCACGGTACATTCTAATATGCATAGTATAAATAGTATAAATTAGTATAAATGAGCTTATTAAATTTTTTTCATATTAAGTAAATATAATAAAATTATTTCATTTTTCTCATTCTTTAACTCACCGTATAAATTATTGAATAGTTCCTTCTTATTAAATTTTTTTCATATTAAGTAAATATAATAAAATTATTTCATTTTTCTCATTCTTTAACTCACCGTATAAATTATTGAATAGTTCCTTCTTGCTTCACGAACTAGTATAAAATTATTAAATATTGAATCACCTATCAATAATAATATTGTTATGTGGCAGGCTCCACCTTTTTTAGCCAGCACATTTTTTTTTTTTTGCGCTCTGGAGATGACCTCCAGTTACACCCGTCATCTATGACCTGGTTGTCCAATTCAAGAATTGACAACTGTGGCATGTATTGTCACTAACCCTAGACATCCATACAAAACTTGAGCCTCCTAGGTCATGTAGAAGTGATTTAAATTGAACTCGCAAGATTTGATGACAACCAAAATGAATGAATGAATGAATGAAACATTGTGAATTAAAGAAAAGCATTTAATAAAAATAGTCCCAAAGCAAACAATCAGATTAGTTTATTTTGCTCTATACCAGTGGTCTTCGACCTTTTCGGACTCGCGACCCACTTTTTTAGGCCCACATTTTTCGCGACCCACGTAAGCTTAGTAGAGAAACAAAGCTAAAATTGCTTAATGCCTATATTGTATACTAATACCTATTATAACTGAATAAACTGAATATACTCTGATTTGATATCCATTATATTATAGATTATATAAACTGCATTTTTATTTATTTCATCTATTAAACTTATTTTTTATTTTAAAAATAAGACGTATCGCGACCCAATTTTAAAGCTTACGCGACCCAAAAATGGGTCGCGACCCACCGGTTGAAGACCACTGCTCTATACCAATCTAATTTTCAGTACAGTTTATTAGTATGGGGTGACCTCCGAGACAATACATATATTAAATCACCTAACAATTAACCAAAATAACATAGTTGGAATTTGCTTAAATAAGCTTTCACTACAAGGATCAACAATTGAAAATTATTAGGAATTAGAGGTCTTGCCAGTAAGACAATTATATAAAAAAAATAGCAATTATGTTCATTATTAAACAACTTTATTTTGATCAGTTACATAATGTTAATAGCCATAAAAGATAAATTAGGAAATATGATTTTTCAGTTAGATATACTTATAATACATGCTTATTATAATTTTATGCCTCTGGATTTTAAAAGAAATATTATTACATGTAAAAAAATAATATTAAAGGATTATTATATAAATATATATTTTTAGAATTGAACAATAATGTGTCTTAATTTTAAATCTTTATTATAAATTATTGAACTGATATTTATAAATATAACAGTGTATATTAATTGGTTAAACGTTGTATCATCTTAATGTATTAATTATTTATTTTTGTTAAATGACTTTACATCATTTTTTCTTTTCTTTTCTATCATTATATGTTTTTTATATTTTTTAAAGTGATCATAAATTAATATACGTAATATTATATAATGAGAAATTACCTAATTGTACTATTTTATCGGTAAATGTAATGACTCCCTACTTCCAACACAAGCTTTTAGCTTACAAAAAGTAGGTTATCAAAACTGTACCTATTTGTTTAAACTTGCTAATTTGTAACCATCATAGATCATATGTAGATATGTACCATATGTATAGTTTAGATATACTGTATAAACATTTTTTTTCAACTACAAAGATATTGGTACTAATATAGTAATATAGGTTTTATTTTATGACCCACCTCGCTGTGTCCCCTGTAACTTGATAATATATTGTTATAATTACCATAAGCGAGTCTCACTGGCAACGCCATGCGGGATGGATAAAAATGAAAATATAATATGATTTTTCTTCCATATGTACAGCGTACCCAAAAGGAGTTAACTAATCAACATTTTTTCCCTTGGGACGCCGGGTTATTCAGCTAGTAAGTTATATATTTCAAGTTTTTTTACCCAGCAACAAATGTTAAAATTAATGTATAAAAAACTAGATAAAATTACAAAAAAAATAACGCCCCGGGTGGGTATAGAACTCCACGCACCGCACTTAAGCCGCGACTTTTGTGCCGACCACCGCGTCACCGGGGCTTGTTGACTGAATATGATATTTTAGTTATATAAACTGATCTGAGTTCGCCTTAAACATAAGTAACTGATTTAATATAAAAAACCTATAGATTAGTGATGGACACAACCGAATGAAAATTATCAACATATTCGATTGTTTATGTTGTGTAAAAATTAAACACTCCTAAAAATTCGGGATGATCAACTACGACTTCAATACTATTATAGGTACACTGTATAAATGTTTTTCTTAACTGCAATAATATAGATACTAATATAGTAATATAGGTTTTATTTTATCACCCACATCGAAGTGTCCGCAATCTACCGCTGTTCACATTAACATAAGTTAGTTTCACTGGCAACGCCCCGTGAGATGCAGTGCCGCAACTAGCGGGGTGACTGGGGGTGCGTAGCACCCCCAAATGGGCCTCCTTTCCATTTAAGTGGGGCCCCCCAAAATACAAAATGCCTTTAAGAGGGCTCCCACAGTAAAATTTGCACTAGTGCCCAACAAAGCCTAGTTGCGGCACTGGTGAGATGGCTAAAAATTAAAATACGATATGGTTTTCCTTCCATATGCACAGCGAATTATACCCAAAAGGAGTTAATTAATCAAAATGTTTTTGGTTAACATTTTGACCACCACTGACTAACCAGTTTTTTATTCCCATTCAATTGTTGAATTATATTGACGCACAAACGATGGACAACCCAAAAATCAAACGATGCTCAACTGTCTTACACAAAAAAATGTCTAAATCAACAACAGTGATGCGTAAAAAACGACCGGTGATTTTACAGGTTATGCATTAATAATATTCACCGAAATATGGTATACGGTTGTACGCCATATACCCCCCAGTATACCTTCAAAAACGTCACTGTTTTTTCAAAAATAACCATAGCTCTACTATTGAATGACGGCGCATCATTCGACAGCCGATCACCATCGTCGTCCGGTCGAGTTGTTCGATTTAATTCCAATCGAAGTCAAATTACATTATCCATTTAAATTAGTATATTCACTTCTGTCTTGTGTACACAGACACACACGCACACTTATTTTTAAGGTACTAAGCCTACGAAATAACAAAACTGAGGTTTAAGTAGATATTAAAAAGCATATAATGTCGAATTAATTATTATTAAAAAAAAAGGCACCGCCTCGAAACGACGGTACACGAGTAAGTACACGCATAATATTATTATTAAAAGCCTATAAAATATGGGTACTTTTACAATCGTTAAAATATTAGAAAATAAGCGTCGAACGATCATTGCTGCAGGTTTACCGAATTCGTTATTATTGAGATATTATTCTGTGTGATTGTCTCACGGATTCAATTGAAAAATATCTAAAAAAAATTCACAAATTAATAATACAACGGGCACATTGTAGTGTAAAATATGTAAAATATGTAAAATATTATTTTACGGTAAACGAGAGCATGATAATATGAGCTTTCGACAATATCGCGTAGTTTTTTAAGCTTTTACGCCGAGCTCGGACGTAATAAATGTATTAATAATATAATCGTAATAAAAAAAATAAGAGCCACACGTCAATTATACATTGCGAATCGTTCGCGAAAACCGTTTGCGGTTCATCCGTTCTTTTCGTCCACTCGGTCACGAAAAAAGTTGTGTACAAGTTTTGAAAAAAAGGAACAACATAAAAACCACTCAGACATTTTTAAAACAATTACAACTTTTTTCGTACCACTGGGAAAAAAATGGCGTTTACGAAAAACTTTTGCGGACGCGGAAGACGGACATATTTTTTCCGCGTCAGTTTTTTGATCATCCGTTCTTTTCGTCCACTCGGTCACGAAAAAAGTTGTGTACAAGTTTTGAAAAAAAGAAACAACATAAAAACCACTCAGGCATTTTTAAAACAATTACAACTTTTTTCGTACCACTTGGAAAAAAACGGCGTTTTTCAAAAACGATTTATGTTACACTATAATATTATTGAGTCATGAACTGTTTGCACCAGTTATCGAGAAGTAGAGTTTTTATGAATTAGAGTGGTCGCCACGAAGTGCGGACGGATAATGTAAGTACCACGTTTTGTATACCAATATTTATCGGTATGGCACGGCTAGAACGTTTTCTACGAACAATATTACTATGCATGGACGTGTGGCTCTAACGAAACGTAACGATTTAAAGCATAATCTATAAAATAAAATATTAAAATGCAAATAATAATAGCAAAAAAATCGAAAATTTGTCGACGGCAAATAGTTATATAATATCGGAAAAGTTGTATAAAATGTTTAAAACCACTTTGGGCATTATTGAAGCCGTCGATCAAAAACGTTATCATCATCATAGCTAAAAATCCGTAATGTCGTCGCTGCCGTTCCCGCCGACGCCACTGCCGTTTCCTTCGACCCTGTCCTCCGAGTTCACGTGATGCATCGATCGCTTGGCTCTCTTGCGCGGCACCGGGCCCTCGGTCATGTCCTCGTCTTCATCCTCGTCTAATGCACGGCGACGGACGGCCGCGGTGGCCACGATGGCCGCGGCGGCGTCACGGATGTCGAGTGCAAGTGCGCGGCGACGGAAAGGCGGGATCTCGTCATAGTCGTGTTCGCTGGCGGAGAGGGTTTCGGCGCTGGTGGTGGATTCGGTGTCGGAGTTGTAGGCGGCATCAGCGCCGTAGTAGTTCCTGGCCATGGAGGCTATGCAGTATAAGGGCGGTTGCGTGGCTGTGTTGTTCCTGATCGGCGAGGAGGAGTATGTGGCGGTGTTGGAGGACGCGGTGGAGAATGAGGCGGGGTTGGAGGCGACGTGAACAGCTGAACGCATGGTGGCGACTGGGGACGCAGCAGCCACTGCGGCGGCGGCGTTGGAGAACGTGGCGGCGGTGGGGTTCGGGAGCTGGAGCGCCGAGATGTCGAAGGTTGCGGAGGCCTGATAATTAATGGACGGGAGCCCCCCGAGCGCGTTGTCTGATCCTGTTGACATGGGGGAGACTCTGGCGATCCTGGGCGCGATGATACTGTCATCATGCGGGTTCTGGGCACTGTAATTGCTCTCGAGCGCGTTCAATCTCTGCTGGAGGATCGTCAGCGGAGTGTAGTCCATATATCCTGGATCCTGACGGTTGAGTGTGCGTTCCGATTCCGCGTTATCCTCGGGTGTCTGTTCGTTCCTCATGTACGAAACTCAGCAGCTCTCACCTTAACTGCAACACAACGTCAAATGGGGTCGTTACGATAATAATAATAATAAGTAGGTAGGTAGTGACTATTATCGGGGCTGTGGATATGACGGAGAAACCCGCGAACCAGGAGGTAATACCTCTGGTGCTCCCAATATGACCACCCTGCGTCATTAATCTTGTCGGGTAGCTGTTAGGAGTTCATTTTTTCCGTCGTGTAAAAAAAAATCGGTACCCATAAGGCATTATAGTCTCAAATTTTCAGGTCCTATTACAAATTCCGGACCCGGAAAGAATTCCTGCCCCTTCCTCCTCTTGACAGGCCTGACTGTTATAATAAACATCGCGAAAAAATACAACATATTATAATATGTACGGTGGTATAGCGCGGGCGAGACCCTTTTCGACAGAAAGCTTCGTACCTATCTCTGACCCTTCACGTTCAGAACGAATAGTTTGATATTTACTTTAATATGTTATATGCACGCGCGTAACCAGGAAAAGTATATTATGTTGAGGGGATTGCAAACGGTTATTTTAACCGATATGTATACATTCATACCGATGTATATACCAATATTAATGCGATTACGCTTTTGAAAGTGATTTGAATTTAATATTATGTCTATGATCAGTTCACAATTCTTTACAATTTTGTTCCTCAACTCCTATACATTTTAAATTAAACATCTTAAAACGTGGCCTGATCATTCTCTCAAGTAGACATATAATTAACGAATTCAAATCAGCTCTTAGAAGTATTATGGCTTTCTACTTGAAAGGGTCTCCAGACACAGAGAAATCATTGAAAACATCATTTAAAATCAATATAATATTCATCGCTATACGTTCGGTATCTTTAATATTTGGATTTAACTTCAAACAGGTTTTTTTTATTTAATTAGGTAATTTAAATAGTGTCGTTGAAATATATTATAGACGCCATTTTCATATAAACTAGTCTATAGCATTTTAAATTTAATTAATATGGTATAATATTATAGTATTTGTTTTCTGAGTACAAAATCATATTACAGAATTTATATAGTTATTCAATTATTTAAAACAATTTACAATGTTGAAATACTATTGAAATAAGTTACTAAAAAAAATAAAAATACAGAAGTTTGGTCAAAATATAATAATAACTAACACGACCGCGACCTATATATTATACCTGTGTAATATAATACGTATAGAAGATTAGAGAACAGTTTTATATTACATACCTAATATAATATTTTATCTATTGAACTGGAACATCAAAGCATGTAATTTCCAAACAATATAACGAAAACTAAGTATTATTGACAAACTACAACTGTATGTTTGATAAATATTATGATCGGCCAAGATATAAGTTTTTTATACGAATTATTGTTTTTTTTTTTTATTACGAAATGTCTGGATACCGTATCCGTGTATAACTAACCAAGCACTGGTATAATAATAATTATAATTTATTTCAAATAAAAAAAATCGTCGACCAGTCGGACGAGATCGTTTTATAACAATTATACATTATATTATTATTATGTAGGTACGACAAACGGGAACAATTAACAATAATCAGACCATATTATATTAATAGTATAGACTACAGGGATATTATAGACAGTAGCAGTATAATAGGACAATATCATAATATAAGTGATAACAATAAGCGTTGATGAGCGGCAACACAACGTCACATTACATTCTGCTGTCAAATTAAATAATCTATAATATTATTATTATGTTAATGTGTCACATACACAATACGCCTCCTCAAATAATTTTCCATGGTATGGCTACCATCATAAACCGCTTAAGCTATATTATAATAATTATAACGTGTAATATAATTGATCACCATCACAACGACCGAATGCGTGTATAGAGTTGCCTATTAAATGTTCCTTAGAGTCTGATATAGTAGTCACGACGAGGTCCCTTAAGTAGTAATAATTATAGTTATATCATTCAATGGATATGCATAATATAGGTAATAATTATTGAAAAATGTTATCATAGTGGCCGCCCCCTCCAACCTTTTGGACAAGGAAATAATTATGGTCACCCAAATCCAAACCTAACCATTCATTATACAAAGCGTACCGTTGCCGGAAAGGTTCTATTCACATTATCATATAGACGAAAGTGGCAGAGGGGAATTAATATTTTTTAGCGAGACTCTAGGTACGAATTTTTAACCGGTATAATATCTGCTTTTTTATATTATTTAATGCTAATCTTACAATTTACAACCACAAATATAAATAGGCAGGTACGACTATTATAAATACATAAAAAAATATCGTGGCCCGACCACCAAGGCATTGTGGAGGAGGGGGGGGGGGGTCACCGCATTAATACACCGTCAGTTTGGATTGTATTCCCAAAGCGCGCAAAAAAATTACCTTTTTGAAATACCACAAGCGCAAATAATATATATATATGTTACAGCTAAAGTGTTGAGTTCAGTTATTTTATGAAATAACTAAGTAGTTCATGAATTACCTACGAATGTTAGTTAAAGTATGAAATAATACATGCAAATTGTACTTTAACTAGTTATTTCATAAAATATCTAGTTATTCTATACAATTTCGGTTTGATATCCGTTAAAGTATAAAATACATTAAAATTTAAAATATATACTAAAATATTTTATTTTACTGAATTTTGAATTAATTATAGTTATATTATTTATCTATTTGTACATGTAAGGCTAATATGGTATTTATAGTTGCACAATACCTCATTTTTTCTACAAACACATCGCTTTGTGTCACATTTTTTCGTACAAGTGCACTTAAAAAAACCCTGACCAGTTCCCAGTAACTGCGCAGTTGTCTCAGATCTTAATGTGATACTTTCATATTTTGGAACAGTTTCTACGGCTAACAAATTTTCTGAACATACTGTGAACTGGGATCGAGAGTATAGTTGTTTTAACACGATAAATGTATATTGCGGTCACCGACTTCAATCTTATCTGATTTAATATGTTATATTAAATTATTGAAAATGTTAGAACTATATTTATTTATCATGATATTTTGTTATTTACAATTTTACACATTAACGAAGTGATGCCAGGGAATGTATAAAATAACTAGCTAAAATATAAATTATATACATTACCTAGTTATTTAATAAACTAACTGATTCAACACTTTAACTGTAACATATATATATAGCTATAGTTTTAAAAAATCTGATTCCATGAAAGTTTATACTGTTTATGCTGCGTATATATTATTATAAAGTTATTTCAAATGATTATAAGTTCACAAGTATAAAAATTATAAATTTGAACTGAACTCGATTTTTTAAAAACAAAAATATACAATATTTCACAACTATAAATATCACAACGATCGTACATTTTTAAACCGAAAGTTATATACCTAGTGCAACAGCTATATAAGATAATAAAACGTGTGTTTGCGTTGTTGTCTCACTGCAAAGGTGGCAAGGTATGCAGAACCGCATATCAATTTTACGCTTTTGGGCTATCGAAAGAAATAGATGTTTGTTTTCGGGTGTAGGTAACACGTCGAGTGGTTTTTGGTCACAAAACGAGTAAATCCAATACCGGTTCGCTACAAGCAGGTATCAGTGGTCTGCTAAATACAACCTTATAAATGGACTCGTGACCAATCGTTATGAGTCTCGGAGAAAAAACCTGGTCGATATAATATAATAATATATAGGTAGGTATACCTACTGTTTAATTTGTGTAAAAACGAACCAATTATTTGTTTCTTTAGTGTCCCTACCTGCCTTTAATTTTGTGATGACGATTTTATTTGTTTCGTACATACCTATTGTGAACAAAACACGTATTTACTCATGTAGGTAATATCTGGTATATCTACGTTTTTCAATAATTATATCGCTAACCTACCGCCGCTCGTCGTGAAGTCCGCTGAGCTATATAATTATATTGTATCATTAGTCATCGCTCATTCTCATTATTATTATTATTATTATTATTATTGTATTTTGTACCATCGTTAGTGTCATTATCTTGTGCTCACATTTATACGTTTCACATAGAGGACAGCTGCAGATGCGCCACGCTGCAGAGATGTTTTGGGTGGGTATATGTATACCATCAGTGGCGGTGTATTCAGGACTTTGTTGAACGGTCGGTGAGGGGAGGGGGGAGGAAGATATATCCAACAAAGACTAAATAAAAAATAGGAGTTTTATGGAGTGTTATAAATCACGGAAGAAAAAGATCGAGGGAAGAAGATATTATTCGTTCCCAATCCCTCGCTGAGGTTTACATCGCATAATAATATAATATTATTCTATGTAATTCGTTTATTACACGATGTCTCGAATTTACGATGGCCTTTTTTCGATATAATAACAATTATGCAAAGAAATGCCGAAAGCAAAATACATTTTTAAACCGAAACCGATGGTAATTAATTATACGCGGGGTTATCATTAACTTTGTGCGTTCGAGTCTCAGATTTACTAAATCGGGAATAGTTTGTATAGGTATGGCGAACATCGGTGAATAGTTAATATTATAGGTATGGGTGACTATGCATAAACATAACGGGTAGATGACCACAGAGGACAAACTTCGTCTCGCAAAGTGCTTAGGCATAAAACGTGTACTACAGTCGTATCGGTAATAATATTATAATATTTATGTGAAGACGGTGACGGGAACGAGTAGTGATGGCAAGCGGGGTGGGGATATCGAGGTGTCGGTGGTCCGTATAGTCGTTCGGTCGTAGAAATAGCGGTACTTCGTTATGGCGGCCGATCGGCCGTTTTATTTTTCGATTGGTATAATATAATATAATATATAAATAATTCAACGGTATAATGACGTGTCGTAGTCGGACTCTACAGAGAAGGTGCGATAATTTTATTCAAAAATACAGGTTTTGATCAATGCATTATAAGAAATGTGAACCCAAATACATTTCCACTGCACTCGTTCGATGCACGGTGAACCACGGTAACCTGGGTTCTGGTATAATATAATAATAATATGTTAATGTTAATTCCGTGTATACGTTTATATTAAACTCGTACAATATATATATTTTTTATACGGTCTATGATCGTTAACTGCACATTTCCGACATTGTAACCATTATTTACATTATTAACATATTATAATATACACGGTTTTAATATTTATTTTTTTGTTTTATGTTAATAATAATATTATGAATATTAATAATTATGTTTTTAATTAATTCTACAGCTTATTTGGAACGGTAAGATAAACGAAAATAATGATATAATAAATATTGGTAACGAATTTCCGAACCTCGGGTAGGTAACTAAATTTATGCGACAAGGAAATATTCTTCCATTATAGGTATGCAGTTCATATGCCAAAAATAATATAACATTTACTGTACATTTTTTTCGACTTAATGTTTTATTACAACAAGCCTAATGTGATGTACAGTTATGTCATTATGTACTACGATTCGAATGGAATAAGAGATAATGCTACCAATTTTAACATACATAATAAAATCGGATTGGTGATGCAATTTATAAACGATTGAATATTAATTTTAAAATTAGTGTTTACAAATATATAGGCGGATTAAAATCACGGTACAGATAAAAAAAAAAAGAAGAACGCGTAGTGTATTATTATATATACGTATAGTATTACCAGGGTATAAGGTCACTAAACTGTGTTCGCAGTGCCTACAAACAGTTTTCCGGTCGAGATATTAAAAAAACGAAACGTCATTATCGGATCAGGTATACAAACGTAGGTAAGCGCGGTTATTTCGCGATCGAAGGTTATATTAGAATATGAGAATATCGATTGCGTAAAACGCGTTTGGCAAATGGTGATTGAAGACGTTAATAATATAGTTATAATATTATTATTGTTGATTAGAAAATAATATAAATTACAAATCGATCAGTTACTATAGTAAAACAATATTAATCTAATACAATCATATCCGGACCAGAGCAAACACATTATTATCATTGAGTATATTATTATAGTGTACAATATATTATACTCAATGATGGGTATTATCTTTCAGAATCTTACCCACTAGTAGTCAGTGGCGTATCTAGGATTATTTAAAGTGAGGTGTCACGAAAATATATTATATATATTAACACAAAGTCAAGGTTGTAAAAAAATCATCCAATCGAAAGAATAAATAAATGTGAAATAAATAAGCATTATGCCAAAGAAGTGGGTGTAATATCCTCCCAAACTATCTAACTATACGCCACTGACTATACGCCACTGAGATCAGCCAGAAATTCAGACCGTTATGCCAAACACCCGAATCACAATAAATTTAACACATAAATAATACAATAATCACATCCTCTGCCCAATTTTACTCAACAGCATACGCCGTCTCCTCGACACGACCAGGCGACGTCACCGGAGCGGAACATCTCTACACAGCTCGCCGAAAATATTATAATATTTTTTGAAAGTCTTCGATAATAAGAAATAAATAAAATATGATTGAAGTCCCGGTAACGCTGTAATAGGCTTACAACTACTCATTGTGTCACTCTGTACCCCCGACACAATAGTAATAACAATAATAATAACAAAGGTATCTCAGATTATTAATAAATAGGTATAAACGATTTTCAATCGTACGCGTAATGTAATATTATCATTGTCATTATTATTATCATTATTATCATTATTATTATTATTATAACTAAATAATTATGCGAAAGTATTGTAACCATATTACCTTACGATGGCCGTTAACGGCGGCTGCTGCTGTTGTTGTAGTGGTAGGCAACGACGGCGCTGACGTATGAGAACAGAGTGGCCGAAACGCGTCGAGGATCGTCGTCGACGGAGCCGGTACGGAGAAGAACGCGTCCCTCTGCCACGCCGCCGAAGACTGAGTGCGCCGATGAGTGAGCGGCGACGAGTGAGCTCGGAAACGCTGTCAAATGCCGAATGCCAATGCACGCGGCGGCGGTGTACGCGTCGGGTTTCCGAAACTGCGCGTACACGCGGGTGCGCGCGCATCTCCTACGCACCGTGGTTGCGTGCGTGTGCGTGGTGTGCGTGATTGTGCGTGCGAGTTCGTGTCGGTGCGTGCGTGCGCGGCCGTGCGAGCGGCGCGAGTGTGCGTGGCGGCGGCGGCGGCGGTTCGGTTCGGTTCGCGGACGGGTGGGAGGGTGGAACGAACACCCTCCTAACCGGCCTTACCGAACACCCGGTTTCGTCCTTTCACGAGGAATAATAACATATAAACATTGTAAAAGGTTTGCGCCGATTTGTGTAGGACTCGTAATGTGTCTTTTAAAATAATATGATGATAATATTTAGCGCCGACGGATTTGTCACGAATTCAAAAAAAAATAAAAATGTTAAAATATTTTATTCTTCACCATAATGTTTTAAGATATTTCATATTTACTAAGTAGTAAAGCAATATACCTACGTAATGTGTTAATATGTTTAAAAGTGGACTGAACTACATTTGCAAACTCAATTCTGAACAGAAATACAGATAAACGTAGTTAACGTGATGGGGCGAGTTCTAAATTGTCTTTGTTAAAACCAGAGAGAGAGAAAGAGTTGTTTAAAATCTCGGGTGAAAATAAATTATTGAGAATAATTGTAGTTGAAAAAAATGAATTTTAAATCTAAAATATACCTACCTTTAGATTGATATCAGAATTAATACGTTAATATACACTAATAAATTGTACAAATTTCTTATGGAAACTTACCGACATCGCGCAATTCGTAATTCATAGTTCCGTTTTTATAGCTCGACATATATTATCTTCAGTGTTTGTTTTATGTTTTTCACACTTACAATTTTTTTTTTATTGAATACTACTGTTCCTACGTTTTGGAAAATAATAGAATAATATATAAGTTCCTACGCGGTAGGTATAAAATTCGGTTCAACTTACGTTATAGTACCCACTTGGGCTCGACAGTTATAGGAGCTATAAAAGAAATAATACGCATGTAAATAATATAAGACGATAAAATTGTAAAAATGTTCTTGAAAAATGTCTACTATGCGAAAAAGACCATTTTTATTTTGTTTGTAATTTGCACTAAAAAAAATGTTTAAGTATGGAGAAAAATAAATTGATAATATTTAAAATATGGTGGAACCTGTTTGCATTTTGGAACTTTATCGAACTGGAAAAAATGGTTGAAAAATGTATTCGATAAGATAGGACACATTGGATTATAAGGTGGATGGAGATTAAATACGCATCGCACCGTTGTCGTCAAACGAACATTCGTCAGCAGCGATAACATACCTAACCATATTAATAATATTAAGTTTTATATTAAAATACACAGCGAAAAAAAGATAAATATCAATTTTTTTTTAGAAAACAATAAACATGCATAATATGCGTATTAAAATCTACCATTACATAATCGTTTATCTGGGACTGTTGGAATACCTAATGACTAATATATTATAATATTGTTAATATATTTTTTATTCGTATAACGAAATACTAAAAAAATGAAAAATGTCAATACTTTTCATAAATAAAGAATTGTAAAATAAAATGTTGTATATTTCATAATATGGTTTGTATCGGAAAATTAAATATTTAGCATAATAATTGAATTAATAATTTTGTTTGTTCTATAATCTAAAATGTTGACATTTCTAAAATTATCTCATTCAGTGCATTTTTTATATTGATTTATGTTTTCCATTTCTTGTATTGTGTATTTTGTGTAATTTATTACTCGTAAATATTTGAAGAATTTAATAATTTTTAATTTACGTGGTTATTGGTGATAAATAATATATAATATATAATATGTTTAGGAACAAAAATGTTGATTAATTTTTATTTCCGTGCGTCGAAACGTATACATATCATTTGTAGGAATTTACATAGGTATGTCATTTTTTAATAGACCTAGCAGGTAAAAAAATACATAAGGTTCCAATCTTGTGGAAAAAAATTATATGTGTAAGTTCCTACATAATAAAAAAATGACTTACCTATGTTAGTTCTTAGACCAATCGTTTATCTCCAGTAATAACTGGAATAATATTTATTGTTAAATTACTTAAATTATTATTTTTTTTGATAAAATATAATATAATAATATATTTTATAATTCAAAGTACGTAGTAGAATGGGTGCTAATGTCTCAAAATTTAAAAATATCAATAACTAAATTTCATAAATAAATAATGATTTGTAAAAAAAAATTATTTGGTTTATATCGAAAGCTTATATATTTCGTTTAAATAATCGTAGATATTGATTCATTTTGTTTGTTCTATAATAGGTACTAAATGTTATATTTTATAACATTTTATTTTCAGTGCATTTTTACTGATGTTTGTTTTTGTGTATTAAGTACAATATTTGTTGTTCTTATTTTGCGTAACTTCTTGAACAAATTTGAAAATTTCAATATTTTTAAAAATATGCGGAAGTTGGCGATACAAATTTTGTGTACGATTGGTGTAAGGACATGGGCGTGTCTAGAATTTATTCACAGATGTGGCCAACAAAATTTCATGGTAGATATAACCAATGGAGTCAGCTTCCATAAAAAATAAATACCCAAAATATTTTTTTGTAAATGTTTGCCCATACAACGCCTAAAGTATAATGCCTCAAAAAATTCTATATATTCGTGCTGATTCCCGATGCCTTTTTAAATCGGAATAGTTAATTGTTGCCAGCCTAAGAGCAAAATATATTGAACAAATTGAATTCAACTCTCCCAGCACAATCTATGCCAACGGTGATCGTTGAATGTTGTTTATGTTCTATATTTTTACTATGTTTAATGTGCAAATAAATATCATTATTATATAAGCTGGTAGATAGAATCAGTTTGGTCTTGGCTTAGTATCGTTTTTCAAATGTATACACAATAGCTAACATTTAATTCAAATTTAACTATTTAAGGCTCGGCGGCGTTTTGAAAGAACGCGTCCATTGAGTATTATTCATATTGAACGGTAGTCACTATAATTTATTATATTATAAAGAATGAGAACGTGAACGAAATTTCATATTTATAGACAGCTTGAACTCGTTTCACGGGCCGTTCAAATTAAATTAATTTTTTAATCCAGTACATATTATGTTCCTACATAAAAATTAAAATAAATCCTATTAACGGTTTTTTATCATGTTATTTGTCATAGTTTTTCATAGCACTATCGCCGAGTGTAGTGTCTCTCATTTTTGTAGATAGTCATTAATTTTTAACAAATAATTAAATAAACGACCCAATGAACCCGGATGTGTTGTGTATTGAAAAAAATTATCAACGTGAACGAGATTTAGATTGAAGTTATAAAAAACATTTCCAAATAATGAACGACCAATGTTTTATTTCATATTTGGTTCTTATACGTTTTACGGTTTTAAACATGTTTATCTTTATTACACCGATAACAATTTAACACGATAGATACGTCCTATCAACGGCCTTTGTTCTTTAGGAATAATGAATCATTTGACATTTTAACAAAAAAAACGTATTAGTATATTAATATTTATTTTTTTGTTTACTAAATACGACAATATTACACAAATAACATTATAATAACATATTATTACATGATAATATAGTGTAGAATGTATAATGGGTCTCACTGAGGCTATATCTCAAAATAAAGTAATTAAGGTTTTTTTTGATTACTTAATATAACTATTTATTTAGCTATTTACTTAAGATAAATTTGCACATGAAAGTATAAAACTATATTGAAATTGATATAAAGAGATTTATAATACGAGTGGGATATCAGAAAATTGTTTTAATAACCAATTTGTTAAATCAAGTTTGAATATAATATTATGATTTGTATAATTTCGTATTTCATGCTGTAGGATATTAGAAATATATGGACCAGTATATAGAAAAGAGGATTGAGTGGTGTAAAAAAATTGTGTTATAATTATAATATTATTAAATAATTTATAACACAATTTTTTTACATCTGTACTTACATCTGGTTTTTTTTTTTTATCACTGGTGTTCTCAATGTCATGTTGTAGCGGCGTAGGTATAGACAATAATATACAATATATACATGGTATTTAATATTATTATGATTTATACCACTGCTGGTATATGGCTGGTTTTGTCCATTTTTGGTGACTTTTTTGAGTAGGTACTGCTATAATAAAGCATGCGGATACCGACGAAAAATACAATCAAATCAATTATCAGCGTTAAAACATAATATTTCGAAGACTGTTCTTGCGCTGAGATATGTTACTATATTTTATAAAAATTATCTGGATTACTCTATGCAATCAGTTCACCACTGAAAAAGCATTAAAAAAAAACAGTAGAATAGAAGAAATTGACCAACCATATATTATCGGCATCAACGTAAACATGTCTTGTGTATAAATAAACATTTTTCATTTAAATTTCAAAACCATTAAACGGCACACACCTAATTTGGATTTTTATATTTTCATAATATTTAGTTAGGTGACTTGTATATAAATGCATAATATTAATTTTTAACCAATTCACCGTCAGAATTAAAATAAAATGGTTTTCATCGTATCTATTATGTGACGTGTTGAAAAACAACTATATGACGTTTATTGTGTTTTTATTATTTTTGTAATTTATACCACTGCTAGTATAGGCGCAGTAGTGTAGTCAATTTTCGGTCACTTTTTCGGGAACTGCTGTATAACTGTATAATTATACAAATGTCTCCTTTCATCGTCACTCATCTACCGAAGTATACTCGTTCATATTTTGAATATTATTATCTATTCGTGTTTATAAAAAAAGCGTTGTTTTTCACAATTTTTTATAGACTATAACACAGTTGGTACACTGCACGGGCGGTGTTAATTTACATAAGTAGATAGTGATTCGTTTTTAAACAAATAATATTAAAGAATTACCGACAATGAACGCGTTCCTATTTTATTCAACGAACGTATTCCTTAAAAAAATAACGAATGTCAACAAGATAATTTTATATTATACGTTGAAGGTGAACGAGTTCAGTTTTTAAGTTCCAAGCACTGAACTTAACACAATTCACACCAGTTCGATGTCGATAAATACTCGACACGCACTGCAGTATAGGTAAGTAGGTACAGCAGAGTGGTTACCTAATTTATATTTTCACTGCCTTGATCACAGTAGACTAATTATAGTCAAATCGTTTTAATCGATAAAGTCTCATCACTTTTTAAGACAATCAAAATCTATATTTCCTGCGAAAAACGCATAATATTAGTCACCTTCGATAAACCATATATCACGTTTTCGAGAATCGCCCCCCAAAAGTGGTTACCAGTTAATTCCCCGCCTTTTTTAGTTATTTAATTACAAAATATGAATTTATTCAGAAATTATTATTAACGCACTATGGTTGACAGTGAGAATTATATTAAAATTATAAGAAGCATGTCCAAATGAGGAACGATCGATGTTAATTTTCATTAGTTTTACGGCATGTCCCCAAAGTCACGTTGTCACAGAAAAAGTATACATGGTATTTCATATTGTTATAATTTATACCGCTTCTGGTACATGACGGTATTTTCAATTTTCGGACTAACTAAATAGGTAGGTAACTCAATTTACTTGATGCAATATTTGGTCAGCAGTTGAGCACTGAAAAAGTACACAAAAACCGTCTGTTGGTGATATTGATACGTAGGTATAGTAGTCAAGATAATGTTATAAATTTAGAGCGAGGACTAATCGTCCTGGATATCGTTAAATATGCAGTTGTGCAGCAAAAAATAATAAAAAAAAAGCGTTCAAAAATCAAAACTATCTTAACATAAGTATAATTATTACACCATTGTCACGACCCGTCCACAATAATAAACAGAACTATTATAGTTGGAAATCGGAAGAAATGATGTTATATATTAATTGTGTCATAATACAGTCTTTAATACCGTACCTAAAATAAGCTACACTCATGTGTTCATAAACAATTTTTGCAAATCAAAGTTATTCGTACGTTTTAATGACATGCAATGAAATACATTTTATTTTTTAATCAAATATCTTTAAATATTAGTTTTAAATATTGAATAAACAATACAAATAATAATTGGATCTGTTATTATACAGATACAAAAAAAAGGTAGGGATGTAGGTATTAAAAAAATAAATGACCATGTCAACTTAAATTTACTAAAATATGCAAAACGCGCGACATTTGTTTTTTAGATTTGAATCGTATATTATATAGGTATAATGAATGCAGGTGATTGAATTATTATTTTCAACTTCCTAAAATATACGTAAATAGATGAAATTCGCAGTAGTGATGTGACAAAGACTTAATTTTTAGTGTTGGGGTGGGAGTCCGGATCTCGTGCCCTTCGCCCTGGATACGTCAACAGGGCTGAGCCATAATTATAATTATTTATTACCATGTAGCTATGTCATTGATATGAAATTCTGTTGAAAATAGTAATATCTTTGAATAATTTTGTCCCACAGACTTGCTAATAACAATAATATTACTGTGGGCACACTTCAGTTACGAAAGTGTTCAAAACGAAAATACGGACCGACCGTAAAATTAGGGTGAAGACTTATTATTTAATGCACTAAAAAAAATCAGCGGATTGGCGTTAAAAAAATTTAGCACATGTGCAGCGAAAAATTCAAATATGCGTCAAAAGTTCAGTATTAATATTATACTAGGTAAGTAATTATTATGTACCATTGCCACGTACCATCATAAATATTTAACAGAAAGAAATCGACGATTTGATAAACTATTTGTGTCGCAATAGTCTATATTATAATATCGTACCTAATCTAAACTAAACTAGCATTTATGTGTCCATACACAATGTCATGCAACAATACAAAATTTTTCTTTTAATTTAACCTGATTAAATATTATAGTATTAAAAAGTATACAAACAATTAAAATAAATATTGAATCTATTATATAATTTATAGTAGGTATTAAAAAAAACAGATGGAAATGTGGACTTACATTTGGTAAAGTATAAAAATCGCGAGAAATTCAATTTTAGATTTGAGTTGTATAATATGTATTTATGTAGGTACCTATTTGAAACCATTGTCGCAGGTGTCGATTCATATTTTGAATACGAAACTTCACAATAAATATACAAATGCATTAAATTCCGAACCCAGGTCAATATATTATTACGACTTAAATGCGTATAGTTAATTCTGAAAAATACCTAGGTATACAAAAAATGTGTTATAATTTTAGAAAAAGAACTTCAATGCACTGAAAAATCTTCAAAAATGCGTCGAAAAAAATATGCAATTTATGCGTCAAAGAATTTCAAGTATGCGTTAAAAAAAAATAAAACCATTTTATTAGGTTACCCTTGCCACATGCCATCCACAATAATATAAACGTATTAAAGAGTATTTAAGATTTTAAAAACCATTATTCGAAGGACCATTATTCGAAGGTAATAAAAAAATCACCAAATACGCATTACTAAAAGTATGCACTTGTGCGTCAGTAAATTTCAAATATGCGTTGAAAATATAAAACTAATTAGTTATATTACCATCGCCACGTATCGTCTCCAATATCAAACAGAAATAAATTTAAGAAATAATTCTAGTAAACTATGTGTAGCTGTACTACTCATAATATTTTACATAATAGGTCAATAGGTCTAAACTACATATACACACTCTAACCATCATCAAATTCAAAATCAGTCTTTATATTGACATATCGCCATCTTATTCGATGGCAAATAGACAGTAAATTAAATAAATATTATAATAATATTGTTGGCCTTGAATTACGAACAATATTTACCGAAGTGCTCGATTTACGATAAACGTTCAAAATTTGCACCAAAACAATCTTAATTACATAATACTGTCTTTCCGTCAGAGGTATTCGGGCTGTGCTAAAAGTGGCGTCACGAGTGTTTGCCAAAAACAACGAAGTGCAAAAAAAAAAAAGATGATGACTATCATCATTAAGAGGACTTTACACGGCCATATTTGTTGTCTTCGTCTCACAAGTGTGTACTATAGCAAATTTACGCTCAGGAGAACGCGTTTAGCTCCGTTAAAAACTACAGTTAATCGACCTATTATGAAACTTGATGGTAGTACATTATCTGTGTTTGTATGATGGTTTCTTACGATAGCATCGTCTCAGAATGAAAAGGTTTTAACGTTTTAAAATGTTTGTAATTGTTCGGGAGAACGTTTTTAAGTTAGCCCGTGCCTATCATTCGCGTACGAATTAGAAACTTTTCATTGTCTGTACATCATTGAATAATCAACGGATCGATACGATTTCAGGATTGAATTATACAACAAAAAATATTAAATAATAATATGCAAAAAGAATATTTTTCAAAAAAATTGATTTTATAACCTTCTTATTCTGAGACGACGATAGTTCAATTTTTTAGTAAGTTATGCGTATATAATAATATAGCGTAAATTAAAAATGCTCACTTAAAAACTGAATTATCGTAAAAAAGTAAAAACCCATATACAAACCCGGATAATGTTCTTATCGTCAAGTTTCATAATAGGCTGATTCACTCCAATTGTTAAACTGAGTTAAACGTGATCTGCTGTGCGTAAATTTGCTACCTTATGCACTTGTAAGACGGAGACAACAAATATCTGTGTATAGCGTCCTCTTAATATAATATTATTTAATTCTCAACGTAAGACGTTTCATTTCAGTTTTCTATGCACAGTTATTTTTAAATTTTTGTCTTCATATAATTTAGGTATGTGATAAATGTGTTGGTCTCAGATTTAAATACTAAAAACTCAAACAAATGCTCTAAGAGTAATATGAAAAAGGCTCTTTTAAAAAAATCGCACCACCACAATTTCATCGTACGAATTATTATTGACCATCGGCTAATTATTAATATGTACCTATCACATCAAGTTAAATTTGTGAATTTTTTTATTTAAAAACTTTCTTTAATACAATATAGGTATTAGAAATAGGTAAAATATCTAAAAAGTAAAAAAATTCCTTCCAAACGTCAAAAACCTCGAAAAATGGACCTAAAAAAGTTCGTTGTTAGCATAAAGTGTATGCTTGAAACACATAATTTTTATCTTGAATAGCAGATAGTCAAACATTCCGAAAAAATTGCTTTGATTTTCGACCTCTAATAATTAAAACGTATTTTTATTTCTGTATCCTATAATTACTCGAAATGTTGTAAAGAGACGAAGAAATGAAAAAGTTTGAATAAATTTGGCCTATACTGTAATTTATTATACTATGACCTTTAAACCCAAAACTGTCGTATTATGTAAAAATATGCACTAAAAATGTCGAGTGCCTATTTGATCTAACAAACGTTGTGAACTTTATTTTGTATACTTACTATATATATTATATAATGGTACGATTTAATTAACAAGAAAAAATATGCAAATGCATGAAAGTCCTTGCTCGGTAGCTCTAATTATCTTTGGCACTTGAGTGGCTAGGACTTGGTTGCTAAAGGCCTAGAGCTATAATGACGTATTTAATCTCCAACAGGAAAAAAAAACGGGTAAAATTTGGTTCATGTAAGCTCTGTCAGTGAAAAAAAAAAAACAGGAACAGTGTAAAATTAATATAATGTGTTGTTAAAAAAAAAAAAAATCTTAGTAATAATACTTACGCGTAATATACCCAAAAGTATATAAATATCGAAACTAAAAAGTTAGTTTACAATATAAAACCACTTTGAATATAAAATTATTATTTAAAAAAATAAAAACAATAAAATTGTTTTGCCAATAAGTCTCTCAACATGCAGTATGTAGGTAGGTACCATCATTATAATATTAGCACAATATATAAGCAACTGTGAAATTACGGATACTGTATAGGTACTACTCGTCATGCGTGTAGAATGAAAAGATTTTAAATCAAATTTCATCCCAATTCACCTTTATGTTTTTAAATTTAAATGGCAAATCTTGGCGAACAATAGTTTTATAAAATCTGTAAAATGTTCTAAATCACCAAAAATCAAACAATAAACACGATTTAATCAAATTTAAAGCGTTTGGTTAATGGAACCAAATTATTAACACATCGTTAATATCAAAAAAAGTTCTAATTAATCACAATGAATAGTACAATGCAATTTAATATTATGGTGAAAAATAGTATATATTATATTTTTATAGTTTTCATTTGCATCACGGAAAAAAAATGATTAATAAGATTATCAAAACTCCTCTTTATCAAGTTCTGATAAAACAATTTGAACTCAGTTTTCCATGGTTTGACAAAACCCCAAACAATATAATAAACACTATGTTAAGATATTGACAACTCGACACGGACGTGCTAGAATGGTTGAATTATTTAACAAAAAATGACTCGTTAAATACTACCGTAAAATAGGTTTACTCGGGATACTTTTAAACTTCAGATCAATGCTAATCGATGAGCTTTCAAAATATAATAACTATGTTAGTGACCAAAAATTCTGGTTTTTGTTTAGGCTATAATATCACTATGTTTTTTATTCCCCCTTTTCTACATTTTATAAAAAAGATGTCTGTGTCCCAAGTCACAATCCAAATAATGTTTCTTGGGACAGTCATATTAAATGTATACAAATTTTATGTTGGACTCATCAGTGGGATATTGGGACAGTTTTTAACATTTAAAAAAAAAATTGAATACTATTAAACGTGTTTTTTTTATTGATTTGATCGAACTTAAAACAACATTACTGGCATTAGGTTTACTTTTGGACAGTAGTAAAAGATGGGAAAGGCGTATCCCAAGTTACCCTAAAATTGTTTTAATTTATTTACTTCCAGACGTGTAAAAATTACAGTCGTGTACAAATTACTTTAAGTTGATCAATTTTATTTACAACATAATATATTCACCGTTCAATAAACATATTATTACAAATCTACTTCATACGCACGGGACCTAATTCGCTTAAACTTTAGAGCATTTAAGATGTGTTACTCAATTAAATAATTAAACATTATTTTCCTCAATTTGTACTGCTGTAAGTAGTCAAATTGTTTGTATTAGTGTGTATACCACGCGTGAATAAAACGATAATGCGAACAAAATAATAAATTAGTACAGACGATACAGCAATGTCGCAACTAGGTTTTGTGGGGCTATGATGCGAAAAATTTTATGAGGCCCCTATATAGTCTATACTTGTACTCCAATATAATGAAAAAAAGTCACCTGCAACTCAAGACAATATTTATGGTCCCCAAATTTAAACATTTTTTCAAGTAGTATTGTAATAAGGTTTGTTATAATAAGTTCATCATATTTCTAAACACATCTCCAACAATACATCAGTTATCAGTAGTCAAGTAGATATTTAAAAAGCAATTAAATTATTCAACAAAATGTAATAGGTATGATAATTTTTCTCGATTTTAACACAATAATGTAATATTGTATTTAAACTTAAATTATACAAATTAAACTATCAACAAATATTATAAAATGATTTAATTTTAAAAAGTTTTTCTATCTAGACTTCATATTTGCAGTAATTTACCAAATTTTCAACATCGAGTTAATTTGTCGTTGATTTTTCAATATTAAGTACATATTCCAGTTAATCTCTCTTGTAAAATTGAAGTCCGAATATAGTTTTACATAGGTTTTTGGAAAATGACCATTCAGCCGCAGTGACAGGTCTGGGAGACTTAAATATATAAAAAAAAAAAAAACACAAAAACAATTTTGTTTTTCGAATAATATCAAAATAATAAAATCTATCTATAAAATAATATCAATTATAATATCAAATATATTATAGAAGGTAAGTATATTTTCCATTTTTTTCGGATAATAACTCATTTAATTTTTTCTTTTTATCATGTAATGCAAAACTTGCATCCCCCTATTGTTTGTGGTACTGCGATACAGTACTAAATCCGTTTTAAATATGGCCTGAGTTAACTATATTATTACGTCCCAAGTAAACCCATTTTACGGTACATGTTTTAATGCGCTCAGAATTTGCACATTATCGAAACGTGCGTTACTTATAAGTTTGGCAACGTCTGTCGTCCGCAATCGCATCGTTTTCGGTTCGGTTTTATTGTGTCGGGCTATACAATGAGAAATGTTAGCTACTTTAATCTCTCTCTTTCTCGGCAGTGTCATCCAAAAGGTCGCCCCGCAGATAAGAACCACCCGCGGTCGACCAGGCGATCACCGAGAAATATTTGACGCAAACCACTCTCCCGGACAATTGTTTCGAAGGAACCTTTTCGTTGTCCTCGGGCCGTCCTTATTTCCAAAAAATGTTTACACAAAGAAGCTAACGATGCAAAAGCGTATCGTCAATTCGGCTCGCATCGCAGGCCTCTCCTTTAAGGATAACGGACTTGGATATACTACTTGTACTTACTATTATACATTCGGAGTAGGTACTCTTGGTATAAGGTATTATCTCGGATTTCTAACAAACAGTAATACCGTACACAGAGAAACATATATATGACACACACAGCGTGATATATAGGTTATAGGATACCTATTGTAGTACGGTCCGTGCGGATAATAATATAATAAAAATAATATTATGTAGGCACGTACCGGCGACTTAGGTCTATATTATTATGTGTTTGAAAGAGAGAAAAGGGGTCCAAAGTGTCGACTAAAATTCAGCATTGTGTACTTAGATAGTAATATGTGTTTGTGTGCGTGTGTACGTTTGTTTGTTTGTCTGTTGACGCCAAACGGCGATTATCGATGTCTCGGAATTCGATACGGATACGTCTTATGAAAACGAAACATCTGCCACACTGCAGTATACAGGATACTGGGTTTTCGGTTTTAATGGACATTGGACGACTTAAATAATATTATAATATTATATTGCACCTACGATAATATTATTGTACTCCGAGTGCGTCCGAATTTCTGCCACGACAAAACAGTGTGGCTCTCTACAGTGTGACTGTATGCGCCGTCTACAGCGCGATCACAATATCTTGAATACAGGGTGATTTTTCGAGAATGATCGCCACCATTGTTACGCTTAAATTATGCATACTATATATGAGGGGTGGAAATCCAAAACGTACTATTCGCAAAAATACTGATTTTTCAGGAAAAGCGATTTGCTGTGTCTTAACATTTCCAATAAAAACAAACCATATTTTATAAACAGACACATTTTTGAAAAAAAGGTTTTTTTACAAAAATGATTAATAATAATATTATACTATATGATTTATACCTTTATTAAAACATTTGAATCGTTTTAAATAAGTATTTAAAACGATTCAAATGTGTTAAATATTCTAGAGTTCTAATAGACTCTGAGCGGAGCGATGAATGTATTGGTTTTACAATGATGTGTGTTTTTTTTGTGTCTGTGTACACGATTAGTAATCGAAATAATGCTTCGATTTTCAACTTCAGTATCTCGTTCAACGGTAAAGTGAATCTAGTTGGTACGTTTGGGAGGTCAACATTTAAAATAGTTTTCCAAAGCGCCCGGAAAAACAAAATAAAAATTAATGAAAACCGGGAATTTTTACGTAAAATCGGCTTTTGACAAAATCGATTTTGGATTTTGGTGTTACTCTATAACAAATTATTGTAAATACATGAAAACTTCACTGAATGTTTATATCAGCCTTCTATTTATATGGGAAACATTTTCAAAATATTTTGACATGTTTTGAGCTGTTTGCGGATATGCTCAGTTTCCAACTTTTTTAGGTTTTTTTTCTTTTAATGTCAATAAAACTTTATTTGTTGTATAAAAAAGCTTGCAAATTGTATACAAAGCTCCTACTTTATAATTACAATGGGATTTAAAAAATATTATAAATCCTTAATCACAGTTTTTTTTATAAGCATTTAAAGTTCAAATATTGAAAAATACGGAAATATCACAAAATTAGCAAATTATTTTGATTTAAGAATTCATAAAAATGTTCTCTTTAAATCTAAGATTTGAAAATTTAATACAAGATTATTAATTCTAAGTTTTTCTACCATTATCAAAAAAAAAAAAATGCCCACAAGCAAATCAAATTAAATTTTTATGAGCGTTTGAAGTTAATATTTTTATAATATTGGATATTCACTCGATTTCTCATGTAGCGACTTTTTTATTTTGTTGTAATTCAAAAACGAATAACAGTAAATACAAGAAAATTTCACTGAATATTTATATTGTCATTTTCTATATACACCATCATATTTGAAAAATGTTTTCATCTTTTTAAGCTGTTTACGGGCATTGTTAGTTTTCAATTATTTTGGTTTTTTTTTCTATAATTGTCAATAAAATGTTATTTGATGGGTAAAAAAGCATGAAAATGTAATACAATTCCCCTGATGAATTGCTTAAATGGCAGTTGAAAAATATTAAAAATACATAGGCACTATTTTTTTTTTGTAAGCATTTAAGGTTGGAATTTTGACAAAAATGTATCAAATTTAAAATGTAATAATTATTTTATAGGTATGGATTGAAAATTTAAAACAAGGTTACCTACACGTAAATAGGTTATGTATAAATTACTTTATTCACAATAATATCATCAAATATATATACTTAGTAATATCATAGGCTGGCTGACCGTCTTCGCGCAGAATCATTTTTCTTATACAATGATATTATGTCATTGAATTCAAATTTAATACCATCCATTATACAATGACCCACTGGAAACATACTGTACAGCAGAGTGACATCCACTTACCCACCTTTTTTAATTTAATATTTAAGACTGAATTACAATTTTTAAAATTAAATTTTAGTACGTTTTGGTTTAACTTTTTTACTTCCCTATATTATATATAGGTATAATTACAACACGGATAAAATTACGTTTTGGTATAACGTAAAAAAAATAATTATGTTTTTTAAATGGTTCGTTTTGGTATAGTTAATGATTGGTGCCTATTCTTTTAACACTGGCATATTAGTACGTTTTGGCGTAAAACTGGAAAAAGTACGTTTTGATATTCTGAATATCATTTGTATGTATGGAAAAGGTTAGTTTTGGATTAACTAGTCATTTATAATCACAGATTTAACCACGAAATAGTACTTTTTGATCTATTCTAACGACACCAATTTTGATGTATTGATTTTTTTCCATAAGAATCGATATCTAACTCGATTTTGTCAATTTTCGAAATAGCCCGTTTTGGATTTCCACCCCTCATATTCAAACTCTAATTTATTGAGTTTATAAGTTTACCTGGAGACCATGTTTTCAAATTTCTGATAATTTTTTTAATTATACTTTAATATAACTAACAGCGATTATATTATACAATAGTACAATACTCATGAATTATTATATACATTTTAATAATAATTGCTATATTGGTACAAGGCACTAATTATTATAATTTTTTTAAATTATTTTTAATCGTGTTTATATTATAAAAAAAAAATATATATTAAAATATATAAACATAGGTAATAAGACATTAATTCTAAAAAAAAGCTGTCCTAGTCTATAACCTATTTAACCTGCCCCTAAATCCACCAATGATTATGTGAGGAGTGCCCCGTGGCAATACAAACTTCTATTTTTCAAATGAGAATTCTCCTCTTGTAGTGCATGTTATTCAACTGATGGTTTTATTTAAAATTTCAATGTATGTAAATCAAAATTCTATATTAAGTAGTGTCCGAGTTATTAAAATGTTTATACTTCGGATAGTAATCCTTAAAAATAGTTTTATAATAATATAAACTTCATTATTATGTAGGTAATATTAAATGTAGAATTTATTTATATACTTGGATAATTTGTACAAATGATTTATATTGATAGATGGAAAGTAATTAATAACATTTTCAAATCATTTAAGCACCCATAGATCCTTTACACATTACCATAGAGTTATATAATCTTAAGTATTCGAAAATCTGGTCTTCAATAAATTGGCAACGAAAAAGAAGCAGTTATATAAAAATTCATAAAATGATGGGTTTTAATGTTTTACACTACAAAATTAATTTAAATTTTAAATTAAATTAACAAATATGAACAGTATACACAATAATATAAATTAAATTAACAAAACAATAAAATATTATTAATTACATTTAAATATATGGCCGTTCTTAATCATGTAAAAGTGTGAAGGAAAATATTTTTTTTTTTAGTTTAGATTTTTTCCATTTAACTCATGCATGTACGCAAACGAGTTCTATTTTTGGGTCATTTTAGCGTAAGTATTAAAAACGTGTGTATACAATAGAGATCTATTTGGCCATTTTTTTTGTTAACACCCTGAGACTTAGGTACATTAAAAATGGGTCCTTGCCGAGGTCTGGTCTGTATTTTTTTTTCTTCTCGAATTCCCGATTTTCGTCGACAATAACCATTTCATGGGTAAAAGACACAGATAGTTTCGATATTATAAACTTGCGATAAATATAATTTTCGTTATAACGTAAATGTAAAATAATTAACAATATTACACGCTTTATTTTTGACTGACCCGGTTCAAAACCAGGTTCAATAATCTAACCATAAACCACCTAAAATATTTTTCTTATGGCCAGTCTCGGTCCGGTCCAAGCCCGGGATACTGGCCTACCCAGTTGAGATCTGATGTGTCGTGTTTAACCGAGTTTTGCATTAGTGCTCAAAACCGGGTAAATGTAATCAAGCGGTTAACGGTATAATAACGATCAACAGGTTGGAAACGATCAGTTGATACACTATAACCATCTGACATAATACGAGTAAGAATATTATATAATATTATATCAGTCAAAAATAATTAAATTTTTAAAAAAATAATTATATCGTAAATAATTCGAATTTAATATTTTAATAATTATGTAATTTTTTTTGCAAATGAAAATAATGACTGCAGTCTGATATACAAATTTAGTTAAACTAAAACAATAGTACATTTAATTTTGATTCAACATATATTTTTCTACAAAAACGACGGCCTACCTATGCGCACAGAGGTCTTTTGTTACACGTGACTATACGTGCAAACGACCTACGCCGTACATAATTATAATAAAAGTAAACTTAAACATAACAGTTTAATAAATAGAGAAGAGAACTTGTAGCATTTGCTTTTTTTTTTTCACGGTTACAAAAATAGCAGAGTACGAATCATATATACGTTTCATGCTTCCGCCAAGCTATAGTTTTGAAATTTTATTTTGTATATAAACGCATATTTTGGTTTTTCGGGGAATATTTCTTCAATTTAATACTTTTGGAGACAATACATTTTAACTTAATTAATAATTGTATACATTTTTTTCTCAACTGGCGTTTCTTATTAATTAATAGTGCAACCAAAACATACAATTTTATTTTATTTAAAAATACGGTTTGTAACCGTCCGCGGGCGCAAGGTTTTCCTATACTCCGCGATGTACAAACTGACGGTGTTTGACCACCTGCAACTTTATTTCTCCTAATCAAACATAGTTTGTTGTTGCAGTAGTACTATACAGCTCTGCCGCCCGGAATGTTTGAGTGTATAAAATGGTGTCCCGTGCCACCACCCAGCTATATTTCTAAATATTTGTATACTGTTAAAAACAAAAAAAAAAATCATCTAAGAGTCCTGAAAATTATGACTTTCCCCCTCCCCCTCAAACATGTGCCCGGAGTGGCCACTGTCCCCGGGTCGTTAAACTACGTCAGTTTCATCGCGAGACGAGTTCCTTCTATCGTTTAATGGAGTATAGAAGCGCTTAAGATCGCCGATAAGACGATAAAATGGATTTACCGTAAAATTATTGGATAGATAATCGTTTACGACGTGGTGTCGTATTGCCGACATTTAAGGACATAACACTAAAAACATGTTTGATTAGATAAGTAGCGTCTGTCCTTATTTAAGGAATATGGTGTGTGTCTCACGCTTAAACACTAATTAAAACAATTGAATAATTATTATTCGATGAGATACAGGCGTTTGAAAAATATATGTGTGTGACGTTATAGAGCCAAAGTCTGAACGGCGGCGAATGTTTTACGTGTAAAAATGTCCAGATTAATGCAACGATTTCAATCGTTGGAGATAATATTTTTTATTTTTTATTTTTTTTTTGCATGCTACTTTAATTGTTTATTTTGTGTTTATGACTGTGGTTATAGTTTTGATATAATTTCTAGTTTTTTTATTGTAGATAAAACCATTATAGTAAATTTCGTAAAAAATGGTTAGGTTTTTTACCCAACAAATAAAATTTTATTGACATTCATAGAAATAAAAATAATTTAAAAATACTTTAAATTATTAATATTAGCGCAAAAAAATTCCTATATTTATAACGAATTATTATATTGTGTAGATAGGTACTAAAAATGTATTGTCAAAATCAGTGTCGTGACGAGGCAGTTTTTTTGAGCAGCGGCTCCGTTGATTTTTACCGAGAATATTCACTTTCCCAACGAACAAGATACTGAAGTTGAAAATCGAAGCATTTTTTCGACGACTTGTCGTGTACACAGCCAAAACAAAAACAAAAACACATCATTGTAAAACTAATACATTCATCGATCCACTAAGAATCTTAAATTATGAAATACTATTGTTATAAGTTATAAAAATCATTGTATATTATATCAAACTGCTTTTACAACACGGGTGGGTCGTCGGTTCACTTTTGCATATAAATATATATTTTGGGTAGATATTTGAATGCACGTTTGGTGACAGTTTATAGCTACAAGTCCTCCGTCCTATAATTGTAAATATAAATTATGGCAGCGAGGTTGTCTCGCGTAGAACAGCCCCAATAAAACCATTATCTCCGACAAAAAGGACGTATATTATAATACAATTACGGATTTAGAAATCGAAACGCGTGTGGCCTTCTTACGGGTGGTGCCATAGAAAATGGACGATGGCCGTAAGGATGTTTGCCGCCGGAGAGAAAACTATACAATTTAGGAATCGAAAAAACCTTGATAAAGCACCCCGCTGTTGCCACCCTCATTGTTGTAAGTAAAATTTATATCCGAAATTGGTTTTGTCATTGGCGTCCCCGACGACACGCTTTTGTAGCGTACCTACGTACACACCAGATATATTCAAACATATTCCACGCAGCTCTTTCGTCCCTTCACAATATATTTTTGTGGCTCACGAATTACCGAGGGCACGGCAATGAAACATCGGGCAAGAGGGTACAGCTCTGCTGTACAACATGTGTCTAGATAAGTCACAATATAACGGATAAAGTGTATGTTAAATTTGAATTCAATTATATGAAATCATTGTATACGGCGATAAATGATTCTGAGCGAAGACTCGGCGTAGGAATATAGTAAATTTGTGATTAAAGCAATTTATTTCAGTATATTAGGCACTAGTACTGCGGCAGTAGGATAAATTAATTTTTGCCGAAAAAATTGCATTTGAAAATTTAACTTTGGGTAAAACATATAACTATATTATATTTTAAAAGTTTCAAGTACCAAGGAAAAATATTTTTAAGTTATAACGAAAAACAAAAATCGTAGTACTTCGTTTAAATATCTAATTTCATCCGAATTTGAAGTTAAAATGTCTATGGAAGAGCGATGTTGACATTTTACTTATATTATATACTGAAGTTGAAAATATATAATTATTTCAAATACTTACCGTATTTGTACACGACATCACAAAAAACACACATAATTGTAAAATCAATACATTCATCGCTCCACCCAGGATGCGTAAGATATGTATGTTTAAATAATTATAATGATAGTTTAATAGCCATATGTAGTTAAATAATACAGTTTAAACAAAATAGTTAAAAAGTATAATGGCCCATCTCACCACTGAGGAAAACCTCTTATTAGTAAAACTGGAGCACTAATATCCTAAGTAAATAATATTAATTATTATAATAAATAATAATAATAATAATAGGAAAATTAAAAGACAATGTTTCACTATTTACTGCAATATATTCTACGCTATTAATAGATCAATTATGTCAAGACAACCGATTTTTAAACAAATTATTGTGCATAGAAAGTTGAAATTAAAATATGACGTACGTTAAGAATAAAATAATATATTAATCGTTCTAATCATTATTTTTTGGCAAACACTCGCGATGTCCAGGGCGCACAGTTTGCGAATACCTCTGGTATAGACAATAAGACATGGTATTTTATACTGTCCACTATACCACTGATGGTATTATATTTTTGGTCGCTTTTTCGAGAACTGAACCTATGATTTTTTAAGCATTCATACCCTTTTTTCATGCTTAAGTTGTGCATACATTCAAATTCTGATTTTTGGAATTTTTAAATACGCTTAAAAACATAATATTCTTGAAACCTCGACATTTTTTGTACCACTTAAAGATAATCCTGTGACAGTACAAACTTCTGTTTTTCA
>NC_042493.1:101856089-101861618 GCF_005508785.2 Acyrthosiphon pisum
AGTTAGACGATTTGAAAAGGTTAGTAATTACTATTGATCTATCAATATAAATAATTTGTAAGACTGATCAAAGTATAATAAGTACTAAAGTACTACATATTTTAACAGGCATTACATAGTTAATATCACATGTAGCTTATATTTTTATAAAAATATTTTAACGGATTATTTTATAAATATAAACATTTTAATACATCCAAAACTACTCAGTAGAAATTGGATTTAGATTTATCAACGTTTTTAAGAAAATTACCCGCTAAATAATTTGCAGTAAAAATTCAGGTAAAATAGAAGGCTCCTGAAGTAGTACAAGAAATATCGGAAATTGAATAAAAATATTATAGGTAATGGTCTTTAGTTATAATTAAAAATTCTAAAAATAGAAATTTTAATAATTAATGTACTATTAAGAGGAACAAGGGTCGAGCATACTTAAAAAATAACTATTTATAGTATCAGTATTATTGATATAGGTTCATTGTGCTATTCATATTTAGTGAATATATAACTCGTTTCTTATATGATGTTTGAACGTAAACGATATAAATAAATTACGCAACTGGGTTGTGATGAGCAAAACACGAATGCCCTCGATAAAACCATTAATCACTATCACCGACTGAAGGAACGAACCGCATTATAATCGGTCGTGGGCTCGGAAATTGAAAAAATTGTAAGAAAATCACCTGCTAAATAATTTGCAGTAAAAAAAGAGTGTTCTGATTTGAAAAAAATAGAATGTCGTATCGCCACTTTTTAAGTAACTAGTACAAAAAATATTAGAAATTGAATGAAAATATGGTTTTGAGGTATACTTAATAAAAAATTCTAAAAATTTAAATTTGAATAAAAGTATTATTGAATGGAAAAATCAAGTACCTAAGTGGATGTGTTCAATATGAATTCAATGATAATATAAAGTCATTGTGTATGAAAAAAGATTCTGAGCAAAGACTGTCTGTCAGCCTATAATAATATTATTACTAAGTAGCTAGGTATAATATGTTATGATATAATTGTGATTAAAGCACCTTATTCAGTATTTCAGTATTAGGAATTAGTATCTATTCGAGCATGCTTAAAAAATAACTCTTTATAATATCAGTGTTATTCCTATAGGTACGCTTTCATTGTGTTATTCATATATTTTATAGTGAACGTATAACTCGTTTCTTATATTATAATATGACTTTTGAACGTAAAAATAATTAATAAATTACGCGACCGGGTTGTCATGGGTAAAAAACTAACACCCTCAATAAAACCATTAATCGCTATCACCGACTAAAGGGACGGATCGCATTATAATTGGTCGTGGGTTAAGAAAATCAAAACATTTGTAAGAAAATCACCCGCCAAATAATTTGCAGTAAAAAAAGATTGTTCTCATTTGAAAAATATAATTTTGTATCGCCACTCTTTAAGTAAGTAGTACAAAAAATATCAAAAATTAATTAAAAATATTATGATATCGAGGTATAATTAAAAATTCTAAAAACCAAAATTTGAATAAAAGTATTATTAAAAGGAAAAAATCGGGTAAGTCGATGTGTTAAATTTGAATTCAATGATATGAAAAGTGGGCAAGTGGGTACCGATCTGCTGTACAGTAGGTTACAATTGAATCACTGTAATAGATTGTGTTAAATTTGAATTCAATGATGTAATATCATTGTATAAGAAAACTGAAAAACTATTCTGAGCGATATAATTTATATATAACCTATTTACGTGGTACCCTTTTTTAAAAAATTTCAATCCTTAGCTATAAAAGTTAAACATTTTATACATTTTTAACTACAAAATAATTATTTATTTTTAATTTTGATAAACTTTGTCAAAATTCGAACTATAAAATACTTATAAAAATAAAATGTGCCTATGTATTTTTAATATTTTTCAACTGATAAAGTAAAAATATTTCAGGAGTCTTGTATTACATTTTTCACGCCTATAGGTATATTTTATAGTATTATTGTGATTAAAGTACCTAATTTATTTTAAAATTAGGTATTAGCATCTACTCGAGCATGCTTAAAAAATAACTATTATTATAATATCAGTGTTATTGATATAGGTACGCGTTCATTGTGTTATTTATATATTTTAGTGAACTCGTAAAATCATTAATCACTAACACCGACTAAAGGTTCGACCCACGTTATAATCGGTCGTGGGTTAAGAAATCAAAACATTTGTAAGTTGTAACGGTAAAATGCGAGACGAGTGAGGCTTTCTCAAATAATATGCCGCCAGAGAAAACCAATGGTGTATAAAAGGTCTTTGCCGCCAGAGAAAAGTAACGTTGTATAAAAGGTCTTTGCCGCCGGGGAGAAAACAATGTATTGTGCTCGGAAGACCAAAATCTTTCGACATGGCCGCGGGCCACCCTTATTATTATATTACTGTTGTCGTTTAATCAGAGATAAATAATTTGTGTACGCGTTATAATTAAAATCATATAATTATAAATAAGAGGTAGGCACAGTAGGTACAAAAATATAATATACGGGTAGCGTATAAGGTGCATATAATAATTAATGTGGCTATTTATCTTGTCTGCGATGCACCCAAATTCAAGTCGTTGCAGCGTACCTATGCATAGACTATAGACGATAAGACATATTATTATAATACGAAAACAGCTGCTGGCACTATTGTTCATTTTCGATCTCATTTTAGAGTAGTTATAGGTACTGCCATAATGTATCAGTTTTATTGCAGATAAAGTGGCGTAGCAAGAGACTTGTTGGCCCCAGGGCTATAAGACACCCGTTTAAGGCTCCCGGTGCCGTTGTAATTTTGTCCATAGAAATACACTCAACGGGGATGATGATCCAGTCCTGTGAAATCGAGCAAATTTAATAATTCATTTTATAATTTATTCTCATATCGTTGTACCTCCGCTGGGAGGCCTCTACACTCCGTCCGGTCTGCCTTTTTATTTTTATTTTTATTTTATAACATAGCCATCATTTATTCTTATTGTTTTTATTGTTCTTATATTGTAACAGATTGAATAAAAAATCACATATATCAAAAAAAAATGTTATAATTTATAGGATCGGGCCTTATGCCGATTAGATAGTAGATAGTAGTTATTAGTTAGGAAATACTAATTTTAATTTTATAAAAATAATAAGTTGTCAAAATCTACCTCTAACACTAGAATTTAACACTACGATTATTTTAATGTTTGACTATTTATTTACTATTAATTGACATAATGCTAATTTTGATTCATATCTTTTTCATATCTTTCTTGTAAACAGTTCTTTTACTATTTTACTATTTATATGTATTATGTATATACCTACTCTATTTATGATGCATTTCAATGAAAATATATTTTATAGATATTTTATTTTATGAACTATACGTTATTTTGTGAACCAATGTGTGTTTGGACTTTGGATGCAATCGGTATAGGTAGGTACTAATATTTGGGATAAAATACAACTACCAGAATTCGGGTCATAATCAGGCATCTCCGATATAATATTTACCGTTTAACAATGACAATATAATGTGGTGAAAATGAACCACTTGAAGAATTATTTTTTAATAATTTAGACTTAAAATGAATAATGAAATTTAAAAATTCCTTCTTTGTTAATTTATTTCCATGATTTGTGGTCCGAACTGTAAATTACATATTGCACTTTAATAGGTATAGATGTAATTTGATATGGTAAAAGCGTTTTCTATCGTAATTAATAAATAATTTGTGAACAGTGTAAATTCTAACCAACCACAAAAGGTTTAATTATACCTTGTGTTATTAAATATTAATTATTATGACAATCTTTGATGTGCAAAGACTCTATATAAATGAAGCGTTAGGGGATTGTGGGAGGCGAAGCCCCCAACGGCTTATGTCGAAACAAATAATATTTTGAATTTTGCAACTACTGAACTTATCTGTGTACTTACTGTGTACTTGTATCATAATTTAGCTATTTTAATATTAGTCATACATATATACTAATATACTATTAAACATACTATAGGAAATCCAAAATAGAAATACATTTTTTTCGAAAAAAATGTGATTTTTAATCTATTATTAAAAAAATTGTATTTTTACTTCAGTATAAATGTTTACCTTTTGTATATATACTTCTTACTACACTTATTGATTTTTTCCGTTTTTTGTTATTTATTGTTTATCCACAACTGTACACTACCAAACTACTTTTTATGAGTAGTTATATTAGTTATTACTAAAGACCGGATTTTGCATAAAGATGAAATGCATGTTTCTATTTTCAACATCATATACCTTCAGTCAATAAGTGTTCACAAATCATTACTTGATTGATTAAATATCAACATTTTATACTGCATATTTTTGCATATTCTGACGTTAATGCATGTTCTGCATATTTTTGCATATTTTAACAAAAACCGTACAAATATACAAATAAAAACACAGATCATAGGTACGTTTATATAATATTATAATATCAAATGTTTTACGTCTCAAAGAATATTCAGACGCTAAAAATAGTTCCATAGGTTGGTTGTGCGGGTTTTATAGTGGAGACATTAAACAAATCTTCTTCTAAACAAACCTTTGTTCACGAAGCATCAACATCCATAGAAAATCAATCACAATTTTTGAAGAACTTTGTAATACATTAATTTCTTCAAACATACCTTTACATAAATTACAAAATAAAAACTTTAAATCTTTTTTTCATAAACAAAAAGTAACATGTATAATATAATACAAAAATGTAATTTTTTGTTAAATTGATATAGTGATATATATATATAGGAAAAAAGAACGAACAATTTTATTGAAGGTAGTAAATTATTAATTTGAAAAACAATAAGTTATCAAAGTATGATCTATGTTTATTTCCGTGAAATTATGACGGCGATCTGTAAGTTAGCTATTAGTAATAATAAAAAAAAAGTAATAATAACTTATTACAAATAAATTACATTGTACCTGGTTTCAACACAAAAACATAAGTCAGAACCGTTTATAATAAATTGACATTTGATATTTGAAAATGTTTTATTTAACGCGTATAGGTACCTGAATATTTTAAATTTAGTTTACATTCACAATAATTAAATTCCTAATGAGACGACAATAGTCATTTGAATGACATACATACAGACCGTACAACCTAAACAATCGATTTCGTTAAGAAAAATAGAATAAAAATCAAATTTTCGAAGAAAGTCGATAATTTTCATAAATTTATGCGTACCTACATCTATGCAGCGAACATTGTGAACGTGAACGAAATTTTATATTATATTATTTAGAGCGATCACAAACGCGCGTAGAAAACATACACTCCCAATAAACCACCCTATCTTTGACAAAAGGGATGATCCACATTATTATAATAATAATATACGATCGTGGATTAAGAAATACAAACACGTTTTTGTAACGGTAAGACTTATAAGCAGGCACGTGTGACTTTGATACATATATGCCGCCTGTAATGGATGTAAATAGGTCTTTGCCGCCGAAGAGAAAACTCTATAGCCATACTCTAACTGTAT
>NC_042493.1:101861718-101862000 GCF_005508785.2 Acyrthosiphon pisum
ATAGGTTGTAGTGCTTATACATAAACCTTTGATGAAGCCGCATTTGAGCACGCGCCCCGTCCATCTCGACGACCTCTATATACCGGATCCTGCTAGCGACCACAGAGGGCCGCGAGGGAGGGGACCGACCCCCTGATTTGTTTTTTTTTAGTCAGAGTCGGAAAAATCGTAATACCTCTGGCTGGCGTACAGTTAGTAGGATTAAAATTTCATAACATTATATGCATTTGTCAAATACTTTCAAATTTTTAAATTTATTTTTATAATATGCATAATCCGATC
>NC_042493.1:101862100-101876147 GCF_005508785.2 Acyrthosiphon pisum
GTAAATATATAGGTACTAAAAAATAGTCATAGTATTTGTTAAGATTTCTACCTCATCTGATACCTGCATGCATAGGCGCAAATAGGGGGGGATTTAGGGGCTAAGCCCCCCAAAAATGTCCATAGCCCTCCCAAACATTTCCTACATTTTGTTTTAAGCTTATTCAATATGATCAAAGTAAGGCCCTATTAGCCTTATTAGCCCCCCCCCCAAATCTCAAACGCTATTTGCGCCTATGCCTGCATGACTATTTCTACGAATTACGATAATATTCGGATATTATACGAGCTAAATTATATTTGATATATATTATTGTAATAGTATATTTAATGGTTAGATTTCACTGCGTGACAGCCGTAACTTGTTGACGGTAGTCAGCGTAATCGACAATAGTTACTATACTTATAGTAATCTAAATGGTTTTTATAAAATGGTTAAAAAATTAAAAATATGTTCTAGCGGGGAGTAAAAAAAATTGCATAACACACGCGTGTACTCGACGCACACTTTAACACTTACAAAGAATATAATGTTTTACATGATGTTATCTATATAATAATTCCTTAATAAAATCTCAAATTATTTCCATTTTCTATACACCTTACAATTTTAAAAATATTTTGAATCTTTTTGAACTGTTTATAGGTAGGTATGAGAAAACTTCCGATTTCATTAATTTTTTTTTTTAATGATCGACGATTTTTCACTTGGTTAAAAAAATTGAAATTTATATGAAAGCAGGTTCTACATAAGTCGTTACTAGTGGAAATTAAAATAAAAATGTATACGTATTATTAGCTTTTAGGGCCTAGTAAAAACTTAGATGACATTTATGACATATAAAACGGTAAAAATACCTTAAAAAATGTTAATGTTGTTTATGACCTAAATACTTAAATAAAGCTTATAAAACTGTTAAAACTAAGAAAATTATTTATTTATTTTAAAATTAAAAATTAAAATTCATTCATGAGTATATAAGATATTAAAAATAATAAAGATGTGGTTTTTTTTTGATTTGTCACTAATAGAAACATGTAATTATGACAACAAATATTAATTCGTAATTTTTCTCTCAATTTTTAAAAAAAATGTAAACAATGGCCTAAAACCGAAAAGAACACAAAACGTACAAAACAAAATGCAAAAATTAAAATTAGTTCTATAGATTTATGTTCTAGAGACGAAACACTAAGCTAGAAAACAATGTTCCAAAAAAGTTGAAAATGTCATTAACATCCTTTTTTATTATAAAAAATATATTATTTTGTTTACTCTCAAAAGTCAACTGCAAAAAATGTTTGGTGTCGTCACCGTTCCACATGAAAAAATCGGCAAATATTTAGCATGTACGATGGTTTCTAAAACAATCGCGGTTATCTATTTTATTCGCAAAAAATAATTTTTTTAATTCTCAATACGTAATGACTCCATGCCCACCGATTCGTCACCCATAATAAGGTATGTAATAAAACTAAAAAGAAATATTCTGCAGTTTCAAGGTCGACAAAGTGATTGTAGGAAATTCGTCAGGAATCCCGATAAATACTAAGCTAATCGGTTATTTACGGAAATACAGACCGATTAACAATTAATGACTATGGCTGGACAGTGCCCTCCGCCGTCATTCATAGGCGGAAATTGGGGGGCGGGGGGGCTTGAGGGGACTAATCCCGCCAGAAGTTCAAAGTATAAATCTTAGCCCCATGGCCCACAACATTTTAAAGTGACTAATTAATATAGAATAATTGTTATAATTGTAAAATTCATTTTTAATAACTGAATTAAAAAATAAATTATAAAAAAAATTCTGTGATAAAAATTAAATTGAACTCGTAAGATTTTACGAACTTATAATCATAACTTGGAACGATCGTAATAATACCCGCATAGGTTATTTATCAGCAATCGTCCGCGTCGCATCGTCCCGATTTCGGTGAAATTACGTATTAATATTATTATGGATTTGCCGACTTTATTTGAACCCTTAATTCCGCCATTAGTTATTATTCTGAATTAAAAATGAATAACTTAATAATTTCTGTTTAGAATACTTGTAAAATGTTAAAGATAAGGCACATCATTTTTTATTGTACTTAATTATGGTCAAATTGTTTAGTATGTCGAACTTTGTAAATTTTCTTGTTGAAATAAATAATTGCGAGCGGCTCTAGTACAGTGGTACCTATAGGTGTAATGAGCATATAATGCTCAGCCCCCCCCCCCCTCAGGAATTTCACCAAATTTCTGCTTATGACGTCATTAGGTCTATTATACCGCTGTCATTACAGTCTAGTCGTCAACTGTTTAGTCAAAACCTACATTGCTGAAATTTCTAACATTCTTCACTGTAAAGTATGCCTATTTATTCAGGTCTCGGAACTTAATGCGCTAAAAATCAATGAAATACGTGGCCAGCATAATGACAAGTGTGTTTTTTAATGAAGTAGCGCAGATCAGAAAAAAAAATATATCCATATTGTATCCATATTGTAGGTAGATTGTATTAAAGAAATGGTTACAGATTTTAGTTATTTGCCTTTTATTTTGTTTAATGTGTATATACGTAGGTACCTACATATTAATTCTACAAGTTAAAATGTTATGGTTTATATAATATGTATATTGTAATACTTTGTTACAATGTCGAAAGCAGACAGACTGTTGAGATAGAAAACAGACACTTATTGTTTCGAGTTTACGATAGTATTCGACAAACATTATCAGCTGACAGTCGGCATTTCAAAAACGAGTGCGACTAAAAATTATAAAGCCGACACGTAACGATGATGTCCAAATCAATTTGCTGATAACAATATTTAATTCAGTGGTCGGCCAAATTGTTTAGACTCTAATAGCCGCATTCAAAAGTTTAAAGAGTCCAACCCCTCAACTGTCTTCAACAACAGGTAGTTGAAATATATTACACCAATCATACTATAGTAACATTTACAACCAATAACAATAACAAACTACTTACAATCTACATGACAAATCTATGAATTGTAAACAAAAAAAAAATTACTCAGGCTAGACCATGGGTTCTCAACCATTTGAGGTCCACGCCCCCTTTCAAACTATTTTATGAGTTCATGCCTCCCCCCCATCACTACTCGAGTGGCGGTTTTTCGCCGAAACAATGCTTCTACCGTAATAATACCGTAATACGATAAAATCGTAATAATCGCTTGGTGTATATCTACTGATCGACCGCAGTGGTGACCAACACACCGGCAAGGGACGCCGTAGAAAACGGCAACTTTTTCATTTTTCGTGTTTTTTTTCAACATTTTCATGCCCCCCCCCCCTCCACAAATTTTGTTGCGCAAATGTAACTCAATCTAAATATATTATTTTTATGTTCTGAATTTCTATATTTTTATTTTTATATTTTGAAACATAATCTTAAATCTTAATAAAACTACGGCAGGTACTTATTTGTATTATTATGTTTTAATATTTTCTATACTTGGGTAGTGCACATAAACATAAGCCACCACTGATATTTGCATACGTATGCATTTGAAAAAGCTCAAATATGCAGTTTAATACGCGATTATTATCTTTATAGCTATGAATTTATTTATGAATGAACTTTGAAAAAGTAATGATTAATCAAAAATAATTTTATTTTTTAATTACAAATTGTTTGGAGACTTTTTATACATTTTTCGTTTGTAAATCTGAAAGCATCATTCTCAGAGATCGAAATTGAAAAAAATTAAATGTATAATCAAGTAAAGCGAATAAATTAAACCAATTTAATTAATTTAATTAAAAATTTATTTTATTATTTAAAAAATGTAAAATAATATCTGGCCAATCATAACAAATATTGATAATTAATACTCGGTGTATAGTATGCTTAAATGAATAGACGAGATGATGGTGTGTGACGTCTCTCATTTATTTTTAAATGAGAATTTTCAATTAGGTATTGAATTGAACATTTTTATATTGTGGATTTATAAACATAATAATATACATTAATAAGCTAAAATTTTTAAATATGCAAAATCATATAAATTTAGTAAAATATTCAAAAGCCAAAAATAATATGCAACATAAATATTGTTGTATTTCGATTGTACCTGTATCACGAATCGAATTTTTATCAGATCGTAGTTTGGAGATATACGAGATATACTCCTAGTTTTAGGTCACAGAAAACTTGACAAATGAAATAACTTATATTTCGTTCTAATCGATTTTAAAACATATTTTTTTCCGATATAATTTTTAAACACTTCGAGTACATTATGCAATTTTTTTATTTTTTAATACAGAAGAAAAAACAATTGTTTTGCCCATATTTTGCCTTTTTTAGTTCCTATATCTTCTGAGCACTAGTATTATATTATAACTGTTGTTGTTGACTATTGCGTTGTAACAAAGTCTAAATGCAAAATAGTGCAATACGTCATAATATATGTATACAAAATATTTAACTCGTACCTATAACGCCCAATATGGCGAGAGAACTATAATATATCATAATTATTTTATTTCATAACCACGATTCGGTATAATGATATGATGTCACTTCTCGGTTTGACGGATTTTTTTTTAGATTTTTTACGAATATAAAAGTTTTTCGAGTTAAGCGCTATTCAATGCATACATATTGTGTACGACTATCCTCCAGAGCCTGAAAACACCAGAACATAATAATATATAATATAGTTGGCACACAGTTTTTACATAATGCCGTTGTTTTTTTTAGACGTTTCGTAATCGTCGGTACATTTACCCATATGAATGTGCCGGCTGTAAAACGTTTGTGTACGAGGGGCTTGAACCGTTAACCCCACTTCCCCCCCCCATCATCCCCCTCATCGTAGGTCTCCTATTCGACTCCAGTGAACAAACACGCGCGCGTGTGATATTTAAATATTTATTCAAATCGACGAGCGATGGATAATAATAATATCATTATCATATTATTACGTTATGTACATTCCATTGAATCGAATGCTATTTTTCATCGCAGTAACCACACTAAAAACAAAACAATTACACGCAGATAGGTACGACAAGAGACTACGAAACATTATGACATTACTAGAACCGCCGCTCAAGCGCTTTACATATAATATTATGCATTGCACGACTTTAATTACATCCGTGAACAATGCTGCACATAATTCTATATTGTGGTCTTCAGTCTGTTATAATAATAATATGTTGTATATATACAACTGTATGGGCGCATGCCAACTCCGCAACAAAATCCTTTTTTTTTAGTGTAAGCCCGTTGAAAAAAAACGAGTAAAATTGGGTCTACGTACATTCCGCCAAAATCAGGAAAAACGGAGTTCATGTAAGCCCAGCCGCTGATGAAAATCAAGTAACAGTATACAATAATAACATTATGATATAATAATAAAATTATTTTTAAAAAAATCGTGATTTTTATAGCAATTATCGTCGTTTATTAAATAACTATGCCAAAAAATATATAAAACTTAGAAATTAAATTGTTGTCCGAAAAAATCATACTGCAAATTGTTGTAATGTGTATTGCGTCAAAAAATCGTGATTGGTAATAAATTGTTTTAATCATAAAAAATGTAGGACCACAGGCGCAAATCCATTAAAATGTATGGAGGGGCTAACATTTTTAACATAAATTCGAGTAAGGGGGGGGGGGGGTCACCGGCTTCGATCTTACACAATTGTGTATTTTTGGGGAGCCTAAGCCCCCTTAACCTCTCTGCGATTTGCGCCTAAGTGTAGGACGTAGGTTAGGTATCAATATTTTGCTATGTTATAAGTTATATTATTTAGAACTGTGAAATAAAATGATGTGATACAATTTGTAGATATTCTAACTATTAAGTATAATATAAATCCATTATACATTAACTACTTATTCTGTACTTATTTACTTTTTTTATATACATTTTTAATTTTTAGTTTATTTGGTTGAGATAATATGTGTTATAAAGATTTACACAAGCAAAGCCTAACTGGTGGAGTGTTATTTGTGGACTTTTCATTACTTTTTTATGTAACCGGAATTCTGACCAAGTTTACAATCGATCAACTGTATTGTTCAGTGTCGTAGACTGTAGAATGTGGAAACAACAGATTTGTAACCTAACCGTCAATTAAAAGTGGAGCGGTGGCTGTCCGCTAAAACAAAACACACCGATTCATTTAAAGTTTTCTGTAGGATGACGTTAACACAGGCACTCAGCATAACAATATAATATAACGTATTAAAATACTTGAAAACGAAAATCATTAGAAATAAATTAAGTGAATTTTAGTTTAATAAATTGTTATTAACCTGCGGAATATAAAAATGGTAAACAACCGTAAACTTTGTTGTTAGATAAGTAGGTCTTTTTAGCAAGGCTCGACAAGTTAATAATTTTTATTTAACTCAGTTAAGTTTAGTTAATATGCACCAACAACGAAAAGTTAAAAGTTAATTTAATTATAGGTTAACTCAGTTAAGTTATAAGTTAATACACACTTTTTTAAACTTTTTATTAAGTTAAAAAATAAGTCAATTTGTTTATACAACGCTAGCGTACTTAATTTTTTTCAAACCCAAAACTGTCTATAATTAAATTATAGACTATAGAGAGTGTTTGTACAGTATTATTGCCATATAAATTAAATTGGAGTAACATAAATTGTTTAACTTTAAACAATTCACGGTGAATATTTTTTGTCGTGATAACGATATAGACTGAAAAAGTAAAATGTAGTACAATTTAAGACCAAATAAATTAACTTAACTAACTTCTTAAAATTAAAAATCAAGTCTTTAATTTCATGTTAATTAATAAAGAAATTTAGTAAGTTAACAGTTAACGATTAAGTTAAAAAGTTTAAATTAAATTAACTTTTTGACTTTTTAACTTGTTAATGCCTAGCTTTTTAGAATTTTGCGGTAGGTAGCATAATACAGCCAACAAAGTAGAAATGGACGTGGCTTATTCGACTCCGGTTTTACGAACAGATAAATTCCCAAAGAGCTCAAGTTTTTTACAATACGGATTCCTTCCCATTTCAATACTTCACACAGTCTTAGGGCCTGTTCTACAATCATAGTTTAAACCTCGGTTACGCCTAACCCACTAATTTTACCGGCCGAATTCGGTGGTTTAACCTTAGCTTAACTATCGTAATATGGGCATTTAGACCGTCTTAAAAGAGATGTAGTTAAAAATGTGTTGTTAAGGTTATATTATAAGCAAGCTATTCAAATTTAATAAATAAGAATAATACATCGTGAATTAAATTTTAGCGTTATAAAATACTAAAAAATCGTAAAAAAACGTATGTGTTATGTGAAATATAAAAGTAATATTGACGACGACATAATATAATATATAAATTATAAATATATAATATATACGTATAATATAAAATAAATATAATGTATAATTAATTTCGATATAGTTTATAATATGTAAAATTCGTCGGTATTTTCGATATTATCAATGTGGCCAATATTTTCGGTATTTCGTTTTAAAAATTAATTTTAAATTATACGACGGTATATACAGTATACCAGCATACGGTATATTGGAATATCGACCTCAAATCGGTTTACCGGTATTGTGATATTACCGTTAGCCGTTTGGAAATTTACCAGTTCGTAATACACTTTTCGACGGGAGCCTTTTAGGGATTACCTATTTGTAGAACCTTATAGAGGCCGTTTAGAAATAAGCAAACAATGGACGCGAGCCGTTTGGGATTCGCTATTAGAAATTATACTACTGCACGAGTACCCACATTTCTATTAATAATTGTAATAGTAATACAAAATGCAAGTCTTGGAGATATTCATAATAATTTATTATAATATATACAGTTAAAATCCTATGGCTGCAGTGTCAAAAATGTGACTTCATAGAAATCTGTCGACATTCGACGAAAAACGGGTACCCGACTCTATGAGATGGACACACGAGACATTTACCCCAAAAATATGTTTTCCGAGCGGTCACAAAAACGATATCATAGTCTGCTTATGATCATAGCTCGTTGAATTCTATAACACGACTATATGACTGGGAATATTTTTATCGGGATAAAACAGCTGCAGTTAGAACTTGGAATACCAAGGAGAAAGTCAAAACCGTTTCAAGTCACCTCGATTGACTGCATTTTTTTTTAAATTCTAATCGAATTGCAATACTTTATAATATTTTTGTTATATCCGTAATATGTTTGGATAAAACCACCACATACTTATATGGTTATATTTTCACGCCTACAAGTCTTGTCCGGTTGTCCACTTGGAAACATTTACAATTATTATGCGTACAGTCTAAAATCCTATGGCCGTGTCAAAAACGTAACCTCTTAGAAATCTGGTGACATTCAACGAAAATCTTAGATAAAAAACACGTGCCCGATTCTGTTGGATGGACACACGAGACGTTTACCCCAAAAATATGCATTCCGAGCAGCCACATAAATGACGTCATAACCTGCTTATAATTGTATCTCGTTGCAATCAATAACATAACGTCAATATGACTAGGAATATTTTGTCGGTATAAAACGCAGCAGTTAGAACTTGGCTAGAATACCACGGAGAAAGTCAAAACCGTTTCAAATCACTCCGATTGACTGCAATTTTTTTTTTAACTCTCATCAAATCTCAAAAGGTACTTTATAATATTTTTGATGTATACGTAATATGGTAGGGCAAAACCACCACGTACTTGTATGGTTATACTTTTATGGTTACAAGTTTTGTCAAATTGGAAATATTTATAATTATTAAGCATACAAGTGTAAAATCCTGTGGCCAAGTCACAAACGTCAACTTATAGAAATCTGGCAACATTGGACAAAAATCTAAGGTAAAAAACGAGACATTTGCTCCAAAGATATGTGTTTCGTGCGGCCACAGAAATGACGTCGTAGTCTGCTCATAATCGTAGCTCTTCGCATTCTATAGCACAACTATACGACTAAGAATAATATTCCTTGGGATAACACGCTGCATGTGTACTTATATTTTACTTATATTTGTTTTCATCGTAACGACACAATATATATTGTTTTTATTATCGTGATTGATCCTACAGCAGGAACACGAAAAACGTTTTTAAGCCATAAAAAAAAAACCAATTACCGGCTCATGTGTAAATAAGATAAATATATTCAATATACTATGCCTACTCACATTATCGTAGGTACAATCGGACCTTGGGAAGTGCATTTAAAATGTTTCAACTGGTTCACAAGCATACAATATTAAACTATATAATAATATGGTATAAATTCGTGAACTCGTTCGTCTTCACCAAACTAATGCGTATACAAATAATATGTTTTTTTTTATTATTGATAGCATTTACTGATTCCTGTAAGTGTTCACACGAAATGGTTTAATGGATTATTTTGTTTTATTTAATGTAACCAGTGTCGTTTGTTTGTATTTGAAAACCTGTCCAAACCCCGAATATAAATTATCGATGTGTTGAATGTAAAGTTCATATTATTTAAAGTGTGTATCTTTTCCCCTATTTATATTAATATTTATACAAATATTTGAAACTCAAACTATGAAAAATTAAATGTTGATTTCCATAGTTTTTAATACATAAACAGACATTTGAAAGTGCATTTAAAATGTATGAAATTATTCATTAGCTTAAAATTTAACAAATACCAGGTGATTATTTTATCATGAACCACTAGCTATTTTAAAATGTGTGATTTTTATTGAAAAAATTAATCTTAGACGGGTTCTAGTCAAAATAATATTTATTTTAATATTTTTGAACTGCGATTAAAGCATTTTAAAGTTTTTATCGCAATTAATTTTAAAAAAAGTTAAAAAATTCCCAAGGCTACAAATAGCTCACAAAGAGTCAAAATATATCGAATTTGTTAACTATAGAAAATTGCCTAGAATAACCAAGTGCCATTTCACTAGCTCCACTCATCAAAACTTTAAATACTTGTAACTCAGTACTTGTCCTAAATTAAATTTGTACGTTTCGAAATACTCACAAAATTTACCTCTTCTAATATAAGTTAATTTACTCGTAGTCGTTTGTCTTCACTAAATTAATCCGTATACTAATATTATATTTATTTGTAGAAGCATTCAGTAATTTCAAGTTAATTATCATGATATTGTTTAATGAACTGTTTTATATATTTTAATTTAAAAAACATATCATCGAGAAAATCGAGAGTTTTGACTGTTTTGAAGCATTATCCAAAAATGTCGAAAATCGTGTGAGGATGTGAAATAACATTGGACGGCATACCTATGCTGGGTGATTATTTTATCAAACAACACTCATTATTTCAAAAAGTGTAAATTTTTTTGAAAATATTTTTTTACATAGTTTCAAGTCGCTTATAAAACAACGTTTTTCTTAAAAAATTATATTTTTAAATATTTTTTATCCTTATAATTTTTAAGTTTTTTACTCTTTTGAATGACAACATAGGGTTTTAATTTTATATTCCAAAGCAGAATATTTTTCTTAGAATTTTGATACATAAAAATCGAATTTGGGGCAAGTAGTTTATGAGTTACAAATATTTAAAGTTTTGATGAGCGAAGAAGTGGATAAACATTTCGCGGGGTAACCCCGTACCACTCTCACTCCGCTCATCTAAACTTTGAATATTTATAACTCATAAACTACTCACCCGAAATTCGATGTTCATGTATCAAAATATTAAGAAAAATATTCTGCTTTGGAATATAATATTAAAACCCAATGTTGTCATTCAAAAAATTAAAAAACTTAAAAAATTATAAGGATAAAAAATATTTAAAAATATAATTTTTAAGAAAAACATTGTTTTATAAGCGACTTGAAACTATGTAAAAAAATATTTTCAAAAAAATGTACACTTTCTGAAATAATGAGTGTTCTATGATAAAAGAATCACCCAGTATACTTAAGATAAGTTTTGAATGACTTTAAATTATCAAACTGAATAATATTAATATTTAACAAACGACATAAATTAAGAACAATATATATGACACTTTTTTTGTCTAAAAACTTGTTGACACTTATATTAAGCTTATATTAACATTTTTATTATATCTAGTATTATGTTTATGATCTGATACAGGTATTAAATATTTATGTTTATAAAAATTTACTAATACAGCTTGATAATAAATTATTTTAAAATTATTTACATTGAGGTTTTTCATAAATCAGAATGGTATTAGTTTGTATAGGAAGATTTAGTAAATATTTTATGACATAATTTATTATAACATTAAGCTTAGAGATAATATTATTAAAAGTTCCTCCCCAAATGGATATACCATTATGAGAAAAAAGATTGTACTAAAGCTAAATAAATAATTCTTTTATAATTTACATCTAATATATAGCTGGCTTCATTAAATATATAGAAAAATGTTTAGTAAAATACCATTAATATAATTTACATGTCTATATCCCATCTAATTCTATAATCTATTATTATGCCAAGATTTTTTAATTCATCAACCTTTTTCAAGTTTTACACATTTCGGGTCACATTTGGTATTTAAACTAGGATTACATTTTAGATAATGGACAGCCCGAGGGACAGCCATAATTATGTCCATGTGAAACATTATTAATAGACGAATTAAGACAAATTAATTTAGATTTTAGTAAATTTAACTTTAACTTATTCCTACAAAACCAAGCATACACATTATTTAAAATCTTATTTGCTCATGGTACAAGATATCAACTGTTGGTTCAGATATTAATATAGTCGTATCATCACCAAAACTTAAAATTTCCATATTAGTTATTACTATTTATATTTTTATTCAACAAATCATTTATAAAAAGATAAATAATAGAGGGCCTAATACTATTCCTTGTGGAACTCAACAACCTATGCTTCTAGCCTTACTATAATAATCATTCTCTTTAACTATTTAAGTTATTTCACTTAAGAAAGATTTTAATAAATTATTAGCAACTCCACGAATATTTGAAAATTCTAGTTTTGATGGTAATTACTCATGATTTACATAATCAAAGGCTTTTTGCACATCTAGAAACACACCCAGTATACTTTATAATTAACATCAATAGATATATCTAAAAACAAAGTTATCTAGTTTAAAAAGTGCATCATTTGTTGACAAACCAGCTAAAAAAACAAATTTGAAATTTGAAAAAAATTATTTTTTTTAAAAAATAAGTTAATTAACAATTTTTGATACACCTTTAGAAAATGTTTGATAAAGTTAATGATAGTGATTAGTGGGATAGGTCTATAATTTCCACATGATAATTTATTATCTGATTTAAATAATGGGGTTACAATACACCTTTTAAATGCTAAAGAAAATGGCCAGTTATAAACACTTATTAAAAATTGACGATTACGGTATAGAAATAGATTTAGAAAAGTTCTTAAGAATGTAATTTGTTAAACCATATTCATAAAAAGAATTATAATTTTTAATCTTATCAATAAACTCACTAATCTCTTCACTACTAATTTGATTAAGAAACATTTAAAATACTATCATTACTCTTGCTTTTATCATAGTTGACTAAAACAGAGTTTATGTTCTATTTCTAAATTTTTTCCTACGTTTACAAAATTCAGTTTTAGATTCAATGACAATACCGTCTTTATTTGTAATCTTATTATTTTAAATTCATATGTTTGTTCGGTTTACCTATGATCTCAAATAAAATTCCAGATTTGTTTACTGTCAGATTTATATTGTTTTAATTTATTTTGATAGTATATTTGTTTTGATTTTCTTATTAATAAGTTTAACATATTCCTATAGAATTTCTGGAATTTTTAATTTTAAATCGAAGGGCCTGTATCTCAACTTAGAAAAAAGTTTTTTTTTATTTCTAATAGAAGTAATAATACCAGGTGTAATCCATACTTTTAGATACAACAATTTTTTTGCTTTGCTTTTGTCAATAAAGATAGATTAATATTTAATAAGTTCTTCCATTTTGCAATTAAAAATATCTCTCTGTCTTACAAATGTACAACATAAAAAACCTGTTTTGCGCGAGAAAGAACTGAGAAGGCTACATAACTAAGAAACAAGATTTTCAGCACATAAAAAGGAAAACTTTGGCTGTGCAACATTGTTTTTATTTTTTTGATATCATTTATATGAAAAAAGTTTTTCAAGTTTGAAAAACACAAACAATAATGAATTTTGAATTTTGAAAATCTCGTTTTTTAGTTGTGACTGTAGCCTATTATAATTATTAAAAATTGGAAGTACTATAGCTGTTGCATAATGATCCGTTTTATCACATCTTATATATATGAAGTAATTTTATTTGTATCTAGTATTTTCTTATACGAATATGTGGTCAATACGAGTTTGAGAATGCTTAGTGACTCTAGTATAATTATTACATCAGAATCCATTGATATTGAATAATAATAATAATAAATATTTGAATCCATGATATTTAGATAATCATTACTTATTTTTGAGTTTTTCATAATATCCATATTAATATCTCCACAAGTAATATATATATATTTTTCCCACTCAATTGAGATAAGAATTGGGTGATCTATAAATACAAAATAGAGAAAATAAATCATTTTTCATATTAAGGGTAAGGTGTAATGAATTGCAATTTTTTAGTACTTGTTCTTCAACTGTTATTAGGTATATTTATGTATTCTCTAACCAATACAGTTACACCATAACATTTATTTAATGTTCCTAATAAGTCAATAGTTTTATAGCCATTTTATTTTAATTTAAAATCATTCAGAAGCCAGCTTTCAGATAATACAATAACACTAAAATGGCACACGTGTCGTATGCTATCTACCAACAAATTGTCAATGTCGTATGCTATCTACCGTATCTATGTTATCTTAGATAACATAGTGTTGGGAATAGATAACTAATAATTTATCTAGATAAAGATAAAGATGACTGTAATAATTTTTATCTAGATACAGATAAAGATAATTATACTAAATTTTATCTAGATAAAGATAAAAATTAGTATTTTTTTATCTAGATAAATATGAGATAATTTCATGTTTAATTTTGAAAATATTCAGGATACCTACTTGA
>NC_042493.1:101876197-101900793 GCF_005508785.2 Acyrthosiphon pisum
AACTTGGCTAGAATACCACGGAGAAAGTCAAAACCGTTTCAAATCACTCCGATTGACTGCAATTTTTTTTTTAACTCTCATCAAATCTCAAAAGGTACTTTATAATATTTTTGATGTATACGTAATATGGTAGGGCAAAACCACCACGTACTTGTATGGTTATACTTTTATGGTTACAAGTTTTGTCAAATTGGAAATATTTATAATTATTAAGCATACAAGTGTAAAATCCTGTGGCCAAGTCACAAACGTCAACTTATAGAAATCTGGCAACATTGGACAAAAATCTAAGGTAAAAAACGAGACATTTGCTCCAAAGATATGTGTTTCGTGCGGCCACAGAAATGACGTCGTAGTCTGCTCATAATCGTAGCTCTTCGCATTCTATAGCACAACTATACGACTAAGAATAATATTCCTTGGGATAACACGCTGCATGTGTACTTATATTTTACTTATATTTGTTTTCATCGTAACGACACAATATATATTGTTTTTATTATCGTGATTGATCCTACAGCAGGAACACGAAAAACGTTTTTAAGCCATCAAAAAAAAAACCAATTACCGGCTCATGTGTAAATAAGATAAATATATTCAATATACTATGCCTACTCACATTATCGTAGGTACAATCGGACCTTGGGAAGTGCATTTAAAATGTTTCAACTGGTTCACAAGCATACAATATTAAACTATATAATAATATGGTATAAGTTCGTGAACTCGTTCGTCTTCACCAAACTAATGCGTATACAAATAATATGTTTTTTTTTATTATTGATAGCATTTACTGATTCCTGTAAGTGTTCACACGAAATGGTTTAATGGATTATTTTGTTTTATTTAATGTAACCAGTGTCGTTTGTTTGTATTTGAAAACTTGTCCAAACCCCGAATATAAATTATCGATGTGTTGAATGTAAAGACGAAGTATTTCATATTATTTAAAGTGTGTATCTTTTCCCCTATTTATATTAATATTTATACAAATATTTGAAACTCAAACTATGAAAAATTAAATGTTGATTTTCATAGTTTTTAATACATAAACAGACATTTGAAAATGCATTTAAAATGTATGAGATTATTCATTAGCTTAAAATTTAACAAATACCAGGTGATTATTTTATCATGAACCACTAGCTATTTAAAAAAGTGTGATTTTTATTGAAAAAATTAATCTTAGACGGGTTCTAGTCAAAATAATATTTATTTTGATATTTTTGAACTGCGATTAAAGCATTTTAACACATTGAGTGCCAGGCCAAAAATGACAAAACTGACCATTCTGACCGAGACATTTGTTTTATAATGTGTTTATCATATAAATGTGTATCATTATCAATACACACGGCACAAATAAACATATTAGTTGTGTATTGAAATTGATACACATGGCACTCAAAGTGTTAAAGTTTTTATCGCAATTATTTTTAAAAAAAGTTAAAAAATTCCCAAGTCTACAAATAGCTCACAAAGAGTCAAAATATATCGAATTTGTAACTATAGAAAATTGCATAGAATAACCAAGTGCCATTTCACTAGTTCCACTCATCAAAACTTTAAATACTTGTAACTCAGTACTTGTCCTAAATTAAATTTGTACGTTTCGAAATACTCACAAAATTTACCTCTTCTAATATAAGTTAATTTACTCGTAGTCGTTTGTCTTCACTAAATTAATCCGTATACTAATATTATATTTATTTGTAGAAGCATTCAGTAATTTCAAGTTAATTATCATGATATTGTTTAATGAACTGTTTTATATATTTTAATTTAAAAAACATATCATTGAGAAAATCGAGAGTTTTGACTGTTTTGAAGCATTATCCAAAAATGTCGAAAATCGTGTGAGGATGTGAAATAACATTGGACGGCATACCTATGCTGGGTGATAATTTTTATCAATCAACACTCATTATTTTAAATAGTGTATATTTTTTTGAAAATATTTTTTTTACATAGTTTCAAGTCGCTTATAAAACAACGTTTTTCTTAAAAAATTATATTTTTAAATATTTTTTATCCTTATAATTTTTTAAGTTTTTTTACTCTTTTGAATGACGACATAGGGTATTAATTTTATATTCCAAAGCAAAATATTTTTCTTAGCATTTTGATACATAAAAATCGAATTTGGGGCAAGTAGTTACAAATATTCAAAATTTTGATGAGCGAAGAAGTGGACAAACATTTCGCGGGGTAACCCCGTACCACTCCACTCCGCTCATCTAAACTTTTATAAGGATAAATTATAAGGATAAAAAATATTTAAAAATATAATTTTTTAAGAAAAACGTTGTTTTATAAGCGACTTGAGCTAGGTAAAAAAATATTTTCAAAAAAATTTACACTTTGAAATAATGAGTGTTGTTTCATAAAAGAATCACTCGGTAGAATATTTCGTAGTTTTTAATGCACAGACTTCTGGGCCCTACAGTAATGATATTATGTCAAAAAATCAGATCTTGGAAAATGCATTTCAAATGTTCGAGCTGGTTTAAGTACAGTAAGTTCGTGAACTCGTTCGACTTCACTAGATGGGCTTTTTTCTTCCTGTTTATCGTGGCGTATTTATGATAGTATTTAATTGTGAGACCCATTTAATAGAATTTTCTCCATCTAAGTAATTCTAATAAATGTAATAATATTAGGATAGATAGGTATATGCATAATTAGAAAATAGGTACTTATCCAAGTAAACTTAAATAAGTATCTCAGAATTTACAAAGCAGATTAAAAAATGGTCATATTTATTATGACTTTACAGCTTTAAAAGAAAACTATATAAATATAAAATAATAAGAATAAGAATACAATACATATTTTAGAATTCAATGTGAATATACAAGTAGTTATTGGAAAGCCTTTTTATGCCAATTAACAATTTTGGTTCAAAAAAGTTTACTATCACACTATTCATTTTTATATTCTAAAAGTACCTATCTATCTATACCGACTATAAAAGAAATACTACTCTGATTCGATAAAAAAAAGCTATTATTAAACTATGAAATAATTACAATTTTTAGTTTACATTTTTTACAACATAATAGAGTGAATGTAATAACTTCATTGCATCAACCGGGCTTTAATTTTATGTAAACATATTATTTATTTATTAAAAAGTATATACAGGTATTGCCAGGTAGGTATTCGATCAAATTATAAGAAAATAAAAACCTAAAATGTTTAATGTATAAATTCGTTTAGTTACTAATTGACGAATGTGTCGAAAATAAACATAAGACATAGTTTGTTCTTTGTAAAACAATAATAGGTTAAATTTTTTTTTATACATTTTAGACGTTTTATTTTCAAATGTTTTATTTTCAAAGGGGTATAATCAATCGGTAAAACATTATTTCCATATTATGATGTAACACTACGACGCATCTGTTCGATTTATAATTTAATGTCTATAATATGATATCGTTATTATAATACAATATTATTCGATAACAAATTATTATTATTTATTTTTAATCAGATGACTAATTTGCACAATAATAACGATGGTCGCGTGACCGACGCCCACTTTTTATCGCATACTATTAACCGATTACTCACTTTTTGTTGGAAAAATATCATTACACAATGATAATACGTATTATTAAGCTTATTTTCGATAATATAAGTAAGTATTATTATTGTAATTATTTTTAACATTTTAACCAAATGTTCAGTCAAGTTTTTATATGATCACTATATATAGCCCGACCAGTGTTCGGAACGTTCACTAAAAAAATAAACTCGTTCACGTTCACGTTCAGTCCTTAAAAAAGGAACTTGTTCACGTTCACGTTCAGTCCTTAAAAAAAGGAACTTGTTCACGTTCACGTTCGTGTTTTTTTCAAACGAACGCGTTCACTTTCACGTTCTTTCAAAAAATGAACGCGTTCATTGGGTCGTTCATTTATTTTATATACATTTTTTTTATGAATAATTTACCTGCTGTAAAGGCTCAGTTAAACAGAGGGTGACTTTTTGTCCAGAAATCAAAAAATGAATCCGGACTTTTTGTACAACTTTTTTCATTCCGGACTTTTTGTACCCGGACTTTTCGTCCACCATGGTTTACATATGGGTACGCGGACCGCGGCAAGCAAGCGGTCTTTGTATTATTTTAGAGTGCCCGCGCGGGCAGCCCGAATTCTGTTTGACCGAGCCTTTAATATAAAACCCTATAAACATATACAACTCAAGCCAAAAATAAAAATACTATTTAGACTTATATAACATAATATAATTATTTTTTAATATTATTTATATAGAAATAAAAATACAAATTACAATTTTATACCATTTATACACATACAAAAATCCAATTAAAAAAGGCCCTTCAGTTTTTCCAGAATTTTTCAATTTTCCAATTTTTCTTTCAATAAAAACCTCATTTGGAATATTACGAATATTTGAATAAAAAGTTAACCATATCCGAACCAATCTGGACCAGTCGTTCTTGGTTGATTCGGTTACCAAAGGATAACTTTTCATTTTCAATAGGTATTTAAATGACTATTGATATTAATATTTAAACCTAAATAGATTATAGATTTTATACTATTGTCATTGTTTTATTGGAAGGGGTAAAGGTAACCACTCTGCTATACGATAGAAGGGGCTTCATTAGTTTGGGTGAATGACTAAATACTTACCTGTGTAAGCTGTAAGGATCCTAAATTTATTTGAAAAAAATGCGGGATTTTTTAAATCATATCTATCTGTACTTTGAATTTACATATATGTAAATGAAGAGGGGACGAGTAGTCCCGAAAAATTCAAAAGTCATATTCCGACCATATAAAAGTTTATATTTAATTCTTAAATATATTGTTACCATGTTTTTTTATACATGCAAACATGTTTTAGGACCTACTTATATTAACAATAACCTAAAACCATGACAAAATTATAAATATACGATATTTCTTAAGAAAAATTCTTAGCAAACATTTGGTAACTAAGAAGTAAGATTATACATATGGCATTGCTATCTAACATTTATTTTTCCTCACTTTAAAAGAAATGCAGCATTGAATAAATTGATACAACTTGAAATAAATATAATTAAAATAAATAAATTTTAAGAATTATAATTATACGAATCGTTATTTAGATATTATCATTTATCGACCATTTTTTAAACTTAAAAATGATAAATGATGAGAAACAATTATATTGTTGAAATAATTTCAAAATAAGACACAATATCGTAAAATACGGGACGAATAGAGATTGGTACCTAATTACCTACCTACGTATAATATATTGTATGTAAATATATAATTTACAGGGCGATTCAACAAGCATGCTCATCCCAAACTTGTCCTTTAATAATGAAATCATTCAAATACTGATTTTTGGAATTTTTCGAGTTATCGCGACTCGAATCGACTACTAGTATAATAATGCCACGATCTTTTTTTTTTCATTACAAAAAAATAACTAAAATCGTTTTTCTGCATCGTTTAAATATTGAATTTTGTCCAAATTTTGAACATCAAATGTCTATAATAATAATAAACAACAAATATAAAGATCATTGATAATCGACAAGCAAATAGAAACTGAATGTATTACGATTAAGTGTAACTTTCAACAAGAAAAATGCAAATATATGAAAACAAAAAGTACAAAATTTAATAAAATTTAATATAATGCACCAAAAATACTAAAAAAGACCGTAAAGCAATAAATTCTTTAAAAACGTAAAATAAAAATAGTGCCAATAAATTCTATATTTCATGAACCAAATTTCTGTAAAAACGAGCCTTAATTCTAAGTATTAGAAATAGAGATACAAATGCATCAAGTTCCGGGCCCTAATTATAAATATTTTTTTTCAAAACATTATTTTTGAGAATTTCCTGACATGAGTATAATTTATATAATTTTCAGAATTGTTGTTGTCATATTGTTAACTAGAACCAATTTTAGATTCTGAGCGAAGCAAAGGAGCTAGTATTTTACAATGGTATTTAATTTAATTTTTTTTTATCCTTTTACAACAATTCTACCAGAAGGAGTGCTTCGATTTCAACATATTTATAAAAATGGTACTTTAAACTTTATAAAGAGATAATTATTGGATTATCTCATTAGTTATTTAATGCCACAGGACAAATTACGAAAATCCGCTAAAAGGGGATATTAATTGTTAATGCTTTGTTTATCACCATACCAACAAGTAAAAAATAATAATATTATAATATCACTTCAACTTAATGGCTATAATGAATAATAACAATATAAAATATCGAGACTGATAAACCATCTCCGCTCAGAATCGTTTTTCGTATAGAATGATATTATTTCATAGAATTCAAGTTTAATACAATGCATTATACATTGGCCCACTCGTAACCTACTGTACAGCAGAGAGACATCCGCATACCTGCTTTATCTATTTACTTTTTTTTATAAAATCTTTCTATTACACGTTATTAATTTTATAGTATCTATTAGATTGATCACGAATGATATTTGTAAAATGTTTATAATGTCTTTGAGTCAATATCTTTGGGCAACTTGATACCAAATCTCTGTCTAATATATATTATTTTGTGTTTTTATGAAACGTAATAGCAAAACCTCGTATGTTGAGCGTTGCTTTTATGTAATTGTGTATTTTTTCTATTTCATATTTTTGGATTTTCCTAGGTAATCTTTTACGAATCATTATTGTTTATAGCTAGGGTTCTAAATTTGAAATATTTCAATGAAATTATGAAAAATATTTTTTCTTCTTTTAAACGTGTTGGGTTATAGATGATAATAAATAATACATTGATTAGGAACACACTTAGAAATAAAAAAAACCTATTATTTTTGTTGATTTATCATTTCATAATTGTAAATTCTATATGTAGTGCTGAAAAGTATTCATGGCATTATTTTGAGAATAAATACATTTTTTATATGAGTTAAAATATTGTTGTATGTGGACCGTCAGCGATCCAAAAGATAATGGTTTGAAATAAAGTTGAAGTCAATTCCAACATTGAATGAAATAATAGTGTCTTTTCAGTAATTATTAAGTGTACCTACAAAAGTCACAAATGTGTGTGGATATGGCTGAGTGATGTGAAGGTGCTCGACTCTTTATTTAATGCTGAGATCATATTTTGTATATTGTAAAAGGTCACGATTCACGACTATTAAGAGTGGTTTATTTCTATATAATACTGTGGATATAATATAATATAATATGGATTTGCAGAGCCATGGCTCTCGACAATACATTATGATGTAAAGTTGGTTTATGAGTTGGTATAACTTACGAGTTAAAAGACAATGTTTAAATTTGGTATAAGTATTATAGACTTGTTAGTTGTTAAACAACTTATAAATTATTAACTTGTAAATATGTTACATAATTTCTTTGTTTCATAAAACAAACCAACTTTTAATAATGTCCACTTAGAAGTTGATGACTCTAAACTTTTAGATATAATAAACATTTTTATTTTTCATCAAAATGAATATTTCAAGAAAATAAATGAACTTTTAAAGCCCTATTTATAGCTAATGGCAATTTTTTTTCACATAGGTATTGACAATATTCAAAATGTATCACATGTTGATGTGAAAATTAATAAAAAAGATAGGTAGTTAAAGAACAATATTTCGTCAAGAAGAAGATTCAAAAAAAATAAATAATATTTAGCCATCTAAATAGGGTAATTATTGAAATATAGGTTATTTTATTCAGTATATACTTAATTATAAGTTGTATAATTTGTTTTATTTTGTTAGGTACCTCATAAAATTATAAGCTAATGTTAATAGTTATCAATTGAAAATTGTAAATTTTTTTATTACATTACCCAATTAATAAATATTATACCATATTTGTTGCATATTTTTACGATTCTTACGATTTTGACTATATATATATATATTATATATCATATTTTGATACTTTCTTGTGCATATAAATTCGGTTTCTACTCATAAATCATATTATTATCCCTAGCTGGTACCTATAGTTAAATCAACAATTTATTTTCTCTAACGATATATTCGATATTTCTATATATTATTTTGCTATATTTCAGTTATATTTCTATGTATTTAATATCTATTAGATTAATAACGAATGATATTTGTAAAATGTACGTATAACGTCATAGAATCAATATTTGGCTAACTCGATGGCTAATATTTGTAGTTAATAATCTGTTTGTAGTTTTATGAAACATTGAAACCTCATATTTTAAGTACATTGCTGGTATTTCTATTCTGGTATACCTATTTGATATTTCAATATTTCTATATATTTTTATGTATATTTAATATCCATTAGATTAATAACGAATAATATTTGTAAAATTTTCATAATTTAATTAAGTCAATATCAGGATAACACGTAGTCTAATCTGTATGACTCTATCTGATATAATAATAAAGTTTTAGTTTTATGAGACGTTGAAACCTCACAAGCCATCACATCAATAACTTCTAATAATATGATATAATATACAAAAATATAGAAGAAATAATATTTCTATCCATATCTTATATCTATTAGATTAATCACGAACGACCTATTCAGTACCTACCTACTCGTATAACTAATTATTTTTTAAATTTATATAATTTCATCGAGTAAAATTTATATATTTCATAGTAGTTATATATTCACCTGTAACATAATATGTATAACAAATATGACACTGATTCAAAAAAAAAAAAAGTTAACAAAATAAGGTGCACATTTTATAAGTTCACATAGGTGCACTTATCAAATTAATTTAAAATAATTAAATTGAATAACGGAATCATCACATTTATTTTATTTTTTAGTTTACATTTTACAATATAACAATCTATTATAAAAAATTACAACTCTTAAAAATATTATGATTGTTCAACTCTTTTTGGGTGCAACTCGTTGCAGTATGTGCAACTCAGCCACCTTGGTAGACAATGTGAGAAAATTCGATTTAATGCTTGTTACAAATGTGCCCGAATAACCAATGGCAACCAATAATTAATAAATACTGATTTTTACTAATTATTTCTCCTATAACCAATAGCAACTTTTTATAAACAAACATTTCCAACGTAAATGTCAAAATCCCTGTTCGAGCACCTACCCGGGTTAAGCCTCCCTGGTCCAATTGTAAATCTAAACCAATGTAGCACACACAGTGTCATCAAAATTGATGTAGCCGATTAAGAAGAATAAATAGTTTGAATATTTACACACGGACAGAAGATTATATTTTAATATATATATATATATAGAAATATTCAAATATATCGTAATATGAATTGTTGATTTTACTATACCAGCTATGTGCAATGTGAGGTTTTAAATTTTATTTATATAAAAGTGTTGTTATAACTAAAAAGTGTACACTACAGGTATTTGAACAAACAGTTATAAGAAAATAAAAATCTACTTCCAACTTGTGTTAAAATTTAAATTTGTTTAATCTGGGTAACTCGTTCTCCGTTGGCTATCTCTTTGACGACTCTGTCCAAATACTGCAATATTTTTCAGTTTTATGAAGCGTTTAAACTTCATATAAACCATATTATTATCCCTATCCGGTACTCAGTTGTACCTACAGTTAAATCAACCCTTTTTGTTACGATGTATATTTATATATTTTTCTACTATATTTCTATTCATATCTTATATCTTATAGATCGATCACAATGAGTTGTAAAATTTACATAATTTCGTTGAATCAACGTCAATGAATAAATCGTTGGCTAATAATATCTGTTTTATGAAAAGCCAAAACCTCATATTCTGGTATGGTTAAACCAAAAAATTTCTATTTCGATATATTTGAATATTTCTATATTTTTCTACTATATTTCTATTTGTATCTAATACCTAATTATTAGATTAACCACGAATAAGATTTGTAAAATTTACATAGTTTAATCGAGTCAAATATATAAAATATTAATGGTGCGTATACCGTCCGTACGACAAACATGACTCTGATTCAATAAAAAAAGCTAACAAAATAAGTCGCATATTTTTTGTATAAGAAAAGTGCAAGGCTGAGCAAGTTGACGATTTTTTTAAGTCGTTAAGTTAAGTTAAGTTAAAAGTTACTCGTATTTTTTTCGTTAACTCGTATTTTTTTTTGGTCGACTCGTTAAATTAAAAGTTAACTTTAAAAAAAAAAGTAACTTAACTTAGTGTAAATTTAAAGTTTGCTGATTTGCAAAAATAAAAATTCCAGACACATAATATGGTTTATTAGATAGTTTTTCTTTACGCTCAAGAAAATTACTGGTGAAATTTAAAATGATACACCAAAGTAAAAACCCATTAAAAAATTTGCATTATTCTTCGGACGAAAGTTAACTTAATTTAGATACTTTTGAAATAAAATTAACTTGAAGTTAACACGCTAATCTTGAAAAAAAGAAACTTATTAAGTTAAAAGTTAATTTGAAAAAAAAGTAACGAGTTAATTAACTTAACGTATTAACTTAATTTTAACTTTTAACTCGTTAACGCTCAGCCTTGGAAAAGTGTATATTGTGAATTTAATGAATTAAGTAGAAATTAATGAAATTGAATAACAAAATTGTTAGAATATACATTTTTACAATATAGTAACTACCCACCCAATTTAAATATTTTTGTAATATAATAAATTCTCACACACCGGGCTTTAATTTCTTTTACCTATACGTTTTGTTAGAATTAAAAGTATAATACAAGTACTCGAACGAATAACTAAAATAAAATAAAATTTACAACATTTAAAACTCGTTTAATGTGGGTAACTTTTGTTAAATAATCTCTCATCTCCACTATAATAATATGTTGTAGCTTTATGAAACGTTGAAAAATATTATACTTCCATAGCTTTGGTAAAGTCAAATCAAAAATTTCTATTATGATACATTTGTATATACAGTTTGTAACAGAAAGAATTGACTAATGCAATAACTTTTGAATATTTTAAAAATGTTTTTGTTTAATATAATTTATAACAGTTTCTGGTACTTATACCTACATAGTTAAATCGATCATTTCTATTATGACGTATATTTTCATATTTGTCTACAATATTTATATCTTAGACATATATAACAGATTGATCGCGAAAGATAGTTACAAAATTTACATAATTTATTTCAGTCGATTTCTGCCTGTAACGCGTTGGCTAATCTCCGTCTTGTATCATTGTAATGTTTTGTAGTTTTATGAAACGTCGAAACCTCATATTGCTGTACGCATAGCTCGTGTACAGTTACATAGGCGATTCAAATTATAATATTGTGTTATGTTCGCATGCGTTATAGTCGAACATTTATTGTAATTGCCTATTCAATAAAACAGATTAATATACGCGATAAGTACACGAGTTCGCAGTCTACGTATAAAATAAGCTTTGAACTTGTAATTCGATGTAAAAGTCGAACAGAAAAATACTTTTAATCAAGAATACGGAGGTTACGGCAGAGGTCGAAATCCATTTTGATAATCGAAGAATAAGAAGAAACACAATGTTATTATAATGAGTGATAACCGCGAATTTCGATAAGCCGCAACAGCAGTTGTAGGTGCTTACGATTTTACAATACGCCAATATACATAATATGACGTATTATAACTGTTTGGCTATAGAATTTAATTACACTTCGACCGTCTGCTCACCCGCAATTTTCAGCGCAGAGATATTATTTATGTACAATAAAATACAATTAATATAAACGGTTATAACAATTTCCGAGCGTATGTGTTATTACTTATTAGTTATTAGCATTATTATTGTGATAAGACGTGACGGACGAAAAGCGTATTTCGAATAGAAATAATAATAATAATAATATATGCACAGCAAATGTTACCTATAATAGTGTATGATTGGACTGGCCGGTATTTCAAATTTTGATACCGGTATCCAGTATTTTTTCATTACCGGTATCTACGGTAATACGGTAATCTAGTTATACGGTATTTTCGGTAATTATCGAAAATACCATAGCTCGGCGAATTTGTAAGTGTTTCCAAGTTTCCAAACTAAGATAGGGCTATTATATTATATCATTACGATTATAAAAAAAAATAATGAATACTGAAAGTAGATACACGGTACCTATTTTCGGTAACAATGGTAATTACCGGGAATACCGAAAGTACTGCCCGCCCTTGTTTATGATATATATATAGAGACAAATAATAACAAAAAAAAAAAATAAATCAGCATTGAATCAAAATATTTTTGGTGGTCCATTTATTTGACATTCCGATATAGCCAGTAAACGTCATACATTTATCCAAAACGGCAATTATTGAAGCCGTCCATCACCACCCAAGTGTGTGAACCGTTTCCGCCGAAAAAAGTTCGAAAACTAACAATTTTAACTTTTGGACATATACAATATTAACGCGACACTGAATGATGGACGTTTTCATAATGGTGACGAAGACTCCTCTTCAATAGTACCTATATACACCACGAGGGCTGGCCGAAAGTTCGATCGCGATCGGTGTGACAATCTCAGACGATTTAAAAGTCGAACCACCTCTGTCAGAAATTATTATTATTCAGCTATTACAGAGATTATATTATATAAGCAGATTAACCCGTTTGTGTGAAAAGGGCTTTTGTCAGACGTTCAAGGTCACATTGTACTGTCGAACATTAAAAGTGCGGACACTTTGTACGATCGGGTAAAACTTTAGATTGCTGAACGCAGACAATTTGATGCTACTTAGTAGTAACTAATACATATACATACAGTATTCAAATTATATACATAATTTTTATAGGTATAGGTATAATATAAAAAAAGTCTGAAGTCATGACCATTTGAATTTAAATATCATTTGGTCTACCTAATTGAATAGGTAATATAATTGAAAAGTATAAATATACTAGTGGCCCGTAAACAATGACAACTCTTAAAAAAACGTGTTCGTTGAACTCTTTTTGGGTATAACTCGCTGCAGTAAGTGCAACTCAGCCACAACGGTACACAATGTGTGAAAATTCTATTTGATGCATGCTTGTACCTGATCTGCTTAATTAACAAATGTCAATAAATAAATGCTATTTCTATTAATTATTGCTCTTATAACCAATAACAACAATTTATAAACGAAAAATTCTATAGTAAATCTCAAAATCCATTTTTGAGTACCTCCCCGGCTCCCGTTGGTCGTAGCGTGATGTTATAATATAGCCTTCCTCGATAAATGGACTATCCAACACAAAATAATTTTTCAATTCTAAGCAGTGGTCCCTAAGATTAGCGCGTTTAACCAAGCAAACTCTTCAGATTTATAATATTAGTATAATATATTATTGTACATTATCGCACCAATTATGTTTTGTTGTTACTAAATCTGTTAACTTAAAAACAACTTTGATTATTGTATTGACTTATTTATATTATAGTGCTTTTTAATTAACTTTTTAACATAACTTTTTATAATATAATACAATTATAGATTATACATATTGTAATGATAGCCACTCTTCACAACTAGTTAATACAAGAACTAAGAAGAGTGTCATCATCATGTCCCTCAATATAATTTATTATATTATAACATTATATAATACGATCACACAGATATTTATATTATAATAAACATCTGTGGTCTTTTATGCTTATGTCCTTACTCCTTCTATATAAGTACCGTTATAATCTGTGCTCGGATGATACCCTTCGACCACCTGCCAGATTTATACAGACTCAGTCCCTCTGCGTTCGCCCTTGATGGCAGTCATACGTAATAAGCTATATTAATATATGTTCATTATAATATTTTATATTTTAAATAATAAATATATTCTTTTAAGTATTTCAAATATATAAGTTGTGTTCTTGATTAAAAAATAAATCAAAAGTGGTTCAATATCAAGCCCATTTATTCTTCCTTTGTTCATCGAACGTCTAACGGATCTTCAATCAAATTAGGGTGAGTCAATTTAGCATATAATTAAATCCTTATATATATATATATATATATATATATATCAACAGAGGTGAATATATATATATACATATGAGAAGGTAGTAACTTGAAGTGTGTGACTGTGTACGCAATATACGTAGACAACGAGTCATAACCAATAAAAAAGAAGTAAACATATATACACTGCGCGCACAGTCCATTTTCACGTTACTACAATATATTATAGCTCCAAGTAATGTTGTAACCTGTAAATTGAAAAAATGCAACAATTATTTAATTATAAAATGTATGAAAATTAAATGTTTCATTATTATATTTTTCTGTGATACAGTAAGTAGGAACTCACATATCTATACGCACCTTTTTTACCGTGTATAGGAACTAACATATTTTGTATTTTTTCTTACGTGCAAGTTCTGGTGTAGGAATTGTTACGCCCTTAAAGTCCACCGTTGAACATCGTATTTCGAAATCTTCGACTCATAAATTAAGAAAAATGTTTTTTATTTTTCACTCGACATATACACCATGATATTTTCATAATAAATGACGTGTTCACGAAGTATTCGGCACAATCGTGGTAGTTTTCAATGAATGTACACCACCTGTTGACGAATATATATTATCGATGTGTATCGTACGCCGTCCTAGGTTCAACGGTCTCAATTCAAATTTCAAATATATCCAGATAAAAACTAGACTCTATTCGAACACCTAAAAATAGTATGGACTAATCTCAAAATCATCCTCAGAGGCGTACATGAGGGGCTTAATGGGCTGAACCCCCACCCCCCCCCCCATTTCCATTATTATTATTATTTTGTTTATATTTATTTAATTTCAAATGTAGTCAACTAGTAAGCAAGGACGGATTAGCTTTAGCCAACATAAAAAAAAATGGTCAATGGGTACCGCTCTGATGTATAGGTATTGTGGGTGTTGAGTGGGTCACTGTAATGAATGTGTTAAATTGAATTGAACGACACCTATAATGTATCATTAGTTTGCGAAAAACGAAAAAAAAAACGAGCGAAGACGGTGTGTCAGCCAAGAATATTTATATTATATTTATATCGCTTTTAGTAATGATACAGCTAGGTTGAATTATTTTTTTAAAAAACATTTTAATTCCTTGCTTATTAACTAGGTACCTATTATATTTTTTATTTTTATATTATGTGTAGGTACTTAATTAAACTTCGAACCGTTCAAATTACCTATACCATATAAATCAACAAGTATCTTAAATTACCTTGTATTATAAATCTATGTACATAATGCATTTTTTGAATAGGTATTGAAAACAAATCCTACATCAAACTTTAAAAAAAAAGTCTACGATATTAAGAATTATTTCCAAAAAAAAGTAACCGAACGTATCATACTATTAGTGTGCAGTATTATAAAGTACAACTGTGAGAGTATAAAATATGAATTAGTATTTTTATTTGTATTCTTGTTTCTAAATAACAACTCTAATCGCCGAAGACGAAGTAGAAAAAAAAAACAGCCAAGGCTGTTGTTTGAAGTCAGTTCGGTTCGAAGGTTATATTATAATAAGGGGAACCATAATATAATGTACGACTTATATTCTGACGTTGTTACGGTATAGATGATAAACGTCTATATGTTATTAATTATTATTATTATTAGATTAGAAGTCTGAATATTAATTAGCAATATTATACCAGTAAACGTCGAGAGGTCTTGTACAGACAATAATCGGATATTTTTAAATTTACGAGCAAACTTTTTGTCTGCGTTTGAAGTAAATGTATACAGGGCGTAACAGAAAGACCTGAGAAAAAAAACGCAAAGACAAAATTAACACTGTCTACAGTTGTCTACGCCTGACAAAAATTGTGAAAATGATATGGATAAATAACTTCTACTACCTATCGATCTAGTGTTCTTAGCTTTGTTATTAAACTATTATTACTGTTATGATCAGGATCGCGTAAGGTGCACGAACGCATTTGCATATCAATCTTGCTAGGTCGTCTCCAATTCTAGATGACATAGAAATTCATTTAAAGGCATCACGGTTGAGTAGGTACCTATGTGAAGTATATTTGTCATATTTAGATAATATTATGATTTGCTTTTTTGGCGGTATAGTTATACGTTTTTTTCATTTTATTTATCATATTTAGCGTATTTTTGGCCGACAAATTAAAATGCAACAATTTATTTAGTTGTACTATATCAAATATAATATGTGAATTGTTTTAAAATGTTTTTATTTAAAACGAACGAGTGGCTGGATATTTATTTTATTAGATTAATATTTATCAATAGATATTTTTGAAATTCATTTTTTAGAATTACACTAATGTAAATAAAATATAGATAACTTTTTAAAAATATGAATGGATATTTCTTTTTGTTACAAAAATTAATTAAAATTTCTTGTTTTTTTTAATCTGTTTATTTTTAGTGTATATAAAATCGCATATTTCTGAACTTTTTAAGACATATTTCAATGCATATTTCGTCAGTTTGAATGCATAAGTCCATACTTGTTTAGGAATCTTTTTAGGGCATGAACATAGGCGGAGATTTAGGGGGGGCTTGAGTGTGCTAAGCCCTCTCAAAACGTACAAACAGAAAAGTTAGTAGACATATTACATCATATTATGTAATTTATTTTACTTATATTGTTTTTGAGGGGGCTAAATTTTCTGTTTGTACGTTTTGAGAGGGCTAAGCCCCCTCAAGACCCCCCCCCCAAATCTCCGTCTATGGGCATGAACTAATAATATAACACATCCATTACAAGGACATGCTCGAAAAATACTGTACAGCAGAGCTGTACCCACTTGTTCACTCTTTTTTTTAACATGGATATAATATATGTATAACTCTATTTTGAAAAAAATAGCAATACCACGTTTTGTGTTGTAACCAGGGCTTGCATTTGAAAACAAAAATCCGTATTACTTTGTTTACAATTAAAACGTTACACAATTTTATCGTTTATCGTTATTCAGAATTAAAACATTATACAAAATGTGCGTTTATCGTTATTTAGAATAGTATTAGTACCTAAATACATTAATAATAAGTTATTATTAATAACTAATGCGGCCAATGCAGGTAATATCCCGGATACGGAATATAATATTATAATCGACTCAAATGTTCGTGTGCATGAAATAAATATTTCTACGAAACCAATATAACTGAATAAATGGATTTTAAATTATTTCGTTTTGCGTTATTTTTTCTTCAATGAAACTCTATAAATTACTTTTTGCGTTATGTTTTGCTTAATGATATATTATAATATATTTTTTTAATCGTCATGTTTTGTTTTACGGTATTTGGTTATTTTTGATTATCGCTTTCCGTTATAATTACGATTTTTTTTTAAATTTCAATCGTTTTTTGTCCCATATAACGTTAAAGTCATAACGCTATTATAACGTTTGCAAGCCCCGGTCGTAACCAGAAAATATTTTGACAACGGTATAATATGGTAATAATATTTATTCGACAAAGTCATCGTGTCAAGCAGGAGTGCGGTAAATATTCAAAAAAAAAAAATATACGTACCTAGTTATAGAAACTCCATAGGTATATATTATTATATTAGAATTTATAATGAGTATAAAAGGTCTCACTGCCTGCAATGACGATCGCTGGCACCACAGCGGGTATGGAGATTATTTATTGTTCCGTTTAAAATATTAAATAAACGCGATTGCGTCTGTTATCATACAGAGTGTGGCAAGAAAGACCCGAAAATAAAAATGAAAAATTTATGGGTATAGGTTAAAATATGTATACTACGAAAGAAATTTAGAAAATTGTAAATAAATTACTTATGATTTACATGTATCTGAAATTTTTTTTTTAATTAGATTTATAAAACGGCCAATTTGAATTTTTCCAAAAATATTCTTTAAGTTGTTTGATATTTATTTTTAATTTAAAAAATATATTGCATATCGTACTTGTAGAACGAGCGTCTGTATATTAACTAAATATAAAAACAAAAATTAATCGAACAAAAGTTATTTCATTTGTCAGGTCTTTCTGTTACACTTTATTATTATTTAACAATGTTTAACGAGAGTAAGAGTTTAATTTTAGCGATCATAATGAAACTATTATTATTATTATTATTATTATTTATTTATTATTTTATGCCAAATAAATTATAATTAAATAATTAAATTATATTAATATTATTTGATACGTATATACAAACTGAAGTACATAAGCTCGTATCTGGTATACGGAGTTCATGAATATTATAATTCGACTTAAGTAAAATACGTATACAATTCAAAATACGATTTAATTAGGTAGGTAATTAATTAATCATAATATAGTAGATACATATTTTAGAAACAATATTCACATCAGCGTTACCCATCATGAATAAAACATTGTGTTTAGGCATATTATTGACTTTTTATCATTTTATTAATACAAATTACATATATTTAATGGGGTTATAGGTAATAACATTTATTATACAAACAGTACATTTTTATTCATTACATCGGTAATAAATTGGTCTGGCTATAGAAATTATTGGGTCACTGTCTGGGTTATTTTGTATGGGACCCGGCGCACTTAAAACACAATTATAAACAAAGTCAATCGATTTTTATTTTTAATAAAAAAAAAAAAAATGTTGCTTTAAAATGATAAAAATATTTTGAACGTTTTAATCAACGATAAATCTTGCTATACTTTATTTTATAATTTGGAGACCCTTCAAAAATGATAAAAATTCAAAAAACATGTTTAAAATCACTTATTAAAAAAATAACATCAAATACCTATTATAAATTATTATTGAAATAGAAGCTTTTTAATTCATTGCTGTACGTCGTAATATTATATTAACGATGTCGTCTTTGTTTATTATATTGTAATAGATGAATGACTACTTTTTCAATAAATAATCATACAATAAATGACTCGCACCTTTTGTTGTGGCCTATCCAAAATCCAAGTTTAGTCTTTAAAACTTTTTAAAACCCTCGTCCACACTACCATAGACATAATATAACGCAACTTAAAGTCTCTTATGATCTATGATTTTTGACTGCCGTCATAATATAAGTCAAGAGGACAAAATACAATTGATTCACCCATGAAATATTTAACAACGCCAAGATTTATATGATTTAACACCACGATAATGAATTTAAATTCACGGAAAAACACTATAAGACCTCAAATTTTTACTTATTTTCGTTAATTTATTATATACATAAATGATGCATGGGCACCCTATTATGTAGATTTACAACATAAATGCAATTTTTTAGTTTTTTTGATGCAACACACATATTTTTTATTTATTTATTTTGATTTAGTTCTAAGGACTATTTTACATTTTTATTGGTTTTAATAAATCTTTTTACGGTAGGTATGGTGCTAATTTTTTGTGTGAAATTAGACTATATATTATTATAAATATCTGCAGTATTATACTATTTTTGTGTGTGGTATTGGAAAGTTTCTAAAACCGTAATTATTTTAACTATAATATAATAATAAATCGTTTGAATTCTTTTTGAGGGGCTATCTTTGAAAAGTGTTGGCCGCTTGGTCTTAATCCGGGCTTCACAATACTACACATATACCTAATATAATATACCTATACTGTCTATAATTCATTATAATACGGTGGCTATAATTGATGTGGTGTGGCCAGTACACTCAAAGCTCAGCAGAACACTTGTAGCTTCGTTAGTTTAAACATTAGAGTAAATTGACCTATTATGAAACTTGATTGTAAGAACATTATCTGTATTTGTACGTCGGTTTGGTTTTTTATGATAATTCAGTTTTTAAGTGAGTTATGAGCATTTTAATTTTACGGTATATTATATACGCTTAACTTGCTAAAAAAAATTAACTATCGTAAAAAACCAACATTGAAACACAGATAATATTCTTGCCATCAAGTTTTATAATAGGTCAATTCACTCTAATTTTTAAACTATCGAAGCTACACCTGTTCTGCCGAGTGTAAATTCGCTATGTTACGCACTTGTAAGACGGAGACAACAAATATCAGTGTTATATCCTCTTAAGTAATAATATAATACGATATTATATCATCGTTGTTTGACAATGCCTGAGTCATATGAAATGACAAAGGCACTATTGGAACGGTTATTTCAATCCATTTCCTTACACTAGGTATCACTCGGCGGGTCCGCGTACCCTTCTCTACGGCGTCCCACCTCTCTTGCAAGAGGTCGATGGTGACCCTCCTCAACATGTTGAGGAGTAAACTATATTCGTGTTATCACTTACCGCATTTTTTGGTATTAAACTACTTACTTACCGGGGGACTTATTTTTTTGTTTTAGAACTTACATAGGTATATCAACGAGCTTAAAACTGTGGTGTAAAAAAAAAATCCTAGAAAATCTTCGGTTTTTATGTTATAGCTTTTTGAAGTATTTTTTTACATTCGTGAAGTACCTATATTGTACGTAATCTCGCCAGCTATAGTATCAAGTATGACAAGTAATAGCTTCTTACACCGTCTCCTTGCGCAAGACTCTACAGACCTCTCGATTTAGTCCAGCAAGGGTAAACGAGTCACATTTTAAGGATGGACGAGTGTGGACCTAAGCTAACATAACGTGTAAGCTAAATGGTGACATGAACAGTAGTTTGACTGCAAGTCAGAGTGACAAATTCTGATTCCATCATCGTTCTTGACTTGGTAATATACGTAGGTTCTAAAAAGATCGACCGGTAAAGTACTTTTGATTTAATTAAAATAATATGTGCTTAGTGATGACTTAGTGCAGTGGTTCTCAGACTTTTTAGGATGGTGACCCAATTTTAATCCCGAAAATCTATCGACACCCACATGGTTTATTTACAAGATTAAAAATTAGTACTAAAAACAAAATTTGAGTAGGTACTATTATTATAAATTATGACATATTACTTTGTTAATTTACAAATTATGATGGATATACTATTGGTGGGTATATTATGAATAAATTCCCTAGAGTATATAATTCAAAAACTTCTCGAGACCCACCAAGAATAGACTCACGACCCACCAGTGGATTGCAACCCACAGTTTGAGGATAGTGGTAAGTAACATGAATTTTCCGAGCATTCGCGATTGCCTCGTAACTCCATCAAAAAATATCTGATTTTTGCGATATTGAAACTAATGAGATCGTCAATAAAGTAACAATAGTAACTGAATAATATTAATCAAAGGAGTAAGAACTATATACTAATCACAACAATTAGTTATAAATACATTTGTATAACACATTTTACCGAGAGTGTATAATTGTTTTCATAAAATGTCGTAAGTACGTACAGATTTTCCTGGCCAAATTTAAATCCCAAACCGTTCCTGTTAGGCGCATATTTCGCTATAATAGTCCATAGGTATTTATCATCCATTCCAATCGTTGGATTTAGAATATTTTTAAAAATAAACAGAAATATATTTTAAAATCAATGTTTCTATTTACGAACACGATGCGAACGTCTTTATCAGTTATTTACTGCAATTACCGCGTATCTGGTACTCGCGGGTCTTTACAAATAACGACTAAGTGGCGCCGAAAAATTTCATTTAAGGGTGCAATGAAATTCAAAAAGTATCCATCCACACAAGCAATTACAACATAGGCCGCGAGGGGCTTCGCCACTATACACCCTCGCCAAATGTATATAACACAAGTATTAAATTTATTAAACATATTAGTAAAATTGTTTTTTTTTTTTTTTTGTATTTGTGTGCACACTAAATGGTCGAAATAATGTTACGATTTCTTTTTCGGCGGCAATTAAAATAACAGTTGTTTTTAAAAGCGTCTGGAAACCAAAATAAATAAAGAAAGAACTGAGATGTAACGCAAACTGGTTTCCAAAAAAATGGTTTGTTTTTGGTGCAACTCTATTTTGGGCATAAACAATGCTGATTTTTATTAGATTTTTAAAATTACTTTCGATAAAAAATATTGACCCAGTCAAAAATCTCGAAAATGCAATACAAGGTTCTTCATGCAAGCTGTGGTTTAGTGGGAATCAAAAGTCTAAAATCAGTATATTTTTTATATAGACGTCTGTAGTTTTCATTTTGATGAAATTCGTCGAAGTCACGAAATATTGTAAATTATTTTAATTGAGAAATTCATAATCATTTTTAGTTTTATATCTAAAATTAAAAACTAAAAGTTTACCGAAAAGTCAAATACAATTTTTTGTGAGCGTTTGAAATTGAAATTTTTTTAACATTGTATAATCGCCATAAATTAACGATTTTTTTTTATTTTCTTCTAATTCAAAAACGAATAACAGTTGACACATAAAATTTGTACTTACCAAATGTTTATATTATCATTTCCGATACATGATTAACATTTTCAAAATATTTTGACTCTTTTTGAGTTATCTATATAGTCATGAGACATTTTGGATTTTTTATTTCAATCATTGTCGATAAATAATAAAATTGTGTACTTGATTAAAAAACTTGGAAAAATTAATTCAACCTACTGCAGTATTATCAATCAGATATTATCTGCAAATACTTAGGTACTCATACTGCATCTACATTAAACTCAGACGATCCGCATAGCTGCACCGAGCCACTAAACATACATAAATACATTGCACATGAATTGTGTTCTATCGAATGTAATCTTTTTCGACATTTAACTCAATCACTCAGTGAATTAAATCACTACTGTACCAGAAATATTTGATATACAATATATACATAATATAGTATTTATCAGTGGCGTATTTACAATTTTTCTGCCCTGGGTATATTAGTATATATTTTTTAAAGCCCTCTCCCCTCACGGTTTTTTTAAAGTTGCAATTTTTATCATCCATAAAAAAAATTGGAACACATGTGACATAGTAATCGTAGTATAAAAATCTATCAAGTGCCCGCGAGATGACAATATAAACAAAGAAAATCTTAAAATGTGTTAATATATTTTTTATCTATTTATATAATAGTAAACATATTAAAAATTAATATTTCTTGAAAATAAAAACTTTCATAAAAGCCGAAAAATGGTACACGGCTTTCTTGTATTAAAATCATGGTTAAAACTAAAAATCAGGGCTTAAAACCGGTAACCGGTTTGTAAATTTGAGAACCGAAAACTGATAACCGCTTTTAGTTCTGAAATGCTGGAAGCGGTTATTGGCTATCGGTAATCAAGGTAAATATCTAAATATTAACATAAAAGCGGTTACCTCATATTTTCAATCCCAGTTTTATAACCAAAACCTATTCCCGACCAAAAAAATTAACGGTTTTTACGTGGAATTTAATACTTGAATTATGTCATGAATCATGATTACATTATAGTTGAATTTAATTTTCCAGCTATTTTAAATTTTTTTTTTTAAATTTTTTTATTAAGAAATAGTTGATGGAATAGGGGCTCTAGTACTATTTAGTACTCATGATATTTTTTTTATTGATCTTTGTTTATTAGAAATATACACATTTATATACAGTGCCACAACTTACTATAGATAGGGGACCTTCCATGTTTAATATTTTAAGCAATTTCTTTAACATTTTTTAGGTTTTCATCACATTATACTTTATTTTGGATACATTTATAGATATTTTAGTATTAAATTACAACTCCCAGAGCTCAAACCCTCCTGGTTCTGCATTTGTTATTTGTAGTGTTTGCTCCAAGGGTCGGTCCGAAGGCTAGCGTAGAATGGTTGATCTGCAGATCCAGATTTTGGGTACTGTAATCATAGGCGTAACTAGGGGGGAACTTAGGGGGGCTAAGCCCCCTAACTTTTATTTTAGCCCCCCCTGTGATAATTCCTATACTCCCAACCAATGGTAGCTAATTTTACAGATTAATATAAATTGACAAAATGTAAAATAAAAATCCACGATCTCGGTGGACAAATTTTTTTGCATTTTTTGATTCTGAGTTAAACTATACACTTGCCTACGCACCACGCGTGGTTCGCGATCTATCTCAGATACATGATAATAATTAGGGCTCGGATGTTGATGCATTTTGTATTTTTTTTTTTAGAACTTTTTAGACGGTGCTCTCCTGGCCACAAATGTGTTTCATTAGCATGTGAATCTGAATAACTAATTTTTATTTTGCATTTTTGTTGACATTTTTAGTCATTTTTACTGATTGTACACTACTTTACTTCTTATCGTTTCTTGTCGACCATTAGGCTGATGACTTAAAACTTGGAAATGACCACAGACTAAGTTAGTACCTATCTGTAGTATTTTATCTAGCCTTTTACATTTGTCGTTGTCGAATTGTAGTGAATATTATTATACCTACATTTTATTATTTTATTTCATTTTTTAAGGGCATTTTTGTCATATTTTAAGCAATTCGAAGCTTTGATAAATTGATATAGAATTTTATAGTAAAATAGAGTAAAATATTAAAAAAAAAACTAACAATTGCAATCTTTAGGTCATTTTTTAAGGACATTTTTTGTAATTTTTGATTGTTTTTAAAGTCATCAACTTCTGAGCCCTAATAATAATATACAATACACTGTGCGCAATGCACATAATAAAAAACCTAGCAATAGCAAAGCATTGCCGGGTCCAGTTAGTAATAAAATAAAATATTAATTTATTGATTTACATTTATATTGCATTTATAAACAATTAAGTAACTACGTGTTTGGGGGGTGTGGG
>NC_042493.1:101901233-101910646 GCF_005508785.2 Acyrthosiphon pisum
AAGAACTTTTATAGGTCTATGACCAGAGCCGATTACCGACTTTATTGATAACGGTTTTAAGCCCTGCTTAAAATCAATATAAATATTTTCAGAAAACGACCAAATCACCCAATGATAATAGTTTATAAATTTATAATTTAAAAAATGTCTTGTATCTAAGGTTATTTTTTTTTTTTTAGTTAAACTAAACAATCAAAATCAATTTTGTCAAAAACTTTTATCTTGCTTAAAATTTCCGTCTTTCCTCTTTATTTATTTTTTTTTTTTTGCTCTCCTCGTCGCTTTTGAAAACTACTGAAAAGTTATTAATTTTGACTTCTTTAAAGTACTAACTAGAATGACTTTCCCAATAAAAATATACTGAAGTAGAAAATCGAAACATTTTTTATTTCAACTATTTATCGTGTACCTATATAGGCACCTACACAAAACAAAAATCATCACATAATAGTGTAAAACCATTGACTTTATCGTTCCGCTAAGAATATAATAATATTATGTATGAAATATAATAATAGTAGCATTATTGTCATCAGTAATTGTTTATTATTTGAAAAGTATGTTAACATAAATATTAAATAGTTAGTTAATAAAATGATCGATGCAATAAAGCATTGTCTCAATATATTTATTTCTTTTATAAATATATACTGTTTCTGAAAAAATTAAGTTTTTAAAAAGTACATCATCAAACTTACAAGAAATGTTTGAATACAATTTGTTGTACTTATAATATGTGGCTGAAGATAACTTATTAATTCCTGTAGTCTGTAAACTATTATATATTAAAAACGCTCTCCTGTACAATTTACCATTTTTTATATTTGTACTGCCCTCTTTTACTGTCAATCCGCTGATATTAACTCCATAACCCACACAATAAGTGTTTAGTTTAGGCACAGAAAAATAGGTTTTGGTGTTCGACTACAAATGCGTATTATCAGATGTGGAGATTGATAGCACAGAAGAACTTTATATTAGCACTAGAGTCTAGCTGTATATAAAGATGCTTAAAGAATGTTTTATTGCCTAAACTATTGTAAATCTGTTTTCGAAAAAAAGCTCCAACAAAAATTTGCTGCCACCCAAAAAGTGCTGCCCTTAAACTCGTCATTGCTATTTATATGATAATATCAAATAATTGGGGTAATTTTTCAAGGTAATTATCTCACCAAAAATGCTGAATTTCTGCTTAATTTTGGATTATATCAATATAGGATCTTTAATAGTTTTTAGGGAATTTAAATCCCTGATTACTAGTAAACACGCGTAACGATAATCGATTCAAATGTGTTCAATATCCTATGATTAGATTTTGAAACAAATTTTAAACTTCATTAAAATTTTAAAATTTGAATTTTAGTACGTTTTGGATTCACTATTTGATTTCCCTATTTCTAAAACACAAATAATAGTATGCGTGTTTGCATTACGTTTTGGAAACAGTTCGTTTTTGTACAGTTAATGATTGGTGATTATTCTTTTAACATACGACCAATAATACTTTTTTGCGTAAAACTGGAAAAATTACGTTTTAATTATCTAAATATCATTTTTGTGTATGGAAAAGGTTCGTTTTGGCTTTACCAGTCAGTTTGAATCTAACAGTTTGATCTGTTATGACGATCCCAAACGATTTATCGATGTTTTTTTCATAAGAAACGACGTCTAACTGAATTTCGTAATTATGGTAAAATAGTTCGTTTTTGATTTCCACTCCTCATTAATACATACATACATTTGAAATTATCAATGTTAAAAATATAATTTATAATATACAATGTGAAGGGTCTGGAAATACCTTACAAGTTACAATAGCTGTGAACCCCCAAAAATATATCGGTCTTGTCGCACCTACGAGAACTGTCGTTCATCACGACGACCTCCACAATATTATACCCAGTAAAAGTTATGTCGTCGAAATTCTTCAAATCTCGCGGAATATTACGTGGCGAGCGTGTAGCGTCATATTGTTTTGTTATATATGAATATTATTTTTATTTGTATGGCACGTGCTGCAGATATCGCCGGGTCGTTCACCCGTCCACCGAGTACCTCTGCCCGCTCGGACGCCAACCCTCGCCGCGCTACCATGGTTACCGCTCAAAGGCGATAACTACCACACCAGCGTATATAGTTCTTATAGCGCACTTGTTGAATCGCACACGCGTCAACATCGGAGAGGCATCGTATCCAGAGCACCTACACTGGCGCACGAGCAGCACCACCACCGCCACACCATCATAGCGATAGTCCACCGCCACCCCGAAACTTCCAGGGAGCGTTACGCCATCGAATCCCGTACCGATCGGTAAGGGGTCCTGATACGACGCGTAGTATTCGCGAGCAGTCACCGAAAATCCGCACCCTTAGTCGTCCCGAAGATCGTGAAGACGTAGCAGCCTACACCGAATAATCTCATACAAATATGTCTGCAGGTGGGTTAGATTTTATTGTTATTATTATTATACTAAATTTGTTGTTAAAAAAAGTAAAAAAATAACTGTTAAAAATCTGTAACTGCCTATAAAGTCATTATGCTGATTTTTTTTTACATTAAAGCTGTTATCCTGATATCATGTTTATTTATAAATTTATTACGATTAAACATTTAATAAGATGAGTCCATTAAAATAATAATATAGGTACTTACAGTATATCATACGATGATGCGAGAGTTACGTGATTAAGATGTAGATCGAAACAAACAAACATAGTTACAAATGGAAACAGAAATATTAAAACTATTTACATTTTGCATGGTTCTACTTAAAGGAGAGTTTTTATCATTTAAGTATATTATATGATCGTCCTATAGTTTACAACAATTATGGTTCGGACCCCTCCCCCCCCCACCCACCAGTTACGGCCTTGCCTGACTACGATCAAAATCCAAACACAATCTTTCTACAACCATATAGGTACACACTTGACACGATAGTCGATTATTGATTTCGGGGCTTCCCTACCACTTGCAGCCAGGTCACTGTTGTGCCCGTATTTTGGACTTTTTGGTTAATGATAGGACAACAGCTCTGCATGGAAGTTTCACTGCACATAATGTGTATATAATTATGGGTATATACGTCTTGTTTGTTGTCGTCCACCAGGTGTCGGACTTTATATATTATATAAAATTTCGATATTCGTGATCGATATTAATTTACACGTAGGTCTAGTATGCGATCTATTTACTGAAAAATTTTAACTACTTGTTGCATAATATTCGAAATTGTATTTTGTTAAAAATCATATTATTGGTATCGTCTTGTCGTCGTATCTTAATTAGTAAGTGTAATGCCAATTGCGTTATTGTAATATTGTCCTATTATGTATAATTTCAAGTGCACATTTGTGTGACTTCAGAATAACGATACGTATATTAGTTTGTTTTAAGACATTGTCAACAATAAATTTTAATGAGCAATTCAACAGTCATAAATCAGTGTTCGGATTAGATAAGTATTTTTTTATCTAGATAAAGATAAAGATAATGCAACTAAAATGTATCTAGATAGAGATAAAAGATAACTTAACTTATATTTATCTAGATAAAAAAAGATACAATTATTTTTTAAATGGTTATAAATTTTAGTACATTTTAGTTGGGCACTAGGAACATAATAATAATTATAATGATATAAATAAAAATAATTACATTATTTATAAATCATAAACTTTGTTTGAGAATCTGTATAAATATTTAAAAATTTGGTACAATTTCGTGATATTTATCAATAAAAAATGTATCTAGATGAATTTATTTAGATTAGTAGAAAAATTATCTAAGATGAACGTTTAGATACCTTGTAACTATTTATCTAGATAAGATAAAAGATGAACAAATAATTATCTAGATATTCATCTAGATAAATTTATCTAGATAAGTCCGAACACTGGTCATAATATTATTATTATTATTTAAACTGGCCTTCAATTTTTACGACAAATAAGATGTGTGACATTTAAGGTTTGTCAGGAATTGTTATTATTTTTTTTCTTTAATTAATTCCGATCCAATTATTATGAAATATTGATTATTGATTTTACTGTTGAAAAACAATATATCAAGCCGGATTCACAGCTACGGCATGTGTCGTTTATGTTACTTTTTTACAACCGAGTTGGGACCGACTATACCAAGAATTATTACTACCACTGAACATAGTATACTATTGTACTACAGTACAACTTTCAAACTATATTGGTTACCAGTTGTAACCATAGTTACCACGCGCAAGGAACAATATACGACGTGACTGCGGATCCGGGTTTATTCTTATTAACTTTTGTAACAACGATAGGTGCATCAAAAATACCGCTTGTATATGGTATGACAGATGGTCACACTGCGGCGGCGTCGGTGGATCGATAACAAACAAGTACCTACCAAATGATGTACATAATAAATATATTATGTTGGAGAAATAATCTGCAAGAACGACGTGATGATACACACGAACATATAAACGATAAATATTTCGTTTTGACATTTGAGAATAAAATGACCCATTGGAAATGTTAGGATATTATCGTGTTCATAATTATATCGCCGTAAATCACTGCTGTAGTGCTTCTCGAACCGTGAGCCTTGACACTCCAGTGGGGGGGGGGGGGGGGGCATTAGTATGTTACTTAGAGATCAAAATTCCGGGAAATTTGCAGAAAACTTCAGGAAAATGTCGGAAAAAAATTTTCAAAATATTTTTACTCGTTTTGAGCTGTAAACGTACATTTTTAATTCTCAATATTTTTAGTTTTTTTTTTTTTAAATGTCAATAAAATTGTATTTGTTGGATCAAAAAGCTTGAAAATTGAATACAAGGCTCCTGATAATATATAACATATATTATAACTTACTATAGTACTATAGCTCTATTAATTCAACTTTTTCAATTCTTTAGGAAAAAAATGTTTTTCCATGACATTTTTTAATTTTTCAGGTAAAACCCAGTTTTTTCGTCAAAACTTTTTTTTCGGAGATGTTGATTCCTAATATTTTACTAAGGGGCCTTTAAATGTTTTTACGTGTTAAAGTTAAAACCCAAAACCCGTCAAAACGGATCCCAACTAGTTAAGAGTAGAATTATTAACTGGGACAAACAACTAGCTACAACTTACTTTTTTTTAGTTAGGACTAGCTGTGCCTGAAATACAACGGTGGAATCATAAAACTATCCTTTGAAAATTATTGAGGATCAGAAATTTCTCGAAAATTAATTTTAATCGTATAGTTCACATTAAAAATATTGTTAAATATTACCGAAAAACTTTCCGACCAAGAAAAATGCAAAAAATAAACCGTACACAAAGACACGTCCTGAACGATAGGCACTCAACTACTACACTCCATAAATAACTTTATTTACACAGCTTTACCACAGCTATATTTTATACTATACAGTGTGTAACAGATAGAACTGACTTTTGGAATAACTTTTGTTTTAATCAATATTTAAAATTTTTTTTTTATACATAATTTATAGCCACTTGCGCTACATGTGTAATAAAAACAAATTATTTTTATTTTTTAATACCAAAAATGAAAAATTTTAAATATGATTTAAATTTTTTTTGAATAAATTCAAAATAGCCAATTTGCGAATCTGATTATAAGAACTATTTGGATGGTAAAAACATCTATCTAAATCAAGTAGTTTATTTTTTAGAATTTTTTTAAATATCAGTATTTTTTTGATTAAATTGATTTGGAACGCTATAACTTTTTTAAAAATATTATTTTTGGAAATTTGCTAACATGAGAATATTTCTAAAACTATTTACTAATCCTATAATTTTATCAATTTTTGTCATAAGTTTAAGTAGCATAATTTTTTTTTTTTTTTTTGGTCAGTTCTTTCTGTTACACACTGTATATTATATTATTTTATATTTTTATATATATTATGTTATATACCTTAATCGATTCGATAGACAGTCCGTCGACGTCTCCTTAATTTATTGATAACTGGCTGGACTATCGCGATCGCCTATGGTTCCGCACGTTCTAGGTTTTATTTTTAATGCCCATACATTTCACTAAAAACTAGTTTCTTTCATTTAGCCATACCTAATTTTAAACTCAATAAGTTAATCCTAGTTTTGACTGATTTTGGGTTTTAATTGTAACATATTATATTATGTTTATTTTGTTTTCCGTATTTTCAAAAACGTTTATAAAAGAATTAAAAATCATAATTATTTCCGTTTTTCAAAATCGACGGTGGTCGACCGTTTAATAATAATAAAATTAAATATTATTACATCAATGAAGTTTATCGCAAGTTAGAAATAATTGACAACTTTGATCTATCAAAGGCACATTGAAAAAGTATATAATATTATGTTTGCTATTTATTTAATCTGTATTCATAGTATGTGTCCAAATTTAACTTTAGTAGATAGATAAAAAAAAGTTCTCAATTATTTTAACGTTTTTACGGTAAAAAAGAATGATTATGGATTACGCTCAACTTGTTTTTTTTTTAATTTCCACAAACGAAAATGTATGAGGAACCTTGTATTGCATTTCCAAGTTTTTTTTCATAGCGACATTTTTTTATCAACAATCAAAAATACTAACACAAATTAAAATTTCCATTGTGTTCAGAAATACTAATAAAAATATTCAGTTAAAATTTCAGTATCTATGGTTAGTTTTTTTTATAGTTACACCAAAAATAAAATCGATTTTCTATAAACTGTTTTTGCATAAAAACCTCTGTTATTCATTTTTTTTTTCTTGTTTTTGTTTTCTGCGAGGCTTTTGAAAAGTACTAACCTACCAAGAATTGTTAATTTTGACCTCCCAAATGCACCAACTAGGTTCATTTTCCCACTAGAAAAGTCATTGAAGTTGAGAATCCAAGCATTATTTTAACTACTTATCGTCCACAGTGTACATAGGGTAATGTCAGTTTGTATACTGTACATTGTTTAAATGCATATCGCGGACACTTTGTACGGTAAAAGTTTACATTTCAGAACGAGAACACTTTATGCCGTTATGTACAGATAATCTGTATATTATTTAAATATAAGTATACAGATTGTTATATAGTTCGATGATATATAAACATTATTTTATTTATCTTATACTTAAAAATAAATTAAAGATGTTATAAATAGTATATAGGTAAACATGCCAAAATATTCAAAGTTTTGTTTCATTTACAGGTAAGCTGGTAACAGCCAACATTAGGTGCTGTAATAAATGTATAAATTATAATTATATTACCAAACTATAGACACCAAATGGTATTTAAATTTAATAACATTTTTAATATAATTGGCCATGAACTTATGACTATTAAGACTTTTTTTATATTATACCCATGTACGAATATACCTATATAATACCTTTATGTAATTATATATATATATATATCATACTACAAAGTTTCCGCGTTCTAGAATCTATCAATTTTTACCCGTCCGTTCAAAGTGATCGCATTTGGCACTTTAAACGTTTAATGACCGTAGAAAGTGATTTAGCACCTGTCACAGACACAATAGTAAAGCACACATCATTACACCTAACCTCTAGACCGAAAACAGTCCGATGGGAAATGTCCATTTACCGGTATAGGTAATACCGCAAGGTGTGACAGAATGACCTGACAAACATAAAATAACACGTTTGTTCTAATAAATATTTTAAGATGTACCTAACATAAATATTATGTTCTTGGATTAGCTAAAACTGTTTTTTTCTTCCGATTTTCGCGAGGCTGATATTTGTAACGCTTACAACCTTTTGGTATTGTTACCATGGTAACCCTCGAAAACATATTTACGGTTCATAGATTTTCCTTGCAGAGTTTTCTCGTTTTCTCGGTATACAGCTCTTCGATTCATTTTTTATTCTGTTATATAGTTTATAAACGCTCGCGGCGCCACAAGTACGCAGTAATATATAATTTTTTATTTGTGTTTTTTATCACTAATTATTAAAAAAAATTAAATTTAATAAAAATTCATCATTAACCAAAACTTTTGTAAAAGAAATAGGTCTCCGATGAATAATTAGGCATTGATTTGTGGTGACAGAATATTATAGTAATGAAGTTGAAAAACTTACCACCGTGGTATATTGTTATTCTGCGTTTTGACGCTAAAAAATTACACTAAAACACGCTGTACATGAATTTTTTTTTATAGTTCGCTCCAACGTCAATATACTTACGACTATTTATACCATAGATTAACATATTCAAATCACGTAGATGTATATACGTGCTGGTACGTGCCTCTATCTGTGTTAAGCTGTGATAAATACTGAATTCGTCATTTTCCCCATTCGTCATCTTACCCCGCTTTCCCCGTATAATTTTAACAATTTTATATTTAGCATCAATTTTTCATTCGTCAATTCAGCCAGGTCTTTTTGTTACATCCTGTACTAATAGAGGACTTATTGCACCGGCGTTTTTCAGTAAATAAAATGAGACGAATGTAAGTTTCCATACTGGATATAGCGAATACAAATAACCCATAAGTATGTAGCATGCGTAAGTCCCCTCACCAAAAAAATACACGCGCGTGTCTATGCGTGAATAATATACTTAAAAATTGCCTTCCCGTTTTATTTAGACTTTCGGGGCTTGACAACGGATTGAACGTGCGCATAGTTAAAATTCGTTTATTTTTGACGTATTGCATAAAAATAAGTCCAATAAATTACGCGGGCATTTAAGGTTTTTAAACAAAAGTTTAGTGGGAATAGTGAGTTCCTACATGAGAGTAGCAGAGTACCTAGCATACGTTAATTTCTATAAATGATACGCAGAACCGTTATAAAATGTTGAATTCTAAATCCTATTTTAAAATCAACAATCGTAAGTCGTAACTAAAAACACTGGTAACTAACGCACGTACATGCACCACGTGGATTAAGGTTTTCTAAAATTATGTGAATGTAAGTTCTTATAAACTAGACCTAGCAGGTACAAAAATACATACTTAGGTTAGTTCTTACCAGTCTTGTAAGGAGTACTTGAGTCAAAGTAGGTAAATGAGTAAAACTGTGAAAGTATCTGAGTAAAAGTACTCATTACTCAGATAGGTAAGTATTTTAAATACTAAATTTGTAAAAATTACTGAGACAATGTATTTTACAAAGTATAATATCGCTTAAACAACAACAGTGCGTATCTCAAAATTTGAAAAAAAAAATGATATTATTGTCAATATTGATAAAATAAATGATTCTGAGCATTTATTAATTAGAGGAATTTCCTGTTGGATTAGCGTTATTAACAATAATAATAATATTAATAAAGTTAATTATTGCCCACTATTATTTTATATATTTGATTTTTAATTATTCTTTTTAGTTTAATATTCAATTTTTATTTAAATCACATACAATTTAAAAAATTTAAAATTGATAATCGGGGCTGTGAATTTAATGC
>NC_042493.1:101910696-101912476 GCF_005508785.2 Acyrthosiphon pisum
ATATTTATATTGCCTATAGAATTTTAACTTTGAAGACAAATCCATAAGCTACCTGTATATAAGTATTATTTACCTATTCGTAATATTATTCACGTAAACTTTTAAAAGTAAATGTAAAATATTTATCGTTGTTTAATATTTTATTATTAATACATATAGGCATAAATAAATGTATAGTATTATAAATCATACATATTTTTGTATGCAACATTTTCATTCATCGCTGAATCCAACAGCGGAGCCAATACAGATTGGGTGAGCGGGGCCCTTGTGGCCCCGCCTGAGCCCATTGTTTTTAACGAGAGATAAAAATCTAACTCAACTTGCAGTAGCACAGTACCTAGCACAATTAATCTTAAAAAACCTCCTCCTATTTATTATTGAAACTTGTACTATTATAATTTATAGTGACCTGCTAAAACTATAATAATAGGCAAGCACCTGGGCCCTGTAAAAAAAAAATTGCGTATAGGTATGGTTGAATATATCAATAAATACTTTACGGGGTTCTTTTCCCTACATAGATCAGGCACACGCCAAACAAATAAAAAAAGTGGCTGAGTGCATGGTGCTCCGATGTACAGTGGATTACTAATGGGTCAATCAATAATGAATTGTATTAAACTTCTACGAACCCTAACAAAATTGGAGGGGGCCAGCAGCCATGGCCTGCAGGCCGACACTCAGTGTATACTATTCCAAAAATATTTCAAATATTTGAAATAATTTTGTTTAGGAATTTTATAGAGACGATTGAACTACTTATAATGTAAGCTACTACCAACTACTAAATTTTAGAAGGTATAATAATACGAACAACTATTTTATCTATAGGAAGGATTCGATCTGATCTTTGATTTCTACCAAAGTAGCCCTAACTTGCGACTAAAACTTTGTTGTATTGTTAAGTTTTTTTCCTTCTAATTAGTAATGATCAAAATTGATCTTGCGGTCTCGCAAGACTCTTGCAATCTTGCTGCAAGACCAAGACCAAGACCAAGATGGTACTGGTCTAGCAAGACTAAGACCAAGATTAGGGTTGCAAGAACAAGACCAAACCAATACCGAAGCTGCAAGACCAAGACCAAAATAAGACCATCACTGCAAGACTCTTGCAGCCTTGCAATTTTTTTTCCCCCCGAAGTGTACCTATCTAGATTTCATTAACTAATAATTTATAAGGAAAATAATAAGAACTTATTTGTATTGTTATGAAATTTTATCAGTACCTATTCGAGGAAATGGTGAATTATTGAAAAAAAAAGATTAAAAAGATAATGAGAATTAATATTACAAAATAACATAGTTGTTTCATACTAATTAACAATTACTGAAAAATTATTTAATTTTCCCAAAATCGATAATAACGTCGAAAGTTGTCTTGCTAATAGAATATTGTATGTCCATAACACACCTTTACTTCAAATCGATTATACTAATAATTGCTGAAAGTAATTACAGACTACGGTAGGTATCATTTTAATAGGAAGTACGTTTTTATTTTCGTTCACGGCTTGTGTGATTCTTCTGTAATGGACACTGTGTTCTTAAACTAGTGTCTTATACAGTACCTATAGCATTTCATTAGTGTCGTAAACTTGTTGTCTGTTACAGAAATGGTTAATTGCCAATATATTATAATAAAAGAAACTTAAAAATTTAGTACTACTGTACTGGACACTGGTGAATAAAAGATGAATAAAAGTTTAATTATAAATAATAAATATTATCATTATAACAATATAATTATTAAGCAGTTTAATATTTGGAACAAACCATA
>NC_042493.1:101912576-101919207 GCF_005508785.2 Acyrthosiphon pisum
ATTATATTAATATTATTTGATACGTATATACAAACTGAAGTACATAAGCTCGTATCTGGTATACGGAGTTCATGAATATTATAATTCGACTTAAGTAAAATACGTATACAATTCAAAATACGATTTAATTAGGTAGGTAATTAATTAATCATAATATAGTAGATACATATTTTAGAAACAATATTCACATCAGCGTTACCCATCATGAATAAAACATTGTGTTTAGGCATATTATTGACTTTTTATCATTTTATTAATACAAATTACATATATTTAATGGGGTTATAGGTAATAACATTTATTATACAAACAGTACATTTTTATTCATTACATCGGTAATAAATTGGTCTGGCTATAGAAATTATTGGGTCACTGTCTGGGTTATTTTGTATGGGACCCGGCGCACTTAAAACACAATTATAAACAAAGTCAATCGATTTTTATTTTTAATAAAAAAAAAAAAAATGTTGCTTTAAAATGATAAAAATATTTTGAACGTTTTAATCAACGATAAATCTTGCATACTTTATTTTATAATTTGGAGACCCTTCAAAAATGATAAAAATTCAAAAAACATGTTTAAAATCACTTATTAAAAAAATAACATCAAATACCTATTATAAATTATTATTGAAATAGAAGCTTTTTAATTCATTGCTGTACGTCGTAATATTATATTAACGATGTCGTCTTTGTTTATTATATTGTAATAGATGAATGACTAATTTTTCAATAAACAATCACAATAAATGACTCGCTCCTTTTGTTGTGGGCTATCGAAAATCCAAGTTTAGTTTTTAAAACTTTTTAAAACCCTCGTCCACCCTACCATAGATATAATATAACACAACTTAAAGTCTCTTATGATCTATGATTTTTGACTGCCGTCATAATATAAGTCAAGAGGACAAAATACAATTGATTCACCCATGAAATATTTAACAACGCCAAGATTTATATGATTTAACACCACGATAATGAATTTTAATTCACGGAAAAACACTATAAGACATCAAATTTTTACTTATTTTCGTTAATTTATTATATACATAAATGATGCATGGGCACCCTATTATGTAGATGTACAATATAAATGCAATTTTTTAGTTTTTTTGATGCAACACACACATTTTTTATTTATTTATTTTGATTTAATTCTAAGGACTATTTTGCATTTTTATTGGTTTTAATAAATCTTTTTGCGGTAGGTATGGTGCTAATTTTTTGTGTGAAATTAGACTATATATTATTATAAATCTCTGCGGAGATTGCTTTTGTGTGTGGTATTGGAAAGTTTCTAAAACCGTAATTACTTTAACTATAATATAATAATAAAATACAATAGTTTGAATTCTTTTTGAGGGGCTATTTTTGAAAAGTGTTGGCCGCTTGGTCTTAATCCGGGCTTAACAATACTACACATATACCTAATATAATATACCTATACTTTCTATAATTCATTATAATACGGTGGCTATAATTGATGTGGTGTGGCCAGTACACTCAAAGCTCAGCAGAACACTTGTAGCTTCGATAGTTTAAACATTAGAGTAAATTGACCTATTATGAAACTTGATTGTAAGAACATTATCTGTATTTGTACGTCGGTTTAGTTTTTTATGATAATTCAGTTTTTAAGTGAGTTATGAGCATTTTAATTTTACGGTATATTATATACGCTTAACTTGCTAAAAAAAATTAACTATCGTAAAAAATCAACATTGAAACACAGATAATATTCTTGCCATCAAGTTTTATAATAGGTCAATTCACTCTAATTTTTAAACTATCGAAGCTACACCTGTTCTGCCGAGTGTAAATTCGCTATTTTACGCACTTGTAAGACGGAGACACAAATATCAGTGTTATATCCTTCTTAAGTAATAATATAATACGATATTATATTATTGTTGTTTGACAATGCCTGAGTCATATGAAATGACAAAGGTACTATTGGAACGGTTATTTCAATCCATTTCCTTACACTAGGTATCACTCGGCGGGTCCGCGTACCCTTCTCTACGGCGTCCCATCTCTCTTGCCAGAGGTCGATGGTGACCCTCCTCAACATGTTGAGGAGTAAACTATATTCGTGTTATCACTTACCGCATTTTTTGGTATTAAACTACTTACTTACCGGGGGACTTATTTTTTTTTGTTTTAGAACTTACATAGGTATATCAACGAGTTTATAACAGTGGTGTTAAAAAAAAAAATCCTAGAAAATCTTCGGTTTTTATGTTATAGCTTTTTGAAGTATTTTTTTACATGCGTGAAGTACCTATATTGTACGTAATCTCGCCAGCTATAGTATCAAGTATGACAAGTAATAGCTTCTTACACCGTCTCCTTGCGCAAGACTCTACAGACCTCTCGATTTAGTCCAGCAAGGGTAAACGAGCCACATTTTAAGGATGGACGAGTGTGGACCTAAGCTAACATAACGTGTAAGCTAAATGGTGACATGAACAGTAGTTTGACTGCAAGTCAGAGTGACAAATTCTGATTCCATCATCGTTCTTGACTTGGTAATATACGTAGGTTCTAAAAAGATCGACCGGTAAAGTACTTTTGATTTAATTAAAATAATATGTGCTTAGTGATGACTTAGTGCAGTGGTTCTCAGACTTTTTAGGATGGTGACCCAATTTTATTCCCGAAAATCTATCGACACCCACATGGTTTATTTACAAGATTAAAAATTAGTACTAAAAACAAAATTTGAGTAGGTACTATTATTATAAATTATGACATATTACTTTGTTAATTTACAAATTATGATGGATATACTATTGGTGGGTATATTATGAATAAATTCCCTAGAGTATATAATTCAAAAACTTCTCGAGACCCACCAAGAATAGACTCACGACCCACCAGTGGATTGCAACCCACAGTTTGAGGATAGTGGTAAGTAACATGAATTTTCCGAGCATTCGCGATTGCCTCGTAACTCCATCAAAAAATATCTGATTTTTGCGATATTGAAACTAATGAGATCGTCAATAAAGTAACAATAGTAACTGAATAATATTAATCAAAGGAGTAAGAACTATATACTAATGACAACAATTAGTTATAAATACATTTGTATAACACATTTTACCGAGAGTGTATAATTGTTTTCATAAAATGTCGTATACGTACGTACAGATTTTCCTGGCCAAATTTAAATCCCAAACCGTTCCTGTTAGGCGCATATTTCGCTATAATAGTCCATAGGTATTTATCATCCCTTCCAATCGTTGGATTTAGAATATTTTTAAAAATAAACAGAAATATATTTTAAAATCAATGTTTCTATTTACGAACACGATGCGAACGTCTTTATCAGCTATCTACTGCAATTATCGCGTATCTGGTACTCGCGGGTCTTTACAAATAACGACTAAGTGGCGCCGAAAAATTTCATTTAAGGGTGCAATGAAATTCAAAAAGTATCCATCCACACAAGCAATTACAACATAGGCCGCGAGGGGCTTCGCCACCACACACCCTCGCCAAATGTATATAACACAAGTATTCAAGTATTCAATTTATTATACAATTTAGTGAAATTGTTTTTTTTTTTTTTGTTTTTGTGTGCACACTAAATGGTCGAAATAATGTTACGATTTCTTTTTCGGCGGCAATTAAAATAACAGTTGTTTTTAAAAGCGTCTGGAAACCAAAATAAATAAAGAAAGAACTGAGATTTAACGCAAAACCAGTTTCCAAAAAAAATGGTTTTGTTTTTTGGTGCAACTCTATTTGTTGGGCATAAACAATGCTGATTTTTATTAGATTTTTAAAATTATTTTCGATAAAAAATATTGACCCAGTCAAAAATCTCGAAAATGCAATACTAGGTTCTTCATGCAAGCTGTGGTTTAGTGGGAATCAAAAGTCTAAAATCAGTATTTTTTTTTTTATATAGACGTCTGAAGTTTTCATTTTGATGAAATTCGTCGAAGTTACGAAATATTGTAAATTATTTTAATTGAGAAATTCATAATCATTTTTAGTTTTATATCTAAAATTAAAAACTAAAAGTTTACCGAAAAGTCAAATACAATTTTTTGTGAGCGTTTGAAATTGAAATTTTTTTAACATTGTATAATCGCCATAAATTAACGATTTTTTTTTATTTTCTTCTAATTCAAAAACGAATAACAGTTGACACATAAAATTTGTACTTACCAAATGTTTATATTATCATTTCCGATACATGATTGACATTTTCAAAATATTTTGACTCTTTTTGAGTTATCTATATAGTCATGAGACATTTTGGATTTTTTATTTCAATCATTGTCGATAAATAATAAAATTGTGTACTTGATTAAAAAACTTGGAAAAATTAATTCAACCTACTGCAGTATTATCAATCAGATATTATCTGAAAATACTTAGGTACTCATACTGCATCTACATTAAACTCAGACGATCCGCATAGCTGCACCGAGCCACCAAACATACATAAATACATTGCACATGAATTGTGTTCTATTGAATGTAATCTTTTTCGACATTTAACTCAATCACTGAGTGAATTAAATCACTACTGTACCAGAAATATTTGATATACAATATATACGTAATATAGTATTTATCAGTGGCGTATTTACAATTTTTCTGCCCTGGGTATACTAGTATATATTTTTTAAAGCCCTCTCCCCCCTCACGGTTTTTTTTTAGAAGTTGCAATTTTTATCATCCATAAAAAAAATTGGAAAACATGTGACATAGTAATTGTAGCATAAAAATCTATCAAGTGCCCGCGAGATGACAATATAAACAAAGAAAATCTTAAAATATATTAATATATTTTTTATATATTTATATAATAGTAAACATATTAAAAATTAATATTTCTTGAAGATAAAAACTTTCATAAAAGCCGAAAATTGGTACACGGCTTTCTTGTATTAAAATCATGGTTAAAACTTAAAATCGGGGCTTAAAACCGGTAACCGGTTTGTAAATTTGAGAACCGAAAACTGATAACCGCTTTTAGTTCTGAAATGCTGGAAGCGGTTATTGGTTATCGGTAATCAAGGTAGATATCTAAATATTAACATAAAAGCGGTTACCTCATATTTTCAATCCCAGTTATATAACCAAAACCTATTCACGACCAAAAAAATGAACGGTTTTTACATGGAATTTAATACTTGAATTATGTCGTGAATCATGATTACATTATAGTTGAATTTAATTTTCCAGCTATTTTAAAATTTTTTTCCTCAATTAATTGCCGTCGATTATTGCTTATCTGTTGTGAATATCATATATAAATATAGGTATAAGTGTATAGCTATATATTATAATACTGTCATAAACGTGGTCGTCCTCGTGCACTGATTCCTATTAAGAAATAGTTGATGGAATAGGGGCTCTAGTACTATTTAGTACTCATGATATTTTTTTTATTGATCTTTATTGTTTATTAGAAATATACACATTTATATACAGTGCCACAACTTACTATAGATAGGGGACCTTCCATGTTTGATATTTTAAGCAATTTCTTTAACATTTTTTAGGTTTTCATCACATTATACTTTATTTTGGATACATTTATAGATATTTTAGTATTAAATTACAACTCCCAGAGCTCAAACCCTCCTGGTTCTGCATTTGTTATTTGTAGTGTTTGCTCCAAGGGTTGGTCCGAAGGCTAGCGTAGAATGCTTGATCTGCAGATCCAGATTTTGGGTACTGTAATCATAGGCGTAACTAGGGGGGAACTTAGGGGGGGCTAAGCCCCCTAACTTTTATTTTAGCCACCCCTGTGATAATTCCTATACTCCCAACCAATGGTAGCTAATTTTAGAGATTAATATAAATTGACAAAATGTAAAATAAAAAATCCACGATCTCGGTGGACAAATTTTTTTGCATTTTTTGATTCTGAGTTAAACTATACATTTACCTACGCACCACGCGTGGTTCGCGATCTATCTCAGATACATGATAATAATTAGGGCTCGGATGTTGATGCATTTTGTATTTTTTTTAGAACTTTTTAGACGGTGCTCTCCTGGCCACAAATGTGTTTCATTAGCATGTGAATCTGAATAACTAATTTTTATTTTGCATTTTTGTTGACATTTTTAGTCATTTTTACTGATTGTACACTACATTACTTCTTATCGTTTCTTGTCGACCATTATGCTGATGACTTAAAACTTGGAATTGACCACAGACTAAGTTAGTACCTATCTGATTTTATCTCGCCTTTTACATTTGTCGTTGTCGAATTGTAGTGGATATTATTATACCTACATTTTATTATTTTATTTAATTTTTTAAGGGCATTTTTGTCATATTTTAGGCAATTCGAAGCTTTGTTACATTTATATAGAATTTTATAGTAAAATAGAGTAAAATATTTAAAAAAAACTAATAATTGCAATCTTTGGGTAATTTTTTAAGGACATTTTTTTTGTAATTTTTGATTGTTTTTAAAGTCATCAACTTCCGAGCCCTAATAATAATATACAATACACTGTGCGCAATGCGCATAATAAAAAACCTAGCAAAGCATTGCCGGGTCCAGTTAGTAATAAAATAAAATATTAATTTATTGATTTACATTTATATTGCATTTATAAACAATTAAGTAACTACGTGTTTGGGGGGTGTGGGG
>NC_042493.1:101919626-101932820 GCF_005508785.2 Acyrthosiphon pisum
TCCCCTAACTCTGAGGTCCTAGTTACGCCTATGACTGTAATATATACAATATAACCAAAAAGTTCTGTGTCAATGTATCACTCTTAGTGTCGCCTTGGGAAGTTATTATATTTAATTTTGGTTTTTTACAGTATAAATAAGAAAATTATAAAAATAACATTTTTTTATGCAATTTATTTTTTTATTTATTAAGATCGCCATTATTTTGATCATATGTATTAAACTTTAAAGCAGTTTGAAAAAATTAATATTTAAATTGAGGGAAATCGACCAAATTAAAGCATATTAAGTTTTTGATTTTGTAATAATAATAGTTATTTTGTAAACCCACGAATGGCCTAAATAAACTGTTTTAAAAACATGATTAAAAAATTGAAAAAAATTATTTTTAAAAACAGGTTTTTACCGGTAACCGATTACCAAAAAACCTTATCAACGATTTTTAAACGATTAACGGTTATCATAGTGTTTGAAAAATCTTTAAAGAAACGGTTACCGGTTACCAAAATATCAAAATTAAACGATAACCAATTACCGGTTTTCAAAAATGTTCGGCTCTTACCGGAGCCATAGACCTATAAAAGAACTTTTATAGGTCTATGACCAGAGCCGATTACCGACTTTATTGATAACGGTTTTAAGCTCTGCTTAAAATCAATATAAATATTTTCAGAAAACGACCAAATCGCCCAATGATAATAGTTTATAAATTTATAATTTAAAAAATGTCTTGTATCTAAGGTTATTTTTTTTTTTTTAGTTAAACTAAACAATCAAAATCAATTTTGTCAAAAACTTGTATCTTGCTTAAAATTTCCGTTTTTCCTCTTTATTTATTTATTTTTTTGCTCTCCTCGTCGCTTTTGAAAACTACTGAAAAGTCATTGAGTTTAACTTCTTTAAAGTACTAACTAGAATGACTTTCCCAATAAAAATATACTGAAGTAGAAAATCGAAACATTTTTTATTTCAACTATTTATCGTGCACCTATATAGGCACCTACACAAAACAAAAATCATCACATAATAGTGTAAAATCATTGACTTTATCGTTCCGCTAAGAATATAATAATATTATGTATGAAATATAATAATAGTAGCATTATTGTCATCAGTAATTGTTTATTATTTGAAAAGTATGTTAACATAAATATTAAATAGTTAATTAATAAAATGATCGATGTAATAAAGCATTGTCTCAATATATTCATTGCTTTTATAAATATATATACTGTTTCTGAAAAATTTAAGTTTTTAAAAAGTACATCATCAAACTTACAAGAAATGTTCGAATACAATTTGTTGTACTTATAATATGTGGCTGAAGATAACTTATTAATTCCTGTAGTCTGTAAACTATTATATATTAAAAACGCTCTCCTGTACAATTTACCATTTTTTATATTTGTACTGCCCTCTTTTACTGTCAATCCGCTGATATTAACTCCATAACCCACACAATAAGTGTTTAGTTTAGGCACAGAAAAATAGGTTTTGGTGTTCGACTACAAATGCGTATTATCATATGTGGAGATTGATAGCACAGAAGAACTTTATATTAGCACTAGAGTCTAGCTGTATATAAAGATGCTTAAAGAATGTTTTATTGCCTAATCTATTGTAAATCTGTTTTCGAAAAAAGCTCCAACAAAAATTTGCTGCCACCCAAAAAGTACTGCCCTTAAACTCGTCATTGCTATTTATATGATAATATCAAATAATTGGGGTAATTTTTCAAGGTAATTATCTCACCAAAAATGCTGAATTTCTGCTTAATTTTGGATTATATCAATATAGGATCTTTAATAGTTTTTAGGGAATTTAAATCCCTGATTACTAGTAAACACGCGTAACGATAATCGATTCAAATGTGTTCAATATCCTATGATTAGATTTTGAAACAAATTTTAAACTTCATTAAAATTTTAAAATTTGAATTTTAGTACGTTTTGGATTCACTATTTGATCTCCCTATTTCTAAAACACAAATAATAGTATGCGTGTTTGCATTACGTTTTGGAAACAGTTCGTTTTTGTACAGTTAATGATTGGTGCTTATTCTTTTAACATACGACCAACAGTACGTTTTTGCGTAAAACTGGAAAAATTACGTTTTAATTATCTAAATATCATTTTTGTGTATGGAAAAGGTTCGTTTTGGCTTTACCAGTCAGTTTGAACCTAACAGTTTGGTCTGTTATGACGATCCCAATCGATTTATCGATGTTTTTTTCATAAGAAACGACGTCTAACTGAATTTCGTAATTATGGTAAAATAGTTCGTTTTTGATTTCCACTCCTCATTAATACATACATACATTTGAAATTATCAATGTTAAAAATATAATTTATAATATACAATGTGAAGGGTCTGGAAATACCTTACAATAGCTGTGAACCCCCAAAAATATATCGGTCTCGTCGCACCTACGAGAACTGTCGTTCATCACGACGACCTCCACAATATTATACCCAGTAAAAGTTATGTCGTCGAAATTCTTCAAATCTCGCGGAATATTACGTGGCGAGCGTGTAGCGTCATATTGTTTTGTTATATATGAATATTATTTTTATTTGTATGGCACGTGCTGCAGATATCGCCGGGTCGTTCACCCGTCCACCGAGTACCTCTGCCCGCTCGGACGCCAACCCTCGCCGCGCTACCATGGTTACCGCTCAAAGGCGATAACTACCGCACCAGCGTATATAGTTCTTATAGCGCACTTGTTGAATCGCACACGCGTCAACATCGGAGAGGCATCGTATCCAGAGCACCTACACTGGCGCACGAGCAGCACCACCACCGCCACACCATCATAGCGATAGTCCACCGCCACCCCGAAACTTCCAGGGAGCGTTACGCCATCGAATCCCGTACCGATCGGTAAGGGGTCCTGATACGACGCGTAGTATTCGCGAGCAGTCACCGAAAATCCGCACCCTTAGTCGTCCCGAAGATCGTGAAGACGTAGCAGCCTACACCGAATAATCTCATACAAATATGTCTGCAGGTGGGTTAGATTTTATTGTTATTATTATTATACTAAATTTGTTGTTAAAAAAAGTAAAAAAATAACTGTTAAAAATCTGTAACTGCCTATAAAGTCATTATGCTTTTTTTACATTAAAGCTGTTATCCTGATATCATGTTTATTTATAAATTTATTACGATTAAACATTTAATAAGATGAGTCCATTAAAATAATAATATAGGTACTTACAGTATATCATACGATGATGCGAGAGTTACGTGATTAAGATGTAGATCGAAACAAACAAACATAGTTACAAATGGAAACCGAAATATTAAAACTATTTACATTTTGCATGGTTCTACTTAAAGGAGAGTTTTTATCATTTAAGTATATTATATGATCGTCCTATAGTTTACAACAATTATGGTTCGGACCCCTCCCCCCCACCCACCAGTTACGGCCTTGCCTGACTACGATCAAAATCCAAACACAATCTTTCTACAACCATATAGGTACACACTTGACACGATAGTCGATTATTGATTTCGGGGCTTCCCTACCACTTGCAGCCAGGTCACTGTTGTGCCCGTATTTTGGACTTTTTGGTTAATGATAGGACAACAGCTCTGCATGGAAGTTTCACTGCACATAATGTGTATATAATTATGGGTATATACGTCTTGTTTGTTGTCGTCCACCAGGTGTCGGACTTTATATATTATATAAAATTTCGATATTCGTGATCGATATTAATTTACACGTAGGTATAGTATGCGATCTATTTACCGAAAAATTTTAACTACTTGTTGCATAATATTCGAAATTGTATTTTGTTAAAAATCATATTATTGGTATCGTCTTGTCGTCGTATCTTAATTAGTAAGTGTAATGCCAATTGCGTTATTGTAATATTGTCCTATTATGTATAATTTCAAGTGCACATTTGTGTGCCTTCAGAATAACGATACGTATATTAGTTTATTTTAAGACATTGTCAACAATAAATTTTAATGAGCAATTCAACAGCCATAATATTATTATTATTATTTAAACTGGCCTTCAATTTTTACGACAAATAAGATGTGCGACATTTAAGGTTTGTCGGGAATTGTTATTATTTTTTTTCTTTAATTAATTCCGATCCAATTATTATAAAATATTGATTATTGATTTTGGCTGTTGAAAAACAATATATCAAGCCGGATTCACAGCTACGGCATGTGTCGTGTATGTTACTTTTTTACAACCGAGTTGGGACCGACTATACCAAGATTTATCACTACCACTGAACATAGTATACTATTGTACTACAGTACAACTTTCAAATTATATTGGTTACCAGTTGTAACCATAGTTACCACGCGCAAGGAACAATATACGACGTGACTGCGGATCCGGGTTTATTCTTATTAACTTTTGTAACAACGATAGGTGCATCAAAAATACCGCTTGTATATGGTATGACAGATGGTCACACTGCGGCGGCGTCGGTGGATCGATAACAAACAAGTACCTACCAAATGATGTACATAATAAATATATTATGTTGGAGAAATAATCCGCAAGAACGACGTGATGATACACACGAACATATAAACGATAAATATTTCGTTTTGACATTTGAGAATAAAATGACCCATTGGAAATGTTAGGATATTATCGTGTTCATAATTATATCGCCGTAAATCACTGCTGTAGTGCTTCTCGAACCGTGAGCCTTGACACTCCAGTGGGGGGGGGGGGCATTAGTATGTTACTTAGAGATCAAAATTCCGGAAAATTTGCAAAAAACTTCAGGAAAATGTCGGAAAAAAATTTTCAAAATATTTTTAATCGTTTTGAGCTGTAAACGTACATTTTTAATTCTCAATATTTTTAGTTTTTTTTTTTTTTAAATGTCAATAAAATTGTATTTGTTGGATCAAAAAGCTTAAAAATTGAATACAAGGCTCCTGATAATATATAACATATATTATAACTTACTATAGTACTATAGCTCTATTAATTCAACTTTTTTAATTCTTTAGGAAAAAAATGTTTTTCCATGACATTTTTTAATTTTTCAGGTAACACCCAGTTTTTTTCGTCAAAACTTTTTTTCGGAGATGTTGATTCCTAATGTTTTACTAAGGGGCCTTTAAATGTTTTTACGTGTTAAAGTCAAAACCCAAAACCCGTCAAAACGGATCCCAACTAGTTAAGAGTAGAATTATTAACCGGGACAAACAACTAGCTACAACTTACTTTTTTTTAGTTAAGACTAGCTGTGCCTGAAATACAACGGTGGTATCATAAAACTATCCTTTGAAAATTATTGAGGATCAGAAATTTCTCGAAAATTAATTTTAATCGTAGTTCACATTAAAAATATTGTTAAATATTACCGAAAAACTTTCCGACCAAGAAAAATGCAAAAAATCAACCGTACACAAAGACACGTGCTGAACGATAGGCACTCAACTACTACACTTCATAAATAACTTTATATACACAGCTTTACCACAGCTATATTTTATACTATACAGTGTGTAACAGATAGAACTGACTTTTGGAATAACTTTTGTTTTGATCAATATTTAAAAATTTTTTTTATACATAATTTATAGCCACTTGCGCTACACGTGTAATAAAAAAAAAATTATTTTTATTTTTTAATACCAAAAATGAAAAATTTTAAATTTGATTTAAATTTTTTTTGAATAAATTCAAAATAGCCAATTTGCGAATCTGATTATAAGAACTATTTGGATGGTAAAAACATTTATCTAAATCAAGTAGTTTATTTTTTAGAACTTTTTTAAATATCAGTATTTTTTTGATTAAATTAATTTGGAACGCTATAACTTTTTTAAAAATATTATTTTTGGAAATTTGCTAACATGAGAATATTTCTAAAACTATTTACTAATCCTATAATTTTATCAATTTTTGTCATAAGTTTAAATAGCATAAATTTTTTTTTTTTTTTTTTGGTCAGTTCTTTCTGTTACACACTGTATATTATATTATTTTATATTTATATATACATTATGTTATATACCTTAATCGATTCGATAGACAGTTCGTCGACGTCTCCTTAATTTATTGATAACTGACTGGACTATCGCGATCGCCTATGGTTCCGCACGTTCTAGGTTTTATTTTTAATGCCCATACATTTCACTAAAAACTAGTTTCTTTCATTTAGCCATACCTAATTTTAAACTCAATAAGTTAATCCTAGTTTTGACCGATTTTGGGTTTTAATTGTAACATATTATATTATGTTTATTTTGTTTTGCGTATTTTCAAAAACGTTTATAAAAGAATTAAAAATCATAATTATTTCCGTTTTTCAAAATCGACGGTGGTCGACCGTTTAATAATAATAAAATTAAATATTATTACATCAATGAAGTTTATCGCAAGTTAGAAATAATTGACAACTTTGATCTATCAAAGGCACATTGAAAAAGTATATAATATTATGTTTGCTATTTATTTAATCTGTATTCATAGTATGTGTCCAAATTTAACTTTAGTAGATAGATAAAAAAAAGTTCTCAATTATTTTAACGTTTTTGACGGTAAAAAAGAACGATTATGGATTAAGCTCAACTTGTTTTTTTTTAATTTCCACTCATGTATGAGGAACCTTGTATTGCATTTCCAAGTTTTTTGTCATAGCGACATTTTTTTATCAACAATCAAAAATACTAACACAAATTAAAATTTCCATTGTGTGCAGAAATACTAATAAAAATATTCAGTTAAAATTTCAGTACCTATCTATGGTTAGTTTTTTTTTAGTTACACCAAAAATAAAATCGATTTTCTATAAACTGTTTTTGCATAAAAACCTCTGTTATTCATTTTTTTTTTCTTGTTTTTGTTTTCTGCGAGGCTTTTGAAAAGTACTAACCTACCAAGAATTGTTAATTTTGACCTCCCAAATGCACCAACTAGGTTCATTTTCCCACTAGAAAAGTCATTGAAGTTGAGAATCCAAGCATTATTTTAACTACTTATCGTCCACAGTGTATATAGGGTAATGTCAGTTTGTATACTGTACATTGTTTAAATGCATATCGCGGACACTTTGTACGGTAAAAGTTTACATTTCAGAACGAGAACACTTTGTACTGTTATGTACAGATAATCTCTATATTATTTAAATATAAGTATACAGATTGTTATATAGTTTGATGATATATAAACATTATTTTATTTAACTTATACTTAAAAATAAATTAAAGATGTTATAAATAATATATAGGTAAACATGCCAAAATATTCAAAGTTTTGTTTCATTTACAGGTAAGCTGGTAACAGCCAACATTAGGTGCTGTAATAAATGTATAAATTATAATTATATTACCAAACTATAGACACCAAATGGTATTTAAATTTAATAACATTTTTAATATGATTGGCCATGAACTTATGACTATTAAGACTTTTTTTATATTATACCCATGTACGAATATCCCTATATAATACCTTTATGTAATTATATATATTATATATATATATATATCATACTACAAAGTTTCCGCGTTCTAGAATCTATCAATTTTTACCCGTCCGTTCAAAGTGATCGCGTTTGGCACTTTAAACGTTTAATGACCGTAGAAAGTGATTTAGCACCTGTCACAGACACAATAGTAAAGCACACATCATTACACCTAACCTCTAGACCGAAAACAGTCCGATGGGAAATGTAAATTTACCGGTATAGGTAATACCGCAAGGTGTGACAGAATGACCTGACAAACATAAAATAACACGTTTGTTCTAATAAATATTTTAAGATGTACCTAACATAAATATTATGTTCTTGGATTAGCTAAAACTGTTTTTTTCTTCCGATTTTCGCGAGGCTGATATTTGTAACGCTTACAACCTTTTAATATTGTTACCATGGTAACCCTCATAAACATATTTACGGTTCATAGATTTTCCTTGCAGAGTTTTCTCGTTTTCTCGGTATACAGCTCTTCGATTCATTTTTTATTCTGTTATATAATTTATAAACGCTCGCGGCGCCACAAGTACGCATTAATATATAATTTTTATTTGTGTTTTTTATCACTAATTATTAAAACAAATTAAATTTAATAAAAATTCATCATTAACCAAAACTATTGTAAAAGAAAAAGGTCTCCGATGAATAATTAGGCATTGATTTGTGGTGACAGAATATTATAGTAATGAAGTTGAAAAACTTACCACCGTGGTATATTGTTATTCTGCGTTTTGACGCTAAAAAAATTACACTAAAACACGCTGTACATGAATTTTTTTTATAGTTCGCTCCAACGTCAATATACTTACGACTATTTATACCATAGATTAACATATTCAAATCACGTAGAGGTATATACGTGCTGGTACGTGCCTCTATCTGTGTTAAACTGTGATAAATACTGAATTCGTCATTTTCCCCATTCGTCATCTTACCCCGCTTTCCCCGTATAATTTTAAAAATTTTATATTTAGCATCAATTTTTCATTCGTCAATTCAGCCAGGTCTTTTTGTTACATCCTGTACTAATATAGGACTTATTACACCGGCGTTTTTCAGTAAATAAAATGAGACGAATGTAAGTTTCCATACTGGATATAGCGAATACAAATAACCCATAAGTATGTAGCATGCGTAAGTCCCCTCACCAAAAACAATACACGCGCGTGTCTGCGTGAATAATATACTTAAATATTGTCTTCCCGTTTTATTTAGACTTTCAGGGCTTGAGAACGGATTAAACGTGCGCATAGTTAAAATTCGTTTATTTTTGACGTATTGCATAAAAATAAGTCCAATAAATTACGCGGGCATTTAAGGTTTTTAAACAAAAGTTTAGGGGGAATAGTGAGTTCCTACATGAGAGTAGCAGAGTACCTAGCATACGTTAATTTCTATAAATGATACGCAGAACCGTTATAAAATGTTGAATTCTAAATCCTATTTTAAAATCAACAATCGTAAGTCGTAACTACAAACACTGGTAACTAACGCACGTACATGCACCACGTGGATTAAGGTTTTCTAAAATTATGTGAATGTAAGTTCTTATAAACTAGACCTAGCAGGTACAAAAATATATACCTAGGTTAGTTCTTACCAGTCTTGTAAGGAGTACTTGAGTCAAAGTAGGTAAATGAGTAAAACTGTGAAAGTATCTGAGTAAAAGTACTCATTACTCAGATAGGTAAGTATTTTAAATACTAAATTTGTAAAAATTACTGAGACAATGTATTTTACAAAGTATAATATCGCTTAAACAACAACAGTGCGTATCTCAAAATTTGAAAAAAAAAATGATATTATTGTCAATATTGATAAAATAAATGATTCTGAGCATTTATTAATTAGAGGAATTTCCTGTTGGATTAGCGTTATTAACAATAATAATAATATTAATAAAGTTAATTATTGCCCACTATTATTTTATATATTTGATTTTTAATTATTCTTTTTAGTTTAATATTCCATTTTTATTTAAATCACATACAATTTAAAAAATTTAAAATTGATAATCGGGGCTGTGAATTTAATGCACTAAAAAACCTTAAAAAATGTCGAAAAAATTATATAAGATATGCACATAAAATGCAAAAAATGCTATATAAAATGCCAAAAATTATAGTATACACAATTCACTTAAAATGGTTTTTAATTAAATTTAAATATTTATATTTATATTATAGGATTTCATACATTAGTACATTACCTTTTTCATACACAAAATGTGTTTATTTAATAAAAATAAAAATATTGATTGAATTTGAATTTTGTATTATTATACTATTCACCTGAAAATTTTTTTTTATTGTTATTTTATTTTGTTGAAATAATAAATAAACTTAAATATATTTATTTGCAGGTACTTTATTCATCTTTAGTCTTTATTATTGCATTTTTCAAACATTTCATTTGATGGAATTTTATTAAAAATAACGGAAAATGAACTAAAAAAAGATAATATAACATAAAAATGCAAAAATATGCAAAATAAAAGTTTCGTAAATGGATTCGTAGTTACATAATAATACATAATAAATAATTCAAATTATGTACTTACAAAGTTACGTTTCACAATCACCAAATAAAAATGCACTTTCCTACAAATTCACAGCACTATTGATAATTATAGCTGTATTTTTTAATTATTCTCAAATACCAAAATAAAAATACCGATAACCATTTTTAATCACACTAAATTATACGATATAAAATGATCTTTACGATTATTAACGTTAAACATTAAAATTGGTTCAGCGTTTACTAGATTTATAAAGTAATAAATATAAAAAATACTTTTTTTTTTACTGGTAATAACATATTTTAAACACTTTTCAAAATAAGTAGATATAGATACTATGAATTTAATATGTATTTGAGAGGTAAATATTATTTCTGCTGTTATTAAAAACTGATAAACATATCATTGTCTGGTTGGGAGGGGAGTCAATATCCCTGAACTCACAGTTAATCCTACATTGACTATAATATCTGAACTTGAATACTTTTAAAAAGTATATTTCACATGACTGGATAATTTATATTGTGTAAGTTTCTACACGAATATGAAAATGAGGTGTGAAAATTCCATCGCATGTCGGAAAAAAGGTATATTGTACTTATTGGTTAGGTATAGGTTACATTCGCTCAATTTAAATAAAAAAACTGAATCCCTGTTAGTCCATTGTTACCAGTATATAATATAGTTACGATTGTTGATATTAAAATAGGATTTCGATTGAAAATATAACATTTTGTAACGGTTCTACTTCTATTAAAAGTAAATTTATACTAGCGAGCAACAGAAAATAGATATCTGAGTACGAGTTTTTAATATATTATAGATTCAAGTCAGTATAAACAAATGGGTACCAAAACGTAATATTTTACATAATATTAAGAAATTAAATTTATTAAGATTTCACGAGATTAGCATATTATTCAAGTTACCAAATTATTTTTAAATTATACCGCGGGTTACTTACATTTAATTGAAGACCTGAGAACAACAACAAGACATCTCCAATTATTACCATATTTCAGTAGGCACTTAAAAATGTATTACAAATAAAAAATGTTTTAAAAATTAAATTAAACAGGTAGTTTTAAAAAATAATTTTAAAGTGCCCATTGTAACGACCTGCTATGTCAAATTTTATCAATAGTTCTTAGAATAAAATACATTTCATTATCTCATTTACTACTGTTGTCCGGAAATAATTTGTTTTGTAAATTATTTTGAAAATAATAAAATGATTTTTCTTCTTTTTCTACTAACATTTCTTCCATGAATAATATTCCATGAAAAACAAATTTTTGATGAAAGTGGACCTACCAGGTCGTTGCCCTGGACACTTAAGTCAAAACATAAATTTAGACGCAACTGCAATTCGTATTATTAGTAGCCGGTAAAATATTGTTAAAATCAAATTTGTATGATTTCAAAACCAAAAAACCAAAAATGGAACTTTGAGATGTCTTCAGTTCACACAAAAAAAAGAACTTACATAAGGTTAAGATTAGATATTACCTACTTAAAAAACATTAAATGAAATTGTAGCTGAATATAAAACCTAATCAACTAATATAAACTTACATTTACTGTTATTATATTATGATTCAATTATAAAGATTAATTAAATTTAGGTAACTATTAAACATTAATTAGTGCTGCATGCAGCCATTGTGTGCATGATTCATTTTGAAACATGTGATTTATAACTTCTATGATTCAGATAAATATTATTGTCTGTTGCATATGATTCATCATAATATCTTTGTCAGGTAACTATAATAATAATTTGTTACTTCTTGTCTATTATCATTAATTGTAAATACTAGTATTCATAATCAAGGTTATTATTATTAATTATTAATATAAAAAAGAACACCAAAATAGACTTCTATTTAATAGCCGGTACCTACACATATTATTATGTTTAGATTAGTAGATTAAAAAAATGAAATTTGTACACATTACCTTATAAGAGTTATTTCTAGCAGAGACATTAATAGTTTCGGTGCTGTGCTATCCAACATCAAGTACCTACTCAACAATATGAGTAATGGAATTAGAGAAATCATTAAATACAGAAATTTATAATTTTATCGTAGTGTTGGTGACGCTACAAAAGATTAAAAGTTCTAACATTATGTAATTTATTTTATGATACCTACTGTTTTACTATAGAGCTGCATTGTCCATCATGAATTGATTTTTTTTTTCGAGATTGTAAGTTGTAAGAGAAATAAATTTATTAAGGCCGATTTGAAGTAGGTGCTTAAATTAAGTTAACAATTTATAAATTTTAAATTTCAAGATTCAATTTCATCATTTAGAGCTTATCACAAACTTTTGGCGGTCATAATAAAGAAATTTAGTAGGTCCTACCTACAAAAGTTAAAAACAGGTTTTAATTTATGTTGGCATTTTTATAATATAAAAAATACAGACCCTTTGATTTAATATATTAAAAACTACCAATTTAATAAATAATACCAATAAAAAAAAAGTCTAGGGCACAGTAGATTTTGTAAATTGATTGTACATTTTGCATATTTTATACGTTCTCTTACTGTACCGAATTAGTTTGCTTAGTTATTTTAATTTTAATTATTACGAAACAATTGAATAATTCGTTTGACAAGATTTATATTAGGTACCTATATGCAAATTGTATGTTTTGCACCAATTCATTATTTTAATATCGATTTTTGAATGGAAATAGTACCTACCTACGTTTTTACTCAATTTGATGACGCTAATTTATATGAACCATTTTAAATGTATAAATAAATTAGCTACTCAATTTTGTTACAATCTAAAATCTAAATGATATAAGTTAGTACAAAATTATATTATTTATAGTCAATAATAATTGTTTTATTTCTTAATCATATAAAAATATGACATAATATTATGAATATTGTAAAATGATTCACTTTATGCATAAACATGAATTTTTTTCAAATAGGTACGTAGTCAACAATATTATTTTTAAAGTGTATGATGTTCAAATTTTGACAAAATTCGTCAAAAATTGTGAAAATTTAAAATATAAAACCTATTTATGCATGGGTACAGACTTAAGAGCATGTCAGCGCACCATTTGTTTTCTCTCTCTGGTCTAGGCGCAACATAGACAAAACGCATATTTTACGCAGAATCGTTTTTCTATGTTTTTAAGTAATCTTAGAGTAAAATCACCCATCACA
>NC_042493.1:101933564-101934939 GCF_005508785.2 Acyrthosiphon pisum
TTTAAGAAACTCAAATTAAATTTTTATGATCGTTTGAAATTCAAATTTTACAACATTGGATATTCACTCGATTTCTCATGTAGCGATTTCTTATTTTGTTCTAATTCAAAAACGAATAACTGCAGATACATGAAATTTTTATTGAATGTTTATATTAGCATTTCCTATAAACCATACAATTTTTAAAATATTTTGACTCTTTTTGAGCTGTTTACGGACATTTTCAGTTTTAAATTTTTTTAGTTTTTTTCTATAAATATCAATAAAGTTTTATCTGTTGGGCCAAAAATTGTATAAATTTAATACAAAGCTCCTGATATATTGTTACAATATCAGTTGAAAAATATTAAAAATACATAGGCACAATTTTTTTTTATAAGCATTTAAAGATCAAATTTTGACAAAATTTATCAAATTTTAATTTGAAAAATTATTTTGTAGTTAAAAATTTATAAAATGTTCAATTTATGTATCTAAGAATTGAAAATTTAAAACAAAATTTCACGTAAGTAATTAATTCTGTTACCAAAAAAATCTAAAAAATACATTTACACAGTTTATTTTTATAGTCATTTTAAGTACAAATTTGGACGAAATTACATATTAAAAACCTAGGATAACTCTTTTAGTTATTTTGTTGTGATTGTATAATATTATTCGTAGGTACTTGAAACTTTTAAAGTATACTATTATATATCTATGATAGTACCACGGTTTTTTATTGATGTATAACGCGTTACGCAATGAATATTGTGATATGATTAATTAGGAATTTATTATTGATACCTATTATAGATCAATTTTTTTTTATTACTATAGATAAGCATACCCATATTATTATGTATGTCTAATAACTAGACTGACAAATCATCTCCGCTCAGAATCGTTTTTCTATACAGTGATATTATATCATTGAATTCAAATTTAATACTATCCATTATACAGTGACCCACTTGTAACCTACTGTACAGCAGAGCGACATCCACTTACCCACCTTTTTTTTGTTTATTTTGAAAGTCAAATAACAATAAAATATAAAATCGATATGTAACTCGCTCTAAAATACTATTCTCTTTTTTTTTTTTTTTGTAATTGGTGATTTTACTCTAAAATAACTTAAAAACATAGAAAAAATGATTCTGCGAAAAGGGTTATGTCAATGTTGCGTGTGGGCCAGAGAGAGAAAACGAATAGTACGCTGACATCCTCTTAAATACAGTAGTGATTTACAGTGTCTTAGACCATAATATGATACTTTACCAAGTAATTTTAGTCCACTTGGCATGAAATAACGACTTACTTTACTAGAGCGTGTTCATGATATCATTAGATTGTATTCGGAACGTGTATTGTAATAATTATAATAATATCATTT
>NC_042493.1:101935039-101935133 GCF_005508785.2 Acyrthosiphon pisum
GATCACCATAATATGTAAATCAATGGACATATAATTAAATTGTTATATACTATTTTGTTTTATATATTAGGATTATATTATCATGTTAGTTCCG
>NC_042493.1:101935183-101936357 GCF_005508785.2 Acyrthosiphon pisum
ATTACCTTATAAGAGTTATTTCTAGCAGAGACATTAATAGTTTCGGTGCTGTGCTATCCAACATCGAGTACCTCCCCAACAATATGAGTAATGGAATTAGTGAAATCATTAAAAACAGAAATTTATAATTTTATCGTAGTGTTGGTGACGCTACAAAAGATTAAAAGTTCTAACATTATGTAATTTATTTTATGATACCTACTGTTTTACTATAGAGCTGCATTGTCCATCATGAATTGATTTTTTTTTTCGAGATTGTAAGTTGTAAGAGAAATAAATTTATTAGGGCCGATTTGAAGTAGGTGCTTAAATTAAGTTAACAATTTATAAATTTTAAATTTCAAGATTCAATTTCATCATTTAGAGCTTATCACAAACTTTTGGCGGTCATAATAAAGAAAGTTAGTAGGTCCTACCTACAAAAGTTATAAACGGGTTTTAATTTATGTTGGCAATTTTATAATATAAAAAATACAGACCCTTTGATTTAATATATTAAAACCTACCAATTTAATAAATAATAGCAATAAAAAAAAAGTCTAGGGCACAGTAGATTTTGTAAATTTATTGTAAATTTTGCATATTTTATACGTTCTCTTACTGTACCGAATTAGTTTGCTTAGTTATTTTAACTTTAATTATTACGAAACAATTGAATAATTCGTTTGACAAGATTTATATTAGGTACCTCAATGCAAATTGTATGTTTTGCACCAATTCATTATTTTAATATCGATTTTTGAATGGAAATAGTACCTACCTACGTTTTTACTCAATTTGATGACACTAATTTATAATATGAACCATTTTAAATGTATAAATAAATTAGCTACTCAATTGTGTTACAATCTAAAATCTAAATGATATAAGTTAGTACAAAATTATATTATTTATAGTCAATAATAATTGTTTTATTTCTTAATCATATAAAAATATGACATAATATTATGAATATTGTAAAATGATTCACTTTATGCATAAACATGAATTTTTTTCAAGTAGGTACGTAGTCAACAATATTTTTTTTAAAGTGTATGATGTTCAAATTTTGACAAAATTCGTCAAAAATTGTGAAAATTTAAAATATAAAACCTATTTATGCATGGGTACAGACTTAAGAGCATGTCAGCGCACCATTTGTTTTCTCTCTCTGGTCTACGCGCAACATAGATAA
>NC_042493.1:101938036-101958330 GCF_005508785.2 Acyrthosiphon pisum
AATCGTTTTTCTTATACAGTGATATTATATCATTGAATTCAAATTTAATACTATCCATTATACAGTGACCCACTTGTAACCTACTGTACAGCAGAGCGACATCCACTTACCCACCTTTTTTTTGTTTATTTTGAAAGTCAAATAACAATAAAATATAAAATCGATATGTAACTCGCTCTAAAATACTATTCTCTTTTTTTTTTTTTTTTGTAATTGGTGATTTTACTCTAAAATAACTTAAAAACATAGAAAAAATGATTCTGCGAAAAGGGTTATGTCAATGTTGCGTGTGGGCCAGAGAGAGAAAACGAATAGTACGCTGACATCCTCTTAAATACAGTAGTGATTTACAGTGTCTTAGACCATAATATGATACTTTACCAAGTAATTTTAGTCCACTTGGCATGAAATAACGACTTACTTTACTAGAGCGTGTTCATGATATCATTAGATTGTATTCGGAACGTGTATTGTAATAATTATAATAATATCATTTCAAAAAAGAACTGTGTTTATATATTTTTTTAAAATTGTTCGGTTACAGTATAAACTATTTATAAGAATCCTTTCAAGGTTATAATCCTTATAGCTATAAAAATTGAACATTTTATAATTTTTTAACTACAAAATAATTTGAAAATTTTAGAGATTTCGATATATTTTTTTAAAAACTTGAACTTTTAATACCTTTGAAAAAAAAACCACGCCTATGGCTTTCGAAATAATTCTCAGCCGCTAATATAACTACTTATGAGGAACCTTGCATCAGCATTTCGTATCAAAAGAAAAAAACATAACAACAATAAATTTCAAATGTCTACAAAGAACTCAAAATGAGTAAAAATATTTTCAAAATGTATAAACTCGTGTGTATTAATGAACAGAGTTTCGGAAAAGTTTACGTTTAAAACTACTTGTGTTGGCAGCGAGTACGATGGCGAGAGCGATGCACCACTACATGGTCAAGTCTTCGGCCGGCGTGTTTCGAGCCAGACTCGTGGTGCCGGTGTGCGATTGGCCGAAGATTTTGGACGACTACGACACGCCGACGGCGATGGTCGACGACAGTGCAGGGCGAACCCGGCTCGGTGCCGGTGTGCTCGTGACGGAGCTGGCGGGCCCGCGGAACACCAAACGCCTGTTGTGCGTGACGGCTCGCACCGCTTCGGTGTTCGTCGACGTGCTGCACCGACTGCTGTGTGGTCTCGCGGGCGACAGGGAGGTCGTGGTCGCCAAGCTGTTGGTCGAGCAGGCGGACTTCGAGTCGGCCACAACCGGCCACGGACGCGGTGGCGTCGGGGCGGTGATGGACGGGCTACGGCGCGCCGCGGCCGTCAACATTTCCGAACGTTTCGAACGGTTCTACGTGTATCCGTTGGCCGGCGAAACGGCCCTCCGCATCGTTGGCCGGCCGTCCGCGGTGGTCCACTGCGTCTGTCTCGTCAACGAGTTGCTGTGCGAGACGGCCACCGCGGCGGCCGCTCGCCTCGTCGCTGCTGGCCGACGGCCTTCCCGTGGCGAACACGCAACCTATCGTCCGGCATCCGCCTCTGGGCCCAACAATCTCAGCTGGAGTGTTTTCGCACCCCTAGTCGACGACCAATATTCACCGTCGATTCTCACTGCCACTGCTACCTATTGGCCAGCAGTCGACCCTAGGCTCGTCGCTCCCACCTGGGGTGCTCGCTTTGCCGACCAATATTCACCACTAAGTCCCATCGACACTTATAGCGATTTTCCAGCGGCCGACCCTAGGTCCGACCCATCCGCCTTGGATGCTCGTTTCGACGACCAATTTTCACCACTAAGTCCCACCGAAACTAACAGCGATTCGCCAGACGTCGACCATAGGCCCGCCACTCCTGTCTGGAGTGATTCGGAACGCCTCCCGGACCAATATTCACCACAAGGTACCACCAACACTACCACATATTGGCCACCAGTCGACCCTAGACTCCGCGACAGCACTCCCATCTGGACTGTCATGGGTCGCTACGTGAATAGAAATCAATCACCACGTCTTGCCACCGCCTTTGGCACTAGACCAACAACTCTCATCCGGCCTATTTCGAATCGGCTGATTGTCAACCAACAACCGTCACTATCATGTGTCACCACTTACGTCTCCACCACTACCGCCACCACTAGGCCTACCACTTCCGTTCCTAGTGTTTCAAATCGCCTCGTAAATCAAATTTCATCATCACATCTTATCGCCGCCTCTACCACCCAAACCACCACCGTCATCACCAACTCCAACTCCACCACCACCACCGTCACCGCTAGGCCCACCACTTTCGTCCAAAGTGTTTCAGATCACCTCGTGAATAGGAATCTATCATTACGTGTCACCGCCACCGCCGCCAACTCAGCCAACGACGCTACTCCCGTCCAGCGCGTTTTGATTAGACTAATCGTGGACCAAGAACCGTCATCATCAAGTGTCATCACTACCGCCACTGCTACCACCAATCGACATGTCACTCCTGTCCGCAGAGTTTCGGTTAGGCTAATCGTGAATCGACAACCGTCACCATCGCATGACACCATTGACGACACCACTGCTGCCGATTGGCATACCATCCCCATCCGGTACGTTTCCAATAGGCAAATCGGGAACCAACAAGTGTCATCATTACGTGTCATTACCGACGATGCTACTGCCACTGATTGGCATTCCACTCCCATACGACACGTTTCGGATACGTTAATCGGGAACCAACAACCATCACCATCACAATATGTCACCACTGCAACCACCACCAACACCGTCAGCACCACCAACACCACCACCTCCGCCATCGGTCAGTCTTCGAATTCATCACAGACTGTGCCCTTACCTAAAACGGACCCTTTGTAGACCGTAAATCCTCTAATCCAACATAAGTTTTACAGATACTTCTCATTTAAAATGACAATATATTATGTAATATATACCTAGGTATACATTATATAATATTTAATAGTGCTTATTCGTAAAATATTAAAATTCATTATTTTAGTCAGTTTAGATTTAACTAAAATAACCAATGGCCCATTTATACATCAAAAGTTCACTTTTGTCCTTTTTTTTACTCATATCAATACTAAATCCAAAACAAAAAAAAAAAAACACATTAATTTCTTCTAATGATTATAACTGTAATTAATACTGGTGTTACAAAATTGTACATATTATTATTAACTTTTTGTTTAAAATGTTTTTAACTATTTATTCTTACTTCTGCAAAACTTATGACATTTTTGCAGAAATAAATATTTATTTTGGGCCATACTATACAAACGTTATCAATATAAATTATTTATTTTTATTTGATTTTTAAAAACTTCTATTGTATTAAAATATGTATTGCTTTATTATGTTTGCTAACAAATCAAATTGTTAGATACGTTTATCCGCTAATTGAAATTTGTTATAGTTAAATTTGAAATATGAAGTTATATTATTTTCAATAACTTGTCCTTTTATTAATTTAAGTTTCAATATTCAAACGAAGTAGTTGGTTAGAATAACAATCAACCAACGTGTTTACATCATATCTATTATCGTAATAACGTTTAATTTAAGCAATGACTATAATACCTATAACAATTGAATATTATTTTCAAACAATATTCAAACGAAGTAGTTGGTTAGAATAACAATCAACCAACGTGTTTACATCATATCTATTATCGTAATAACGTTTAATTTAAGCAATGACTATAATACCTATAACAATTGAATATTATTTTTCCTAATCACATATTATGAAATATTTATAAAACCTACAAGTTCAAACATTTATTAACTGGAACTAGAAATGGTTAGATCAATAATTTTTCGTTAAATACTTCTTAAAGCAGTTTTCATTATTTTTTCAATTACGCATTTCTTTTTGTTTTAACACTCTTTTTGATTGACCACTAGCATTGTTAGACTTTCATTATGGCACGATTTTTAAATTTGAATTAGGTACACAGTTAAAATAATATTCAATATTGAATAAATATTAATCGCTATAATCAAATTTACTTTTTACTCATTAGTCATTACCTACGTTCGTACTTAAACTTAGGTACATAGCATACAAAATACAAATAGGTAGGTATTACATTTTTGTATAACTGTATCCAAAAAAGTATTTGAATGTATAAATTGAAATTAGGAATATGGGCCCTACTTGGCTTACACGAGTCACAGAGTGTGTTTTGGTCTCAGAACCCCTGAAGGTTCCGGACTCCCAGTGACACGTTAAACCTGTCCCTCGATCACATGATCCATTCTCCCAACTGAGCTTCTCATCCATATCCTCCTCCCTTCTCTCCGAAACCTTGCCCAGGAATCTCGTACTCGACCCGTAACCGATCGTCCCTTCACCGACCCTGCACGGCCCGCAGCAATCGTGAGCGCAGACAGTCCTTTCGGTAGACTGACCGAGTGGTACTACGAAGGCGGTGGTGCGGTGGCTCACGACGCTCTTCCGCAGTTAGAGGTCCCTGAGATGTTGGCTCGAGTACCCTGGACCACAACGACCAGTCAGAAGCGCTGCGATTGTGTGCAGCACGAACCGGATATCGAGGATGCGGGCGGTGTCATATGGCCACGGTGTGGTCTAGGCGATCCAGTGTCCACCTGAGAAGCTGGAGAGGTTAGGAGAGCCTCATCAGAGCGGCGATGTACGTTATGAAATAATAGCAATTTTATCGAGTACAAGGCAACTCGTGCGAATGGTTCGTTACAATAATATAATTTAATATTGCTACTATTATAGTTGTATATAGTTGTATAGTTCTATAGTCGTATATTTATAATATAATCATATAGTTGTATAGTTATACGCAGTGCTCGAATTGTGAAAATTAAAGAGAGAAGCTAATTCAATGATTTAAAAAGTGCGTTCCAGGTGCAAATATATTATGTAACTATATTATGTGAGTGAATGTGGATTTATATTCACCCGATCTTTCGCATTATTTTCTAATCACATTTCATATATTCAGTCACTTAAAAAAATCATTTTTATATTGTTGAAATTCCCATTTTGATAGCAATATCTGTGCGTTATTTACAGTAGGAAAAAAAACAATTACTTATATAAAATATTATAGTATTTTAGATCGTGGTACCGAATCATGTCAACACTAGTTCAAATACATTTTACAATACAATATTTTACTGTAAATATCTGTTCACTACGGCACTAATTTGTAATAGGAAAATAACTAGACTGATATAATATGAATAAACTAAAAAAAAAAACACAAAAGTTTAGCTAGACTAAAATTATAGAAAAGACAATATAATAATAACAAAAATAATTTTGAAAAAGGTGGGAATTTTGGTACCGTTCTGTTGTATAATAGGTTAGGTGTCTACTGAGAAGTGTCTAGAGGAGTCACTGAAATGGATATGTTAAATTTTAACTCGATGATATAATATAATGATCGTATACGAAAAACAATAATTTCTGAGCGAAGATAGTATTACTACCTAAGTATATATTATTTCATGATATTATTGTGATTTATTTTACTATTATACATAGGTAAAACAGTCGGTTAAATACATTTTTTCCAACAAATTTGCACAACGTCATTGTGCGTATAAAATATAATAATTTACCATACAACTTTCAATTACCTACCCACGAATAATATTTTTAAATTACAACAAAATAACTAATAAAATCGTTATTTGTCGTTTAAAAATATCATTTCGCCTAAATCTGAACATAAAATATCTATAAAAGAAAGTTGTCTTTATATATATCTTTCAATGTTTTTGGTTATACCTACTATGATACTATGAAAACTTATGAAGAAACTTACTTAAAATTTTTTATCTTCAGCTAAACAAATTGAATGTTATATACATTTATCACTGCAAAATAATTTGAAAATGTTCGTCATATGGTCATAATTTTTAACGATTATAAAAAAAATCGTTCGTAATATTATGTATCTGTTTTTGAGTTTTAAATGCAATAAAACATTTTTTCATACATTTTCGAGTTTTTTACCGAGCAAAATATTTTCGATTGATAACGATTAAAAAAACTAATAAAAAATGTATTTGTTGAAAACTGATATCGTATAAAAATTCCAGTTTTTTCTTTGTTTTAGATTCTGAGCGGAGCGATAATTGTATTGATTTTACAATGATGTGTGTTTTTATTTTTTAAGTCTGTCATCATCTTTTAAGACAGTAAAAATGATCGGATTTTCTTCAATAGTATTTTTCTGATAGGAAAAAAGTAGTTTGTACTCTGGGGGAGTCAAAAGCGCCAATGAAAAGAAAAGTTACTTAGGTTGATAATTGAAGCAGCATTTTGTGTACCAAGACCCGAAATATAAACACACGTCATTGTAAAATCAATAGGAATAATATTATATATTTATATAACTTCAATATTACTTCCCAATATATAGGCAAACGTGGATCACGCCATATATTTTGTGCTGTAGTTCTAGAATCAAATAAGACGTATAATAATATAGTATTTTATGCACCTCCCGACGACCAATTGCTGTTTTTAAACGTATGTAATATGAATTTCGTGGCCTCATTTGTCAGTCGTGCACAATTCATAAACAACAGTTAAAATAAATTCACTACAAATTATTTGGGGCGTTAGTATTTTTGCTACCCAAATAAATAACAAAAAATTTGAGAAGAGTACCTCTGTCCCACTTCACCAATTTGAGCACTGGTTGTATATAGTTGGAGTATATACAGTGAAACCTCTAAATACCTGACACCCTCGGTCACTGATATTTTGTCCGTTACTTAGAGGGTTTCAGATTGTAGGAACTTTGTTATTTTAATTTAATTTTGTATACCTAGGTACTGCTGTCATAGGTTTAATACGTTCTTCCGTCAATAATATTATTACGATCAACGGATGCAGGACTATAAAAATTACATCTCAATATTTTAAAGGCAAGTTTAGAGCACGTCATATTATTAAATTTAGAACTGTAGTTATATTCACAAATAATTCGTAGATGATTAGTTTATGCACATCTCGAAGGTTATAGGCAGACATTTGGTACAATTTCTTAGAATTTTTTAGATGGGCTAGAATAAACCAAAGTAAAGTTTGAGGATCTAACCCCATCCCCCACACACTTGCAATTCAATACCTAGCTTATCACAAAAACGTCGAAAATAAAACAATTACATCCGTAATATGCAATTTATTTTCCTTTTTATTTTCATTATATTAATACATATAATGTAACCATTCATTGTTGCAACTCACTATTATATACCCAATTTATAATTTTAATGATTTTTAGTGCATGGTTGGTTAAATGTTATAAAATTTTTAAGTAATAATACACTAGGTAGAATGATAGTTATTAAAACAAATAACAGTAATAATATTTTGAATAAAGTTTCGAATTTGAACGGCTATTGACATTACGGGGGAGAGCTCTGCCTCCCCCCCAATACCCTCCTCTAGTTTGCCACCTAAGCTTCCGATTCTAGATTGCCGTTTTTAAATCTATGCTCTAATATTATGAATTTGTTAGCTTCTTCAGCATCTATTTTCTGGGTCGTAAAAATAATATTAAAATAAACAGCTGTTACTTGAGATATAAATTTAAAAATCAGGTAAGTGGATGTCGCTCTGTAGTACAGTAGATTACAAGTGGGTAATTGTATATTGGATTGTATTAGACTTGAATTCAATGATATAATATATTTAACATTGTATAAGAAAAACGATTCTGAGCGGAGACGGTTTGTCAGTCTGGATATTTTATATTATTATTATTTATTTAATCGTGTAAGTTGAATTAATATTATAATATTATAATTTTTTATTCGTTTCTATGGTGATAAACAAAGCGTTAAAAATTAAAATCTATTTTTAGCGTTATTTCGTAATTTTTCAGTGGTTTTCCCCGTAGCATTAAATAACTATTGAGAAAATCGAAAAATGACCTATCTAAAGTACCATCTTGATCCAATTTTCTAATAGATAAGGTACTATATGTTAAAATCGAAGCACTCCTTCTGGTAGAAATGTTGTATACAGGATATAAAAAAAAAAAACACCATTGTAAAACCAATAGCTTTCTCGCTCCGCTCAGAATCTAAAATAAATCAAATAATAAAAGAAAATAATATAAAATTTCACATTTTAGATTATTGTAGTTTTAGAATATGCATTTATTTTTGGTACATTTTTAGATTATTAAAATCTGAACCATATTCGTGTAATAAAAGTTAGAAAATTCCTATTTAACACATTATAATATTTCCTGTCAGGTGGTACTGCTGGGAGCGTTCCTACTTATAATTTAACGTTACTTATGTCAAATGTTATAATAGGTCACTACAATTTAGTGTAGTATAGATTGCAAATATATTTTAAATGAAAAAAAAAAATCATATTATAATAACTACACAGTAATTAATAAAATAAATATTTTAGGCTTTGTAAGTTAGGTTACAATATATAATAATTCTATGATTGTTTAAGTGAGTTTAACTTTACTATTACCGAGACGGCGAGTCATTGTTTTGATAGGTAAGGAACATTAATTAAAATATACAATTTATTTTTTACGCTCGATTTTGGAAAAATCGACGTATTTATAGTTCCGATTACAATAGTTTAACATTAACGAAAAACCCTTTTCTTTGTACCACGTGCTCCTTTAAATGCATTTTAAACATCATTTTTAGTTTCTTTAAACTTCACAGCTCCGGGTCAATGGTCACGAAAGTTCAAACCGTGATCACACGGTGGTAGTAAAACGCGATGGTTGGTCGACAGTTGATAGTTGCATTCGCGATAGCGTACCGTCACCGTACGAACTCCACGATAGTATCTGTATTACTCTATCTACTATTAACTATCATGCATGCACGGTAGTTCTATCACGACAGCAACTATCGCGTTATCCTATAATCGTGTGATGGCGTATACTTAGAAATAATAATAATATTTACAGGACTGCAGGTGCGCATAATATTATATTATATCGACGCCCATTTAAAATTTGCGTGCGAATCATCGCCGAGGCCAAACCTGCGTGCCGTGATTTACGCTCGTTGGCCGGTGGTACAACAGGTTGGAATGCTGCAGGCCACACACACTTGTTGATGTAAAAAAATAAAAAACCGAGTAGGTACTTGAAACATAAAAAAGGACGCAGCACTGTCATATTTTGTTGTAACCGTCTTACAAGTTCTAAACATGGTAAATTTATGCTCAGCATATTATAACGTTTGGCTTAGTTAGTTTCAAAATTAGAAAGAATTGGCTTATTGTGATACTTGATGGTAAAAAAATTTTACTAAAAATATTATCTACGTTTGAATGTAGGTTTTTTACGATGATTAAGTTTGTAAGTGAGTTCAGCGCCGGTTTGAGACTTTTCGGCTCACCGACATTTTAAATTTCTATGGACCCTCGACAAAGAATTGACCCCGGAATCGGTCCATTCAACAAAATTTGTGTACCTATTATTTCTTATTTTATTTGCACAACAAACAGAAAAGTTGAAAGGATATATTGATTTTTTCAATATTTAACTATAGTCCTATAGTCCAACAACACATACATAATTTGGTGGGTGGATTGGTGGTTTGATGTTGGGTGATTATTTATTATACTATATGACTAATATTGGTGTGACATAATTAAAAAAAGAAAACAATATTAATACAAGTATTGAAATAAATCTTTTTTAGAAAAAAACGTAGCATTTATATAGTTATTTGTATTAATTATGCAACTTGTAAATTATAATCAAAATAATTCCTACAGTAGGTATGTGTGGAATTTGATTCTTGCTAATTTCAATTTGGGAAGAAGCAATATCAATTTTGGACGAATACCGTCTTATTTTTTTGGTGTGGAAAACTCAAGAACGATTGACCTTCGATCCTTTAAATTTCTCCCAGTTGTAAAGATTAGTATTTTCTGTACCTACTTAATAATATTTTAAAACTTTCAAAACTTTAAAGACATGAAACAGTATCAATTTTTTTAAGATACCTACTTATCAATTATTTTCAAAAAAATATAAATTTTTCCCTCTAGTAAAAAATTTGAAATTTCGATGACAAAATCTTTCTCAGTTATTTAAAGGGTTATTAAAAAAAAGTTGAGCTTTAATCCACACTAGATTTTTATGATTGGCTGAATTCAGAATTTTGACGGAAATCGTAAAAATCACGTAAATATGCAAATTATTTTACAGTTAAGAAACATCGACGAAAGTAACGGGCGAGACCGTTTTCGACCAAAAATGTACCCTTCCCTTTTTGGCCGGTTCACTTTTTGACCAAAAAAAAGTTAAATAATAATTAATATTATATATTTTAGGTCTTTATGTTATATAGGTACTTATAAAAAAATATTAAATATTTATTATACCTAATAAGGTGTATAAAAAAATATAAAATTGTCGTCAATAATTTATATTGTGTTGTCATATAATATTTTCATTAATTAATATAATAATAATAATGTGTATCATATGTAATATTTGTAAAACTATTGAAAATATAATTTTGAAAATTATTAAAAGTATAAGTTGCATACAATTCGTAAAATATATAATATAAATATAAAATAATATTTTATTTTATACATAAATACATTATACACATATTACTATTATATTTAATAATTATTGACAACAATTTCAGAGTACCTACCTCTCATAATAATTATATTATTATATTTATGTATATATTATGTTATACAACTTACGTATAATAAATATTCAATATTTTTTTATAAGTATAACATAAAATTCTAAAAGATATGATATCAATTTTTTTTGGGGTTGGAGTAGCCGAATGGACTGAGGCGTCGGTTGTGACGCGCACCACCGCTGGTTCGAAACCCGGTCACGGGTGGCACTTCTCTTCGGGCAGTCACCGCGGTGTCTGGAGAGAAAGGCCGCTATCCCCCCCCCCCCACCCGGACATGGCAGATACATACGGGTGTCCACTTGAAAATTCTGCCAAACTAACGTGTTTAAACCTACAGTACACTCTCCACAGTTTAAAACAACCCGATGGCCTAAGCTACCACGGGTAATTAATAAAAATAAAAAAATAAAAATATTAATTAATATTATACTTTTTATTTTGGCCGAAAAGTTGATCAGCCGAAAAGGGAAAGAGTACATTTTTGGTTGAGAACGGCGATGTCCAAAGTAACATATTAAACATCGTTTTAAAACCTAGTTTTAATCCTTTTCCCAGTTATAACTAACATTTTTAAAATCTTTTTTCGGCAAAATTGTTACTCGGCGGTACCGTAAACTATCTTGTTTAGTTTTGAGTTCGCTTGGCATTCCTTCCACCACACAATTAAAAAAAAAAGTAAAATTTGTATTAAAAAACCATTAACAGGTATGTCGTCAACACCTAAACTCGAAAAAAAGTAATATTTTACAAATTTGTTTTTTTATCAGCGTATAGATCGCTATTTAAATAAATAGTATTGCGTATTTTGAGCCGTAAAAAAAATCTCCTTCCTTTCAAAAACGTCGTTTTAAAAACTGTTTTCAATTTCTTTATTCCTAGATAGAACAAACATTTTTTTTGAATTGTTTTTCTAGCGTAAATTCAAAATAATTTGTTATGACGCGTCTCAAGTTAAAATTTTGATAGAATTAGTCAAAATCGCGAAAATGTGCAAATTATTTTGAGTTGGACATTCATTCAAACTTTTTTTAATATATCTAACATTTGAAAATGCAATAGAAATCTTAAATACATAAAAAAAAATTCAAACGAATTAGCACTTATAAGTGATTTAACAATATTCACTTGAAAACGTCAAAATATAGAGATATTTGACATTTCATAAGTTTTTCTGAAATTATCAAAAAATAATTTTTGCTCGGTCAAAAAGTTTGATAATGTAATGTAAGGCTCTCATAAGTTTGGTATACCTACTTAATAATAATAATAATCTGTACACGACTGTTGCGTAAATTTTATCTACGCCCATTTAAAATTTGCGTGCGAATCATTGCGGAGGCCAAACCTGCTGCTCGTGATTCACGCTCGTTGGCCGGCGGTTCAACAGGTCGGAATGTTGCCGGCCACACACACTTGTGGATGACAATAAAAAAAAAAAAAACATGAACGTTAAACGGTAGCGTACACAGCAGGTGGACCGGATTTAATTTTTTTATTTAATTTGGAGAGGGGAGGGCTCTTTATAATTTTGAATATAGGTAATTCTATTTTTTTACGTAATTCCATAATCATAATATAAAACCTTTTGTTTTTAATAATACTTATAAAACAATGCATTTCTTGTATTTTCAACTAAATACCTACAGTAGGTATAAATGTTTTGTTTTATTTTGGCAATTGTATCCTATAGGCATACTTCTTATATACTATAATATATAGAGATACACACTTCCCGATATACTGGCAAAAGAGAAAGTCCTGTTAAACGCGAATTCCCAAGTTTCTTTTTACTAAATTATGTTTTTAAGCTTTTCAATGTTGAAAAGGAACTTGCTCGACTCATCGATACACGATATTCGTAAAATCTGTTTATATTTTAAGGTTTAGATATATTTTTGTTTAGAGAAAATTTAGGTTGTATGATTTTAATATACGTCAAACATCATTGTTTTGTTTAAAACGGTCACTAAGGTTTAAAATGAGACTGTTGATTGATTAGTACGAATATAGATGCTATTATATAGCAGTGTTTCCCAACCTTTTTGTTATGGTGACCCACATACGTATTTACTCTTTGTAAATCTAGTATACTGAAATCTACTCTATTCAATAAAAAGATCAATTGCAATATTTAGGTATACTTCGATATAATAACAACATATACAAAAATATACAAAAGTGTTGCTAAAAATATAATTATATCCATAGTAAGATCTGTCCTATAATAATATCTATACACATTATTAGGGTTTTAAAATTTCATGAAATGTATTTTCTTGAAATATATTTTAATATTTCTATGACAAATAAAAAAAAAAAATGTTTATTATGTCTAAACGTTTATAGTCATCAACTTGCTTTTGAACATTCATAAATGTTGGTTTATTGTATGAAAAAAAGTAAATATATGTAACATGTTTACGTATATAACTATATAGTATTGTTTAACAAATCTATAATATGAGTTATAACAAAATAACACATTTAAACAACTCTTATGTTGTCAACTCATAATCCAACTCAACATCATAAAATATTTTAAAACTCATAAAAAAGTATTTTTATTTATTATTTATTAAATTAGGTAGGTAGGTATATACTGAGTATTGTAATTATTTGTTTCATAATTATTTAAGACTATGTTATATTTATACAGTTATAATTTTTAAATTAAAGTAGTGCAAAGTATTATAACTTTATAAGTTTACAATATTATAAATAAGTAATAAGTACCTATAAATTATTATAGGTATATATTATATAACAATATAAGTTACATTACTGTATTACTTTATTGTATACCTACAACGATTGTTGATTTTTAATAACCTAAGCTTCCTTCTAGTTGTTCTGATATAATTTATAGATTATCACACAGTTAATGCCATATTATTTTATATGTATACAGTTATAGGCTTAATTTATAACCATTAAGTATTACCTATAGTAATTCGTAAATCTTAGTTGATACTGAAAAGTTATTCGCTATCTATATTTTCTGTGTCTAATCAATATATTATTTCTAATCGTCTATAACCGAACACGTTTAAAAGAAGAAAAAATATTTTTCATTTCAATGCGAGTGAAATTTTCAATTTTGACATATTTAAAATTCAACCTTACGCATAATTATTGTGTAAAGAGGTTTCGAATAAAATATAACTTAAGAATTTTTAACCAATTTACAGCTAAAATTATTTCAATATATTTATGTATTTTAATTTGATATAACCAAGATAGTTTCCTTGGTAGTTTACGAATGTATATAGCAGGGGTGGCCACAACAGGGGTCGCTAGTGCCATAGCAGTTTCGTGCGGCTCTTAGTTTTTTTTATAAATAAATAAATATTAAAAAAATATTCCTTCAATTGTTATTTTGTTATAAAATAAAAAATGTGTCTTTATTTTATAAGCCATTTTATAAACATCTTTTAACAATGTAGCTCGCTTCAAATTATAGCTTCATAAATTTGCGGCTCCCAAAATTAAGATTAGTCACTACCCAGCTGGTATATAGGTTGGGAAATACTGCTCTATAATATTCTTCCGGTGAGTTACAATCATAAATTATTGTCCCCATGTTTTTGGTTTTTAATAATGCTAGGACACGAAATGTCTGAATCAAAATTGAGTTTATTTTCAAATTTATTAGCCTCTTGAAAAAATGGTTAACAAAAAATTGGTACGGTCTATTGTGTTTTGAATAAAATTAATGAAAATGCGGAATATTGGTAGGTACTATAAAGTATTTTTTTTTTAGAGGCTCAAAAATATGCGTCCAAAATTAAATTAATTTTAAATTCACAATAATTGCATAAATATAATAAAAATGTATAATAGTTATAAAAATAGTATCCATATGGTATTTACAAAAAATATCTATTGTCATTTACCTACCTATTTAAGTAACTAATAATGGTTTGATGAAGTAGGTAAGTGAAGAATATTTTTTATTTTTTTTCTTAGATGTTTAATTATTAGATTCGTGGGACATAGTGTTTCAATTCTAATTTTAAATCTTTCCATTATAACAAAATCGTAGAAACGTACAAAAATAAGCAGAACACTGCAGTTGCACACAGGAGATGGTATTTTGCACCAATTGTATTATTTGTAACTTGTGCCACTAATAGGTACATTTAAATCCGAACGTCATTTTCGCCAAAATATAAAAAAAATAATATGTATTTTACGCCACATCTAAAAATTAATTTTGGTAATTTGCACCCCGATAGAATACGAAATGGGATAATGTATAATCACTTTCAACTGCAATTATTGGAATTTACCAGCTGATAAATTCCGGTAAGTCTATTATTTCTACAGACAAAATAAAATTCATAGGAAAAACTTACTTTCGTCTTTAAATTACAATAGTATAAAAAGTTAATAAGATAGGTATTATAAGTATTATAGGTAGGTATTATAGATTATCAAACATTTATTTTATAAAGTTTATTTGTTTTAGGCATTTAAAGCATGAATAATACGAAAAACAATTTATTGGACAATGAATAATTATAATATTACTGATTTTCATTACTAACCACAATTTTTTCCTTATTTAATACCTAAGCATAAAATTTACGAAAGTACCTGTACATATTATACAATTATTTATTTTACTTTATGTATAATTTAATAATTGTATAGAAAATACTATTAAAATTAATCTGATTGATCAATGATTAAAAAAAAATATTATACAGTGAAACTTCCATATTACGAAGCATCGTGGGGTCATAAAAAAATTTCTATTTTAGAGATTTGTGTTAAACAGAAAATTGTGTTAAATAATGGAAGTTCGTTGCATGGAAGTTTTGCTATATTAATCTGTTTAAAACAAAAACGCTTGGTTTTTTTAAAAGTGGCGCAAATTACAATTTTAAGAAGGGGAACAATTGCGAAAATTACAATATTTGTAAGTACAAAAGGTGCATATCACATAATGCCTTTTTATTTAGTGTTATGTGGCGCCAACTACAACCTCACAAAGTGTCGCAAACTACCAAAATAAATTTTTAGATGTGGCTCAAATTACATTTATATTTATTTATTTGTTTGGTTATTTTTGGCTCAAATTACATACGCCGAATGAAACCCATACAACGTCTTTAATCATCGTTATGGACATTTTCATTTGTCGTTGTAGTTTAGATTAATTGTACTTCCCCCAAAGGGAGTTCTTATCTAACATCCGATAACGACCGTTTCAGTTTTCCGACAATATTGAAAAATAAATGAAAATGCCATGGCAATGTATTATAGTTATTTCTTGACTGTTTTAAATAATGCACGTCATACGACGTTTCTGACGTAAAAATAATATTTTAAATTCGACCTTTTCACTTCTGAGGTTATTTTTGTACCACGATGCAATGTTATATTTTTTAATAATACGTAGATACAGACATACAGTAAAACGGGATGAATAGATGATGTGAATAGAAACGAAATCGGGAAAGTTATTATTTCGATGTCTACCCAACCAAATATTCGTGTAATGGGTGGCGTAGCCAGGAGGGAGGCTAATGGGTCTATAGCTCCCCCATTGACTGTGTTGACCTTACAATTTTATCAAGATTAATAAAAAATAAAAACTGTAAATAAAAGCCATATTGTATTTGTATACTTAGCCCCCCCCCCCCCACTACCATAAGTTCCTGGCTACAAGACTGCGTGTTATCAAGAGGAAACCTTCACTAAACTGAATACACATCAGTACGAAATTCGATCAACTTTAAACGCTCCGTTTATTTTTACAGCAACACAGCTAAACATTGAAAAACAACAGCTGATAATTTATCCTAATAAATTATTACAAAAATCAACGGTTTTTGGTATTATGTAAATATCATAAAAATTCTCATTGTTATATCTGTTTTAAATATAGTTAGGTTTTATAAATTGTAGGTATTATTAAAAAAAAAAAAAAATCATTTAAATATATTGTTTATACTGACTTTTGCCATTTTAGGAGTGAATCGAAATACATTATTGATACTTCGTACATAATATGAATTACGCATTGACCAAATTGTTAATATATAAAATTATTTTTTAAGCATAAAAACAATTTGAATATATATGCTTAAAGTGCTCGATAATACCATTATTTTGATGCATTGATAATCATCTCTAAAGCCCAAATATAAAAGTTGTTATGATACTTCAAAGTTGAAAAGTATGTCTATTCACCCCGTTTTACATTATAGCCAGTATAGGTATCTATGTTTTTAATAAAAAATTATTTTATTTGTATTTTAATTATAAAATATGATGTTTTATTTTACGTTTTATTGTTCATCAATGGCGCCAGCTAGTTTAGACCGCCTTAAAAATAATATATACATATTTTGTTTAGTAGCCCATATTTTGCGCCAGTGAATTTATCACAAATTAAATAGGTCGTGTGTATAAATTGATTGTGACAGGCAAAAATTATAACGAAAATATTCACTGTAATTCACTATTAATATTGAGAGGTATTTCATTATTATTAAATACACAAAATGTGTTAATGTAAGAAATTAACTGAACAATGTTCAACTAAATTGTAAAAAAAAAATACATTTTGAATTGTGTCCAATACATTATAATATCATGTGCAAGTATATAAGCTCTAAATTGTCTTAGTTAAAATGAATAATGGAGAATAATTAGTGTTGAAAAAATTTAATCTAAAATCTAAAATACTTCTTGAAGTGTATGCGTTATTACTATTCATTACTAAGGCTGAGACACGGTTGAGCATAAAACACCTTTTTTGCGACACGATTGAACCAAATTGTTGGCGTATCAAAAGAAACCGGAGTACAAAAGAAAACCTACACGATTGAGCATAAAAAACTCTGCAATGTTGCCATTTTCCATTTTAAAGTATATTATTTGTACAAAAATATTTATTTAAATAATTATTATAATAATTCAAAATATAACATATGAAAAAAATAACATGATTTCATAGACAATAATTTAGTCACATTTCATAAATGTGTTTGATAATAATAATAATAATAGTTATAAAAATAATAAAATCAAAATATGGTACGAATTAAAAAAATACTGTATGGCTTATAAATTATAAGTCAAGAATACTATAGAGTATGGGTGATCAAACACTGATATTATTTCTATAAATAATTATATTTTGGAATTGTATCTTAATTTCTAATCTTATATTTTCCCCCAATTTTAAATGTTTAAAACGTCGGACCTTTATTGCTCCGGAACTAATTTATTAATCGATAACATTGTTGATAAGGCTGGTATCAGCTCGCGGCTCGCACCTGGTATCATATTACATTTTTAGTTTAATATTCCGGCCTCCTGAGTAGTTTTTTTGTCTCTAAAAATCAAATTTTGCACGATTAGGTTGTTGATTTTAAGCAGATCTTGCGAGTTATAGCACTAAAAAAGATAGTGTCTTCATTATATTCACTCGAAAAAACATCAAGATAATATTGTCACTTGACATTTTGTTTTCGACAAATTATTGTCATAAAAATGTTTTTGCTCGACCAAAAACCTCGAAAATGTAATCCAAGGTTAAATCAGATATAAGTACGTATAATACTATTAATGTGTACACAGCTGTTGCGTATATTATACTAACGCCCATTTAAGATTTGCGCGCGAATCATCGCCGAGGCCAAACCTGCGGATCGCGATTCATGCTCGTTGGCCAGCGGTGCAACAAGTTGGAATTCTGCTTGTGAATGGGATTAAAAAAAAATCACGGTCACTTCAAAACAAATGAAAACCTCGAACAGTTTGTACTAATTTGGGTAGAACAATATGTATACGTTTTACATAATTTATGTAATAGAAATAATAATAATAATAATAATAATAATAATAATAATAAATGTGTACTATGTACAGCCTTCGTGAATTTTTGAAACATTCACTGTCGATAATATTATCGTAATTTATAAATTTAAAAATTATTTACGATTTATTTTCGTGCTGTGTGCGGGCTTCATTTTTTGTGTATTTCCGTTTTTTTTCTTATATTTTTGATTAAATGACTAGCCCATGCATTCGAATGCAAAGATCGCAAGACTAATATGATTTACGACCTATCCACGTACCACGTATCACGTTCATTAAGGTTTACTGTAACTTTACCCGATAAAGTCACTTTTGAACACTTACAACAAATATTTGATACTATATTCATTCTTAAAACAGTAGGTATATTCATACCCGTATTTGAAAAAAGTTTGGATTTAGTTTAGGAGTTTGCTTTGGGCTCACACTTCGCAGTGTATGAATTGTGAGGGTATTTTAAATAGTGGGTCATGTCCACTGTGTCATCGACCACAAACTGATTGCGATCACGTGCTAAGGTTTTGAGCAATTCAATTTCATCTTATCTTGTAATAATATATATTGCGTGGCAAGGGCGGGAAGTGAACTATTTCAGTGGTGGGTGACATGCCGAAATTGCCTTCACATAACGAGCCACACAATACTATTTTTGTGTCACGCCTCTGCATTCGTCACCATCAGTGTCTTGGTGTAGAGGAGAGGGATACGCCCAGCACTTTTGTGGTTTTCCAGTTAACAGCCAGGCACTTTTGTGGATTCCAAATTTACGGCCCGCTGGACAGAAAAAGGTCGCTTTCTAACCCTTCAAACGTCATCGAAAACTAAACTTTCGGTGCACAAAAAGAATAATATTTCTCAGTTTATTTCTACCATACAAAGTGTCCGCTATCGATTTTTACCAATTTATTTTGTATTTTATTTTTAACTAGAAATATTAATTCAACTTACATGATATAATAAATAATAACAATATAAAATATCCAGACTGACAAACCGTCTCCTCTCAGAATCGTTTTTATTATACAATGATATTATATTATTGAATTCAAGTTAATACAATCCATTATACATTGACCCACTTGTAACCTACTGTACAGCAGAGCGACATCCACATACTTACCTACTTTATTAATTTTTTTTTTTGATAACGATAAAAAAATTATTTTTAAATTAAAATGTGTTTCATTTACTTTCTAAGATAATAGGTGAACATTTGTTTTGCCTTTTTTGATTTTTTTTCATTTGAATGTGTTTAATTATCAATTGACCTGTAGTTTTCTGTACATAAAATTCGGAACAAATCGATAAGAGCTTCGACCAAAAAAAAGATTAATATAATACACAATAATTTTGTTAAGTTGGTTTCAAATAACTACTTTAAAAAGTATTGAACCAGCAACCTAACCTAAACAGTGCTAACAAAAGTGAGTAAAAAAAATGAATTATGACAGGAATTTTAATTATTATCATAGTTTTCTATATTTTATTGACAACAAAAATTATTTTTAATATTTCTTTATAAGTATAACGTAAAGACTTATATGTAATTATTATCATTATTTATTTGTAACCTTCTACTATATTTAAAAATAACTAACAAAAATAATTTTTTCTACATAAAGGCAGGGACTGGAACCTGTTGGGTATTTCGGTTCCGGTTCCGGTTCTGGTTATTAAATTAATTTGTTTAAGGGTTCCGATTTTGTTTCGGTTTTCTAAAAAAATATAAGGGTTCTAGAACCAATTAATACCGATTTTGAAAAATACCGGTCAATTTCGGTTATTTTCGTTTAATTTT
>NC_042493.1:101959513-101961986 GCF_005508785.2 Acyrthosiphon pisum
CCCCCCCCCCTGTTATACGCCACTGGCGCCAACCTAGCGGATATTATTACAACTACGTAAACTGTAACGAGTTGTGACCGGGCAGTCGTGTACAAATCATATTGCCGACGTCTAACCTGTTCTTTATAATCGTGGTAGGTACACACAGAAAGCATCGATAACGATATCAGCCAATGTTTACGAATAAATACTAATTTATACTTAATGGCTATATTAAGTATACATCGGTATACTACCTAGTACATCGGTTGATGTATCACTTATCAATCGAGTCTCTGTTGCGTATTACCTATTTAATAGTGATTTATTATATATACGATACGACTAACTCTAAAAAATGTTCTCTTTTTTTACGACTGTCGTACACTTTTAGATATCATCCTCGTTTTTATTTTTCACACAAATGAATATATTTCAAGAAAATAAATATCATCAAATTTTAAAACCCTAGGTATATTACCAACGCGACATCTCGATACATAAGTATATCCCACCTACTTAAAATTTAACGTTATATGGGTCGTTGTAAATTGCAACTCATTTTCAATTGTTTGTCCAAATTGTGACCTAAGAATAAAAATATTTTTCAAGCATAAAAAATGCGAAAAAAAACATTTTATTGTTATTTACACTCTTATTTGCAAGGCTGGGCAAGTAAATGATATTTTTTAACTCGGTTAAGTCAATTATTATTTTTTCAATTAAATTAAAATTAAGTCGAAAAGTACCATTAACTTAAGTTAATAATAATAAATAAATGTAGACGCAAATGATATAAGTTAAAGTCAAGTTAAATAAAATACCGAACTAGTAAGATAAGTCAATAAGTTAAAACGAACCTAATACTTTCGACTTAACTTCTAACTCATCAACTCGTTAACACCCAACCTTGCTTATTTGACCTCTGTAGTTATTACTATGATATTATAATGTGCTCCACGTTTTATTTTATTCATTCCTCTGATGAAACATTAGCCAGCTGTGTGTTTTGTGTCCAACAGTTTTATATCAAAATAATTATTTCCGGTGGTCATAGTTCAAACTGAACGCGTCCGGTACGGTGGCTATGTATAACTGCACAAGCGATAAGCGCCAAAGATATAAAATACATAATAATATTATTATTTGCGCCAAAACGAGACATTTTTTTTTACTAATAAGTAACAATTTTACATCTATAATTATAGGGATATTTGAATATTTATGCAAAATCGTTATTTTATCATTCCCATTTTTCAGACTCGGGACTGACCACATAATTGTATTTATCGGCACGGTTAAAAATATTGGGTTTGAAAAACTGTATTACTAAAAATTAGTACCCAACTAAAAGACCTGGTAAAAATGTGTAAGATAATTCCCGCAAAAACTCCGACCGAGTAATTTTTTGTTGTCTGCGGTTCAACAATTTGTTTTTTCTTATAAATTACAATGAAACTTCTAAATACCGGACACTCGTGGGCATATTTATATCAAAAAATATTTATTTATGAATTCTTCATCTTCAATTTCGAAATTCAGAACATCAGGTCTAGGGCATAATTTTTAAATGGAAGTAATTAGACGCAAAATGTAATATCCAAAAATGTGGGATTAAAATTTCAACCAGTTCGAAATATTATAGACAATTTGTTTTATGAAAAATATCATAATGTTCATTTATTTTTATATATATTAGGCAAATTGCCCAAGATATTATTACATTTATTATCATGATTTTATCGATCTTGATCATTGACGATTTAAAATATTTTAAAACATATTAAATTTAATCAAACATTCAACAACAATTTGCATTTTATAAATTATTAATATCCGTACAAATAAAATTCATTTTTTTTTTATATCTTTGGCACTTTTGACTTAATATATTTAGTATAGTTTTATATTGACGCTTATGCCCGACTTATTTTGACGCAAATGATATTTATTAATCAGTGGCGGATTTAAGGGTTCAAAGAAAGTCGGCAAATCAATAAGCGGGGCCTCCTACAAAATTTATCAGTAACATACTTACCCACATTTCACAAAGCCGATCGCCTCGTTTGGGAGAAATAATATCAACCGGAATATTCAATTTTATAGTAACACTTAATCGACTAATTAAAAAAAAAAAAAAAAAAATGTTTTAGTTTTTATTTATTTTTACAAATAAAACAAAATTAAACGTAGGTATATACATTGTCTGTGTAGAATGTAGATAATAATCAAAATTTAGCTTGACAATAAACCAATTCGAATATGAAAAAAAAAAAGTGAAGCCATAAAATTATACATAATATTATAAAGGTTTAATTTGAGTTGTATTCTTTTAAATTTTGTACTACACACTTCACTTTTTGTACTAGGTACACACAATTTTAAGAGCTGCTAAATATACAAAAGTCAATGATAAAATGACCATTTTATATTATAATTCACAAAAACAACAATGATGTGTGTGTGTATGTTTGTGTAATTGTGTGGGTGACGG
>NC_042493.1:101964309-101972006 GCF_005508785.2 Acyrthosiphon pisum
GTCAAATTTTTTTTTATAAGCATGAGTGTTTAAATGTGACAACATTTATCAAATTTAAAATTTAATAATTATTTTGTAGTTAAAAATGTGTAAAATGTTCAACTTTTATAGGTAAGGATTGAAGACTTTTAAACAAAGTTCCACGCAAATAGGTTATATATAAATTACTTTATTTGCAATAATATCATCAATTGTTCTTAGTAACATCTTAGGCTCTCACTGGCTCTTTTTTGGGAGATGCAATTTACTGATTCCGAGCAATATAGGTAACTAAGGCGGAGATTTCGGTACACTTGTTTTTCGAATCTAACTACGCAGGTATATATAACGTAGGTATATACGTTTCAAGTGTTTTTTAATCAGAATAAAAAGTTTTTATTTTGCATATTTTTTTTATATTTTTTATTTGTACATGTAACTTAACATATTAATTAAATTTGAACGAAGCAATATTTTAATATTTGGATGAAAATTGACATAATTTTGGTCCACACATATTTGTAGGAAAACGGTAGGTATATAATTTTTAGAAAAAAACTGTAATTTGTAATATTGAAAGGCAATAAATGTATCATGTTAACAGACGAACAGTTATTATTGTCTAATATATAATTTGAAATTTATTTAAATCGAATTCCCACACACGCATATCTTATAAAATATACGTAACCTTTTTTCGTCGTTGTGTAATACAAATCACGAGATCCGTAGTTACGTGTAAAAAAAATTACATTTATTATGATTTAGAAAATAATATAATAAAACGTCGTATTACATAATAATATAATATTAATTAATAATAGTCTGAGCGTAGTGCGTGTTGTGTGTGACGATTCTATAATAATAATATTGTAATACTACAATTGAACTTATTGTTATAACACTCAAACGGGCCGGAAGTAGGTTCCTGCGTTCCGGTTTGCCGCCCCTGCGTCCTGCGCAAAAGTCGCCTGCCTCATCATCGCCGCTGGATTCCACACGATCACGCTGGGGCGGACGTACTCGTCCTGTCCAGCGGGCCTGGCCTGTTTCAACAGCATATCGTCCAAATTGTTTATCAAGTGTTCCATTTTCGGCTTCGCGTTGCCGGCGATGGACGACGCGGATTGACCGTTTTCCGACGACATTGCAATTCCGTCGTAGCTGGTATCGTCTATAACAACAATAACGATATAAAATTATTATTGTTATTAGGTATACTCGTGAGGGTTCTGAATTTGAAACGTTTCGATACAGTCTAAAAAATAATATATTATTTTTCTTTTTTAAACGTAGCCACGTAGGTATTATAGCTGATATCATTTGGTTATAACTTATGGATGATAAGTAAATATTAGATTATATTGATTGCACGCAGAAAGAAATCAATAACAATATGGTGAATGACTTTTAGTTTGACTAATCTCATCAAAAAAACAAATCACTACCAGAAAGTCAAATTGAATTTTTATGAGCGTTTGAAGTTCAAATTTGTACATTTGCTATACACCGTTAAAATTTTGAATATATTTCGACTCGTTTTCAGCTTTTCGCGGACATATTCAGTTTTTTTTCTTCTATAATTGTCAATACAATTTGATATACGGTAAAAAAGCGTGAAAATTTAATGCAATAAGGCTCCTGATATATTGTTACTATAGCAGTAGAACAATTTTAAAAATACATAGGCAGAATTTTTTTATAAGCATTTAAAGTTTGCATTTCGACAAAAATACATTTTTCTCTTTTAAACGTAGGTATTGGTATTATTTGGTCATAGAAGATTAGAAAATATGAGATTATATTGATTACACGTAGAAAGAGATTAATATTATAGTGAATAATATACCGTAAAATATTACCGTGGTTTACGAATTACTACATTAATGGTCATAAATTAGGCTTTCAGCGAACTTCACATATTGTTTTCCGAATCTAGCTAAGCGATGCTCATTTTATAATGTACACGTTTCTGAAATTTTTGAATCAGAATAAAACTATTTACTTTGCGATTTTTGATGATTTTAGAGTTTAAGGTCATATTTTTCGTGCATTTTAGGATTTTTGGTGAATTTGAATGCTTTTACATGATACTTATACATTTAACAAACTATAAATATATTTATCAACAGGTAAATAAATGTATGACATACCTAAACCTGCAAACAAAATAACATTTTATAATAACTTATCAAATTAATCCCTTAAAATGTATTCAATATTCATACCAAATTTATATTAGAATTTATATCGAAATTGTTAAGTATAGTGTATTTTTTAGCATTTTTAGGACATAAAAGAATTTTTTTTTTAGGGCATTAGCATTAGTTATAATTTAGGTATACATAGAATATTATAATATTAACAGTAAATACATCGCTTCTAAATGATCTCCCCTCTTAACTATTATTTTTTTACAGTATTTGATCCAAATCACTATAAAAAAATGTTCTCTTGTTATAATATGTTTATGACTATAAACTCTTAGATATAATGATGATTAAACAATTTCACATTAATGAAAGTTAATTTTTAATAAAAATAAATTTCATGAAATTGTAAAGCCTAACTATAATATAGTAGGGGCAGTATTGTGTAAAAAATACATGTAAAATTATATTTAAATATATACAGATATTAATATATTATGTACGAATACAGATGTATTCAGCAAGTGTATTATAAAATACATTTCAAATGTGTTGTCTCCGTCTTACAAGTGCATAACATAGCAAATTTTACGCTTAACCAAACACGTGTAGTTGCGTTGATTAAAAAATTAGAATAAATTGACCTCTTATTAAATCTGAAAGTAAGATTATTATCTAGACAAACTGATGAGCTTTTTATATTTTCATTTTTAAGCGAGTTATGAGTGCTTTAAAATGTACAGACTATTCACAATTTGGAAATACTTATAGCTCGCTTTAATTTTAAATTATAATAAAAAGCCCATGAGGTTGTCTAGATAATAATCTTACCTTTAGATTTTATAAAAGACAATTTACTCTAATTTTTAAACTAACGAAGCTACACGTGTTGTGTTTCGTGTAGAATTTGCTATGTTATGGACTTGTAAGACGGAGACAACACATGTGGGTATCACGTCCTCTTAAGAAAATTTAAACGGGAAAAAAATATAGAAATATGTAAGAACTTGGCATTTGGCAAGAACATAGGTTACTTTAAACATGTTTTTTAACTATACTTATTATAGAATAAAATTGTTATTATTGTACAAATGGGTAAGAGATTTTCTAATTAGTAAATATTACTAAAAGTAATCTAAAGTCGAGATGTCGCATTTAACTACTGTTAGAAGTACCTGACCGTTTTATACTAAAAAACGAAAACCAATGAAAAGTTGTTTTACTTCACTTCTAAAATTCTTATAGTATTGATTAATAGACGATTTTCTTTAACGCAATAAATTGGCCACCATACATTCAATTTTGTTTTGTCGATATTTCGTCCTTTTCTATGTTTTATCGACATTTCAATCTGTCGATGTTTCGTACTTTTTAATGTCTCAACCATCAACATCTTACTCTATCTACATTTTCACTGTCAGCGTTTCGTCTGATTCCCAATAATTCTTTTATTTCAAAATACTTTCAAACACTTTACAAAACTTCGAAACTGATAAAATACAACTGAGCAACAGGTCCATGTCTGATTTCGTCTAGTATAAGTGCCCATAGCTCTAAAAGCAACCTACTTTATTTTAGTTCTAAAATACTTATAGGTAGTATTAATTGATAGACGAATGTTTTCCCCACAGTAAATTGGTCACAATACTTAATACATTTAATTTTGTTTTGTCGACATTTCGTTCTTTTTGATACTTTGGAAGTCGACATTTCAATTTGTCGATGTTTCGTACTTTTTAATGTTTCGACTATCAACATTTTACTTCATCGACATTTTGACTGTCGGCTATTTACCCGGTTCCCATTATTTAAATAGTAATTGGTTATAAATATTACCTATGACGACTATCAAAAAAATAATCTGAAATGTGACGAATAATTCTTTTATTTCAAAATACTTTCAAATACTTAACAAAACGTCAAAACTGAAAAAATGCAACTGAGCAACAGGTACATGTCTGATTCCGACTATTCTAGGTGCCCCTAGCTCCAAAACCAACTTGTCAATTTTGCCGCCTAACAATTTTTAACTGCAGTTATCTTGTTTTCATTATATTATTATATATATTTTGTCATTATATTAACATATTGATATAGTTGCTCATTACCATTATATAATTTGTTTTGCATCCAAGTGGAAACGACTATGATGGGATAATTTTGGTAAATAATCTTGACATTTTAAAGCACTTAAATTGCAAAAAATATTTGCTAAATATATGCAATAAAATCAATAAAAACACCAGAAATGTATTAGTTATTAGGTACGTCTTATTGGCAATTTATCACTTGAAAATAATAATATTTTAAGTAATTATAAAATTACTTAAATTTTGAATTTTCGTTTTACGATAGTCGCTACCGCATAATATGATAAGTACACGATCAAAATCTGCCCTCATTTCGTCAGCGGAGTAGCTGTTTATTTACTTAATCTGTATTTACTTTTAAAATTAAACAATAATCAAAAACACGTTTATTAAACTGTTATTTCGTATTACATCATTTATTTAAATTAAAAAAGAAGTCAAAATATCTCAAAAAGTCCAGAAGTAGGACTAAAATTTAAAAATCATGAAATCTATTAATTATTAGGTACCTACCTACGTATTGGCAATTCATAACTAAAAAATATTATAATTACTTACATTTTTAATTTTCATTTGACGATAATCGCAAACCGAAAAATATGATAAACGCTGCTGCCCTCGTCTCGTTAGTGAAGTATTTCTATTTACTTAATCTGTATTTACTTTTAAAATTAGACAATAATCAAAAAGACGTTTATTAAATTGGTTATTTCATCAAAAAATATCGTTTTTAATTAAAAAAGAAGTCAAAATATCTCTTTGAGTTCAGAAATACGACTAAAATTTAAAAAATCGTAAAATATCCGAAATGATGCAATATTAATTTTTTTTAATTCAGTTCTTTGAATCATGAAACCAATTTTAAATTTACTCTACTATTTCTTAAGCCTTTAAAAAAATATTTGCAAATGCCATAAAATCTAAATCCTGCTAATGGCCAATCGTATCCGCAATATATAACTCCAAGTATAGTATCGTTAAAATTAAACATATTTTACAAGCAAAATCAAAATATAATAAATACAATATCAATATATTGTATCATTTTTTATAAATACATTTTTCAAACTCTTGAATAATAATATAGTCAATAGTAATGTGTTCTTATACAGTTAAAAGTTTAATGATATTACAAATTAAATAAAATAGATACAATTTTTTAGCTTCGTAATGTTTCAATAATTCATCAAGTTTTTGATTTTTAGTCGTAAGCCCCCTCCCCCACCAATTTGGAAATGTCATATATTATGTATTTAATTATATAATAATAGTAGTTCATACGTCTTAAAATCTATAAATTTAAAATATGAAAAAAATTGTTAATATTGTTATCAAATCAAATCCTATACCTATAAAATGTTATGTAATTTTTTTTTATTCATCAATCAAATCACAAAGCTAAGTATTTAAATTCGTTATTATGACCACTATAAACACAGCTTGTAATGAGGTAAACGATGTATAATCTATTACATACTTAAATGTAAATCGTACTTATTTCTGAACAAATGTAGCCCCCTCCCAGCACGATTATTGGCAAGGCTGGGCAAGTTAACTATTTTTTTTAACTCGTTAAGTTAAGTTAATTTGGAATAATGTAAGTTAAGGTTAAAGTTAAAAGTTACTTTCTTTTTTTATTTAACTTGTTAAAGTTACAAGTTAGTTGGAAAAAATTAGTAACTTAACTTAGTTAAAAATAATTTACTTTTTTTTTTTCATATAAAACTTATAATTACACCATTTACACCTCATGTTAAAGATCTACAAATAACATAATATTATAATGTAGGTCTTTATATCTTTAAAAAATGTATTTTGTTGTAATTACTTATATATTATGAAATCCAACAAAATAATTAAATTATTTGTATATTTTATTTTTTTACCTAAAAGTTTTCCAAAGTGATGGTAAAACTTTTAAATTTTACTTTGTTATTACCAACTATGAACTAAATATTAATAATCAAATTAATTATAAAAGTATATAATTTAACGTGATTATAAAATGAATTGACGAGTTAAGTTATAAGTTACTTTAAAAAAAAAGTAATTCGTTAAGATAGAAGTTACTTCTTAAAAAAAAAGTAACTCGTTAAGTAACTTAGTTAAAAGTAACTTAACTTTTTAACTTAACTTTAACTTTTTAACTCATTAATGCCCAGCCTTGATTATTGGGTGCAGTGATGTCGTAAACAAATAATTGAGTTTTGCACGAAAAGTAGCACAACTGTTATTGTGATTGGCTCAGTTGAAGTATCCATAAGAGAAAAATAGGCGCAAATATCAGCAGAAAATATCGAAAACTCGTCAAGGTGGTATGCCATAAAAAATATTTTGTAAAACAATCAAAAACACAATCTGGGTCAATGCCTCCCTAAAAAATAAAGTACAACCATTTTTCGTGACTCGATTCCGGCTCAGTTTGTTTTTTTATATTCTTTTCGTAATCTGATTTTTGGATTTTTCTCTGCCAACATTGAGCTAAACAGAATCAGCGTATACAATTTCTTTTATCGATAAAATCAAATCACTTTTGTTACAGCACGAATGTTTTCTTCAAAACCAGTCAGAACTGTTATTATATTATATTTAAAATGTTTAGTTTTAAAAAAATTGACCACTCTAGCGTCTTTTGTAATTTATCGGTTTGTTAGGCAATATACAAAAAATCTAATGTAACGTAATTCCCATTTACGTTAACGTGCTAATTGTACAAAAAAAATTGGTAAAAAAACTTCTGACGCGATGAAAGTGTACCATCGCGATCGTAGGTATTGGACGAGCCACCGGCCAACAGGTGGTGGTTACCAGTTCGTATCGATTCCGCCGGCTATATCTAATGGCACCGGATATTTGTTTACGTTAATTCCGCAAAATGCAGTTTATTAAACAATAACCGAAGTATAATAATCATATTACATGAAAAAAAATACAATGAATAGGTACTCCTTCCCCAATCTTACAAATTGTTTTACAAAACGTAACGTAATTCTCATTAACGTTGACGTGTGAATTGAAAAAATACTTCGGACGCGATTAAAATGTACCATATTTGGTATTGGACGAGCCACCAGCCAACAGGTGGTGGTTACGAGTTCTTATCGATTCCGCCGGCTATATCGAATGGCACCGGATATTTTTTACGTTAATTCCGTTGACTGCATAAACAATAATCGATGTATAGTAATCATGCAAAAAAAAAAAAATACAATGCATAGGTACCACCCAAACTTACAAATTATTTTACAAAATGTATTCCTATAGGTATTATTATCAAATTATTATACATATTATTATACGTCAATTATATGCCTACGATCTGGCGCAGACAAAAACTCATAGATCTAAACTCGTCGTATCTGCAGTTGGTGTATCAAAATCGACTCACCTTCGACACATTTCACTTCGATATTCTCCGTCGGGACGGCATTGACTTCAACACGATTTTTCAAAAGTGAAAGAAAGTGTTTTTTTCGCT
>NC_042493.1:101972106-101979742 GCF_005508785.2 Acyrthosiphon pisum
TTTCAATCAAAAATGTACCCTTCCCTTTTTGGCCGGTTCACTTTTTGACCAAAAAAAAGTTAAATAATAATTAATATTATATATTTTAGGTCTTTATGTTATATAGGTACTTATAAAAAAATATAAAATTGTCGTCAATATATTGTGTTGTCATATAATATTTTCATTAATTAATATAATAATAATGTGTATTATATGTAATATTTGTAAAACTATTGAAAATATAATTTTGAAAATTATTAAAAGTATAAGTTGCATACAATTCGAAAAATATATAAATTAAATATACCTAATAATAATAATTAAAATATATAATATAAATATAAAATAATATTTTATTTTATACATAAATACATTATACACATATTACTATTATATTTAATAATTATTGACAACAATTTCATAGTACCTACCTCTCATAATAATTATATTATTATATTTATGTATATATTATGTTATACAACTTAAGTATAATAAATATTCAATATTTTTTTATAAGTATAACATAAAATTCTAAAATATATGATATCAATTTTTTTGGGGGTTGGAGTGGCCGAATGGACTGAGGCGTCGGCTGTGACGCGCACCGCCGCTGGTTCGAAACCCGGTCACGGGTGGCACTTCTCTTCGGGCAGTCACCACGGTGTCTGGAAAGAAAGGCCGCTATCCCCCCCCCCCCACCCGGACATGGCAGATACATACGGGTGTCCACTTGAAAATTCTGCCAAACTAACGTGTTTAAACCTACAGTACACTCTCCACAGTTGAAAACAACCCGATGGCCTAAGCTACCACGGGTAATTAATAAAAATAAAAAAATAAAAATATTAATTAATATTATACTTTTTATTTTGGCCGAAAAGTTGATCAGCCGAAAGGGAAAGAGTACATTTTTGGTTGAGAACGGCGATGTCCAAAGTAACATATTAAACATCGTTTTAAAACCTAGTTTTAATCCCTCTCCCAGTTATAACTAACATTTTTAAAATCTTTTTTCGGCAAAATTGTTACTCGGCGGTACCGTAAACTATCTTGTTTAGTTTTGAGTTCGCTTGGCATTCCTTCCACCACACAATTAAAAAAAAAGTAAAATTTGTATTAAAAAACCATTAACACGTATGTCGTCAACACCTAAGCTCGAAAAAAAGTAATATTTTACAAATTTATTTTTTTATCAGCGTATAGATCGCTATTTAAATAAATAGTATTGCGTATTTTGAGCCGTAAAAAAATCTCCTTCCTTTCAAAAACGTCGTTTTAAAAACTGTTCTCAATTTCTTTATTCCTAGATAGAACAAACATTTTTTTGAATTGTTTTTCTAGCGTAAATTCAAAATAATTTGTTATGACGCGTCTGAAGTTAAAATTTGGATAGAATTAGTCAAAATCGCGAAAATGTGCAAATTATTTTGAGTTGGACATTCATTCAAACTTTTTTTAATGTATCTAACATTTGAAAATGCAATAGAAATCTTAAATACATACAAAAAAATTCAAACGAATTAGCACTTATAAGTGATTTAACAATATTCACTTGAAAACGTCAAAATATAGAGATATTTGACATTTCATAAGTTTTTCTGAAAATATCAAAAAATAATTTTTGCTCGGTCAAAAAGTTTGATAATGTAATGTAAGGCTCTCATAAGTTTGGTATACCTACTTAATAATAATAATAATCTGCACACGACTGTTGCGTAAATTTTATCTACGCCCATTTAAAATTTGCGTGCGAATCATTGCAGAGGCCAAACCTGCTGCTCGTGATTCACGCTCGTTGGCCGGCGGTTCAACAGGTCGGAATGTTGCCGGCCACACACACTTGTGGATGACAATAAAAAAAAAAACCATGAACGTTAAACGGTAGCGTACACAGCAGGTGGACCGGATTTAATTTTTTTATTTAATTTGGAGAGGGGAGGGCTCTTTATAATTTTGAATATAGGTAATTCTATTTTTTTACGTAATTCCATAATCATAATATAAAACCTTTTGTTTTTAATAATACTTATAAAACAATGCATTTCTTGTATTTTCAACTAAATACCTACAGTAGGTATAAATGTTTTGTTTTATTTTGGCAATTGTATCCTATAGGCATACTTCTTATATAGAGATAGACACTTCCCGATATACTGGCAAAAGAGAAAGTCCTGTTAAACGCGAATTCCCAAGTTTCTTTTTACTAAATTATGTTTTTAAGCTTTTCAATGTTGAAAAGGAACTTGCTCAACTCATCGATACACGATATTCGTAAAATCTGTTTATATTTTAAGGTTTAGATATATTTTTGTTTAGAGAAAATTTGATTATGATTTTAATATACGTTAAACTTCATTGTTTTGTTTAAAACGGTCACTAAGGTTTAAAATGAGACCGTTGATTGATTGGTACGAATATAGATGCTATTATATAGCAGTGTTTCCCAACCTTTTTGTTATGGTGACCCACATACCTATTTACTCTTTGTAAATCTAGTATACTGAAATCTACTCTATTAAATAAAAAGATCAATTGCAATATTTAGGTATACTTCGATATAATAACAACATATACCAAAATATACAAAAGTGTTGCTAAAAATATAATTATATCCATAGTAAGATCTGTCCTATAATAATATCTACACACATTATTAGGGTTTTAAAATTTCACGAAATGTATTTTCTTGAAATATATTTTAATATTTCTATGACAAATAAAAAAAAAAAAATGTTTATTATATCTAAACGTTTATAGTCATCAACTTGCTTTTGAACATTCATAAATGTTGGTTTATTTTATGAAAAAATGTAAATATATGTAACATGTTTACGTATATAACTATATAGTATTGTTTAACAAATCTATAATATGAGTTATAACAAAATAACAAATTTAAACAACTCTTATGTTATCAACTCATAATCCAACTCAAAATCATAAAATATTTTAAAACTCATAAAAAAGTATGTTTATTTATTATTTATTAAATTAGGTAGGTAGGTATACTGAGTATTGTAATTATTTGTTTCATAATTATTTAAGACTATGTTATATTTATACAATTATAATTTTTAAATTAAAGTAGTGCAAAGTATTATAACTTTATAAGTTTATAATATTATAAATAAGTAATAAGTACCTATAAATTATATTAGGTATATATAGGTATAAGTTACATTACTGTATTACTTTATTGTATACCTACAACGATTGTTGATTTTTAATAACCTAAGATTCCTTCTAGTTGTTCTGATATAATTTATAGATTATCACACAGTTAATGCCATATTATTTTATATGTATACAGTTATAAGCTTGATTTATAACCATTAAGTATTATAGTAAATCGTAAATCTTAGTTGATACTGAAAAGTTATTCGCTATCTACAATTTCTGTGTCTAATCAATATATTATTTCTAATCGTCTATAACCGAACACGTTTAAAAGAAGAAAACATATTTTTCATTTCAATGCGAATGAAATTTTCAATTTTGAAATATTTAAAATTCATAACCTTACGCATAATAATTATTGTATAAAGAGGTTTCGAATAAAATATAACTTAAGAATTTTTAACCAATTTACAGCTAAAATTATTTCAATATATTTATGTATTTTAATTTGATATAACCAAGATAGTTTCCTTGGTAGTTTACGAATGTATATAGCAGGGGTGGCCACAACAGGGGTCGCTAGTGCCATAGCAGTTTCGTGCGGCTCTTAGTTTTTTTTATAAATAAATAAATATTAAAAAAATATTCCTTCAATTGTTATTTTGTTATAAAATAAAAAATGTGTCTTTATTTTATAAGCCATTTTATAAACATCTTTTAACAATGTAGCTCGCTTCAAATTATAGCTTCATAAATTTGCGGCTCCCAAAATTAAGATTAGTCACTACCCAGCTGGTATATAGGTTGGGAAATACTGCTCTATAATATTCTTCCGGTGAGTTACAATCATAAATTATTGTCCCCATGCTTTTGGTTTTTAATAATGCTAGGACACGAAATGTCTGAATCAAAATTGAGTTTATTTTCAAATTTATTAGCCTCTTGAAAAAATGGTTAACAAAAAATTGGTACGGTCTATTGTGTTTTGAATAAAATTAATGAAAATGCGGAATATTGGTAGGTACTATAAAGTATTTTTTTTTTAGAGGCTCAAAAATATGCGTCCAAAATTAAATTAATTTTAAATTCACAATAATTGCATAAATATAATAAAAATGTATAATAGTTATAACAATAGTATCCATATGGTATTTACAAAAAATATCTATTGTCATTTACCTACCTATTTAAGTAACTAATAATGGTTTGATGAAGTAGGTAAGTGAAGAATATTTTTTATTTCTTTTCTTAGATGTTTAATTATTAGATTCGTGGGACATAGTGTTTCAATTCTAATTTTAAATCTTTCCATTACAACAAAATCGTAGAAACGTACAAAAATAAGCAGAACGCTGCAGTTGCACACAGGAGATGGTATTTTGCACCAATTGTATTATTTGTAACTTGTGCCACTAATAGGTACATTTAAATCCGAACGTCATTTTCGCCAAAATATAAAAAAATAATATGTATTTTACGCCACATCTAAAAATTAATTTTGGTAATTTGCACCCCGATAGAATACGAAATGGGATAATGTATAATCACTTTCAACTGCAATTATTGGAATTTACCAGCTGATAAATTCCGGTAAGTCTATTATTTCTACAGACAAAATAAAATTCATAATAACAAAAAGTTAATAAGATAGGTATTATAAGTATTATAGGTAGGTATTATAGATTATCAAGCATTTATTTTATAAAGTTTATTTGTTTTAGGCATTTAAAGCATGAATAATACGAAAAACAATTTATTGGACAATGAATAATTATAATATTACTGATTTTCATTACTAACCACAATTTTACTTATTTAATACCTAAGCATAAAATTTACGAAAGTACCTGTACATATTATACAATTATTTATTTTACTTTATGTATAATTTAATAATTGTATAGAAAATACTATTAAAATTAATCTGATTGATCAATGATTAAAAAAAAATATTATACAGTGAAACTTCCATATTACGAAGCATCGTGGGGTCATCAAAAAATTTCTATTTTAGAGATTTGTGTTAAACGGAAAATTGTGTTAAATAATGGAAGTTCGTTGCATGGAAGTTTTGCTATATTAATCTATTTGAAACAAAAACGCTTGGTTTTTTTTAAAGTGGCGCAAATTACAATTTTAAGAAGGGGAACAATTGCGAAAATTACAATATTTGTAAGTACAAAAGGTGCATATTACATAATGCCTTTTTATTTAGTGTTGTGTGGCGCCAACTACAACCTCACAAAGTGTCGCAAATTACCAAAATAAATTTTTAGATGTGGCTCAAATTACATTTATATTTATTTATTTGTTTGGTTATTTTTGGCTCAAATTACATACGCCGAATGAAACCCATACAACGTCTTTAATCATCGTTATGGACATTTTCATTTGTCGTTGTAGTTTAGATTAATTGTACTTCCCCTAAAGGGAGTTCTTATCTAACATCCGATAACGACCGTTTCAGTTTTCCGACAATATTGAAAAATAAATGAAAATGTCATGGCAATGTATTATAGTTATTTCTTGACTGTTTTAAATAATGCACGTCATACGACGTTTCTGACGTAAAAATAATATTTTAAATTCGACCTTTTCACTTCTGAGGTTATTTTTGTACCACAATGCAATGTTATATTTTTTAATAAGACGTAGATACAGACATACAGTAAAACGGGATGAATAATAACCACGATGATGTGAATAGAAACGAAATCGGGAAAGTTATTATTTCGATGTCTACCCAACCAAATATTCGTGTAATGGGTGGCGTAGCCAGGAGGGAGGCTAATGGGTCTATAGCTCCCCCATTGACTGTGTTGACCTTAGAATTTTATCAAGATTAATAAAAAAATAAAACTGTAATAAAAGCCATATTGTATTTGTATACTTAGCCCCCCCCCCCCCACTGCCATAAGTCCTGGCTACAAGACTGCGTGTTATCAAGAGGAAACCATTCACTAAACTGAATACACATCAGTACGAAATTCGATCAACTTTAAACGCTCCGTTTATTTTTACAGCAACACAGCTAAACATTGAAAAACAACAGCTGATAATTTATCCTAATAAATTATTACAAAAATCAACGGTTTTTGGTATTATGTAAATATCATAAAAATTCTCATTGTTATATCTGTTTTAAATATAGTTAGGTTTTATAAATTGTAGGTATTATTAATAAAAAAAAAAATCATTTAAATATATTGTTTATACTGACTTTTGCCATTTTAGGGGTGAATTGAAACACATTATTGATACATAATATGTATTACGCATTGACCAAATTGTTAATATATAAAATTATTTTTTAAGCATAAAAACAATTTGAATATATATGCTTAAAGTGCTCGATAATACCATTATTTTGATGCATTGATAATCATCTCTAAAGCCCAAATATAAAAGTTGTTATGATACTTCAAAGTTGAAAAGTATGTCTATTCACCCCGTTTTACAGTATAGCCAGTATAGGTATCTATGTTTTTAATAACAAATTATTTTATTTGTATTTTAATTATAAAATATGACGTTTTATTTTACGTTTTATTGTTCATCAATGGCGCCAGCTAGTTTAGACCACCTTAAAATATAATATATACATATTTTGTTTAGTAGCCCATATTTTGCGCCAGTGAATTTATCACAAATTAAATAAGTCGTGTGTATAAATTGATTGTGACAGGCAAAAATTATAACGAAAATATTCACTGTAATTCACTATTAATATTGAGAGGTATTTCATTATTATTAAATGCACAAAATGTGTTAATGTAAGAAATTAACTGAACAATGTTCAACTAAATTGTAAAAAAAAATACATTTTGAATTGTGTCCAATACATTATAATATCATGTGCAAGTATATAAGCTCTAAATTGTCTTAGTTAAAATGAATAATGGAGAATAATTAGTGTTGAAAAAATTTAATCTAAAATCTAAAATACTTCTTGAAGTGTATGCGTTATTACTATTCATTACTAAGGCTGAGACACGGTTGAGCATAAAACACCTTTTTTGCGACACGATTGAACCAAATTGTCGGCGTATCAAAAGAAATCGGAATACAAAAGAAAACCTACACGGTTGAGCATAAAAAACTCTGCAACGTTGCCATTTTCCATTTTAAAGTATATTATTTGTACAAAAATATTTATTTAAATAATTATTATAATAATTCAAAATATAACATATGAAAAAAATAACATGATTTCATAGACAATAATTTAGTCACATTTCATAAATGTGTTTGATAATAATAATAATAGTTATAAAAATAATAAAATCAAAATATGGTACGAATTAAAAAAATACTGTATGGCTTATAAATTATAAGTCAAGAATACTATAGAGTATGGGTGATCAAACACTGATATTATTTCTATAGATAATTATATTTTGGAATTGTATCTTAATTTCTAATCTTATATTTTCCTCCAATTTTAAATGTTTAAAACGTCGGACCTTTATTGCTCCGGAACTAATTTATTAATCGATAACATTGTTGATAGGCTGGGATCAGCTCGCGGCTCGCACCT
>NC_042493.1:101982073-101983425 GCF_005508785.2 Acyrthosiphon pisum
TTATTCGAAAATAAATATTACGTAGGTAAACATGGTTCTAAATGAATACTAATGTCGACCCAGTTGACTCCAAAAATTACATAAATGTTTTATGTTATTATTAAAAATAATAAATTCCTTATGGCTCACATCAGATCAATGAGCTATTATTATTATTTACTAATTTATTATATATTTAATTGGTACTTACGTAATAGATCTAATATATTTTATTGAAAAAATGTAATGCAGTTCGCACTCGTAGCCGACGCCGTCGTTCAGTAACGAAATACAAACATGGAGTAAATGGTTCTACGACAATTTCCTTGTTTACAAAGCAAAAATTCAAATAGATTAATAATAGCTATCTATTATTGTCCCATAGAAATAGTTTATTGGAGAATGACGTGAGTCGTCAATTCCTGGCGATAAGAATGTTTTGACTGTTTCGAGAATTATTGATGTTTATCTAATACGGGTATTTTTTAAAGTGGTAATACATACAATACAAGGAGAAGTTCAATTACGCGTGGCGGCGGGTTTTTGATCGTTCGACTTTTGACTAATTTTAAACTATATTTCATATAAATATTTTGTTCACGGGAAAAAACCATGTCCGCGCGTGCTTACATAAATCGGGGTCTGCAAATATGTAAGAATTTTTTTTTGGAGAGATTCTGGGGGGGTCCAGTACCCCTGGACGGGGGGTACGCCACTGGCGCTAACCTAGCGGATATTATTACAACTACGTAAACTGTAACGAGTTGTGACCGGGCAGTCGTGTACAAATCATATTGCCGACGTCTAACCTGTTCTTTATAATCGCGGTAAGCATCGATAACGAACGACTTGTCAGCCAATGTTTACGAATAAATACTAATTTATACTTAATGGCTATAAATACAATTAGGTATACGTGGTACATCGGTTGATGTATCACTTATCAATCGAGTCTCTGTTGCGTATTACCTATTTAATAGTGATTTATTATATTAAATACGATACGACTAACTCTAAAAAATGTTCTCTTTCTTTACGACTGTCGTACACTTTTAGATATCATCCTCGTTTTTATTTTTCACACAAATGAATATATTTCAAGAAAATAAATATCATCAAATTTTAAAACCCTAGGTATATTACCAACGCGACATCTCGATACATAAGTATATCCCACCTACTTAAAATTTAACGTTATATGGGTCGTTGTAAATTGCAACTCATTTTCAATTGTTTGTCCAAATTGTGACCTAAGAATAAAAATATTTTTCAAGCATAAAAAATGCGAAAAAAAACATTTTATTGTTATTTACACTCTTATTTGCAAGGCTGGGCTAGGTAAATGATATTTTTTTAACTCGGTTAAGTCGAAT
>NC_042493.1:101984871-102005835 GCF_005508785.2 Acyrthosiphon pisum
ACTACACACTTCACTTTTTGTACTAGGTACACACAATTTTAAGAGCTGCTAAATATACAAAAGTCAATGATAAAATGACCATTTTATATTATAATTCACAAAAACAACAATGATGTGTGTGTGTATGTTTGTGTAATTGTGTGGGTGGCGGGCCGGTTGGCTAAGTTGGCAAGTGATTTGGTGGTTTGGAGGCAATTAGGTACTCGTCGCCTCTATTTATAATTTTATAATTAATTTATTTATAATAATATTATTTATTTTAACTTTCAATCAATACTTTATAGTTATAGTTATACCATAGGTAGTTAAAAACAATGTCCTAACCCGTTAAATGTATAAACATAATATGAAAAATATAGAGCATACGCATTAAATTCACAGCCCTGTTTACCACATTTTTCACTATTTATATGTACCTACGTTGCGAATTTATCACGAAATTGGCTTCCAATAAATCATAATTTACGCCACTGGTTAAGTAATAAAAAGATTGATATTAAACAAAATGATTGTTTCATTTTCATGCTATCATCAGTTATATTATATATTAATTTATAATTATAAATAATCTTATTTGTGATCAATGGTGGTGAGTAGAATGTAGAATACCTAACTTAGATTTACGTGGGTATACCTTTAAGTTATTACTTCGATCTTTTCTACTTTATTTGATTATAATATTTTCTACTTTTGAAGTATTCCTATATATTTACATTATTTTTTTTTTTTAAACATTGGTAAATTTTTTTTGGTTAAAGTTAAAAAAAAATCAACTTTATAATTTAGGTGGGCCTCAGTACACAATTTAAGAGGGGGCCCCGTTAGCATTTGCCGACTAAAAGACCGTTAAATCCACCACTGGTATTAATACACCTTTGGCGCTCATGTCATAAAGTCAATAAAATTACAGAATTGTCGTCACTCGAAAAAAACAAAACTGATTACCTCTATGAGTATAATATATTTAATGCAATAAATTGTCAATAATGTTTATTTCATTTCTTTCAAAGTTCCTTTAAAAACGATTCGTCAATCATGTTCGATGGTATAGTGTGATAAAATGCTTTTCCCGTACCTAATATTAAGTTAATATCATTAACTATATTGAATGATGACGGATCAGTTTAATGTCACTATATAATATTATGGTATCGCCGAAATTGGTATTTTTTAACTCTTGGGAAACCTGCACGTTTCTAAATAATGTATAATCGCTACGATTAAAGAACACGTGTTCGGGTTTTTAAAAGTTAAATATTTTAATATGATTCTAGTATGCTCTGAGAAAATTTCAAAATAAATAACAGAAATGTATCGTCACTCCAAAAACAATAAGCCTTACCTCTGTGACAATATTTCATGCAACGAAATGTATTTCGTTGTTTTCAAAGTTGCACTAAACGCGACTCGTCAATTATGTATATTATATAGTTTGGGAAAATGCATTTTTCGTACATAATCGTAAAAATCGAATAATATCATAGTATTGTATTGAACGACGATTGATCTGTTTAAAGCAGGAGTACACACTAGGAGTATATATTCAAACTATTAATATCGTTCAAAATATATTGAGCAGTTTGCTATGCAAGCCGCGCATAAAATTCGTCAATTTTATTTATCAATTTAAGACAGAAAAGTAACGTATCTAATACAATAGGTACCTCTCAAATAAATATTTTACACGTTTTTCAAAAAATAATTTTATTAATTTATTTTTTAATTTTAATTCTCCGTTAATATTAGTAGCCACGGGCCATTAAAAATTGCAGCGTGGTCTTAAAATCAGTCAATAAGTATATTTTTTTAATCTTCGGAAACCACGCGTGTAAAATATAATTATTATAATCGTCATGATTATTAAAGAGGGAATTTTTGATTTCTTAGATGTAAAAAATACGATTCTAACATAATATGAAAAACCATCAAATTGTCTCTTAATAGTCCATAAGCTGTTAGAAAATACTAGTATGCTGAAAATATGCTTTTTTCTATAAATAGTAAAAATTTGAACACAAGTTACAATAATAGGAACACATTTTCACATAAATTGAACTTAATAAATGTATAATGTTAACACTTACCTTCCATCAACTGCATCATTATGTATATAATGATATGTTTGCGAATAATATTATCGTACCTACACCTTTTCGATGGTTAATTATTTTAATTCATGTTGTCATATTTGAAACAATTGAACAATAAATTATATCCAATTTAATAATAAAAAATTTATTCAACGATTTCTATCATTTTAGATTCTGAGTGGAGCGACGAATATATTGATTTTACAGTGTTTAATTTATTTTATTTTTATTTTAATTTCTTAATTTTTGGTGTCTGTGTACACGATAAGGAGTTAAAATAATACTTCGATTTTCAACTTCAGTATCTTGTTCGATGGGAAATTCAAAATGGGAAAATTTAAAATTCCCAGTAGTTTTCAAAAATTCCGAGAAAAACACACAAAATATTAAGAAAAAACAGGAATTTTTACGCAAAATCAGTTTTTGATAAAATCGATTTTGGCTTTTGGCGTAACTCTGAATGTTCATATTTTCATTTTCTATATACGATAAAATATTCAAAATATTATGATTTATGACTAATTGTTTTCAGCTGCTTAGGTACGGACATTTTCAGTTTACAATTTTTTTCTATAAATGTCAATCATATTTTATTCATTCAGTAAAAAAGCTTGAAAATTTAATAAAAGGCTCCTATAGTACATTGTTACAGTTAAAAAAATGTTAAAAATACATAGGTAAAATTTTTTTTTTATAAGCATTGAGTGTTTGACAACATTTATCAAATTTAAAATTTAATAATTATTTTGTAGTTAAAAATGTGTAAAATGTTCAACTTTTATAGGTAAGGATTGAAGACTTTTAAACAAAGTTCCACGCAAATAGGTTATATATAAATTACTTTATTTGCAATAATATCATCAAATGTTCTTAGTAACATCTTAGGCTCTCACTGACTCTTTTTTGGGGGATGCAATTTACTGATTCCGAGCAATATAGGTAACTAAGGCTGAGATTTCGGTACACTTGTTTTTCGAATCTAACTACGCAGTGCTCGTTTTATAACGTAGGTATACACGTTTCAAGTATTTTTTAATCAGAATAAAAAGTTTTCATTTTGCATATTTTTTTTATATTTTTTATTTATACATGTAACTTAACATATTAATTAAATTTGAACGAAGCAATATTTTAATATTTGGATGAAAATTGACATAATTTTGGTGCACACATATTTGTAGGAAAACGGTAGGTATATAATTTTTGGAAAAAAACTGTAATTTGTAATATTGAAAGGCAATAAATGTATCATGTTAACAGACGAACAGTTATTATTGTTTAATATATAATTTGAAATTTATTTAATCGAATTCACACACACACATATCTTATAAAATATACGTAACCTTTTTTCGTCGTTGTGTAATACAAATCACGAGATCCGTAGTTACGTGTAAAAAAAAATTACATTTATTATGATTTAGAAAATAATATAATAAAACGTCGTATTACATAATAATATAATATCAATTAATAATAGTCTGAGCGTAGTGCGTGTTGTGTGTGACGATTCTATAATAATAATATTGTAATACTACAATTTAACTTATTGTTATAACACTCAAACGGGCCGGAAGTAGGTTCCTGCGTTCCGGTTTGCCGCCCCTGCGTCCTGCGCAAAAGTCGCCTGCCTCCTCATCGCCGCTGGATTCCACACGATCACGCTGGGGCGGACGTACTCGTCCTGTCCAGCGGGCCTGGCCTGTTTCAACAGCATATCGTCCAAATTGTTTATCAAGTGTTCCATTTTCGGCTTCACGTTGCCGGCGATGGACGACGCGGATTGACCGTTTTCCGACGACATTGTAATTCCGTCGTAGCTGGTATCGTCTATAACAACAATAACGATATAAAATTATTATTGTTATTAGGTATAATCGTGAGGGTTCTGAATTTGAAATGTTTCGATACAGTCTAAAAAATAATATATTATTTTTCTTTTTTAAACGTAGCCACGTATAATAGGTATTATAGATATCGTTTGGTTATAACTTATAGATGATAAGTAAATATTAGATTATATTGATTACACGCAGAAAGAAATCAATAACAATATGGGGAATGACTTTTAGTTTGACTAATCTTATAAAAAAAAAAAAATCACTACCGGAAATTCAAATTGAATTTTTATGAGCGTTTGAAGTTCAAATTTGTACATTTTCTATACACCGTTAAAATTTTGAATATATTTCGACTCGTTTTCAGCTTTTCACGGACCAGTTTTTTTTCTTCTATAATTGTCAAATACAATTTGATATACGGTAAAAAAGCGTGAAAATTTAATGCAATAAGGCTCCTGATATATTGTTACTATAGCAGTAGAACAATTTTAAAAATACATAGGCAGAATTTTTTTATAAGCATTTAAAGTTTGCATTTCGACAAAAATACATTTTTCTCTTTTAAACGTAGCTATTGGTATTATTTGGTCATAGAATATTAGAAAATATGAGATTATATTGATTACACGTAGAAAGAGATTAATATTATAGTGAATAATATACCGTAAAATATTACCGTGGTTTACGAATTACTACATTAATGGTCATAAATTAGGCTTTCAGCGAACTTCGCATATTGTTTTCCGAATCTAGCTAAGCGATGCTCCTTTTATAATGTACACGTTTCTGAAATTTTTGAATCAGAATAAAAATATTTACTTTGCGTTTTTTGATGATTTTAGAGTTTAAGGTCATATTTTTCGAGCATTTTAGGATTTTTTGGTGAATTTGAATGCTTTTACATGATACTTATACATTTAACAAACTATAACTTTATTTACCAACAGGTAAATAAATATATGACATACCTAAACCTGCAAACAAAATAACATTTTATAATAACTTATCGAATTAATCCCTTAAAATGTATTCAATATTCATACCAAATTTATATTAGAATTTATATCGAAATTATTAACTATAGTGCATTATTTAGCATTTTTAGGACATAAAAGAATTTTTTTTTTTAGGGCATTAGCATTAGTTATAATTTAGGTATACATAGAATTATAATATTAACAGTAAATACATCGCTTCTGAATGATCTCCCCTCTTAGCTATTATTTTTTTACAGTATTTGATCCAAATCACTATAAAAAATGTTCTCTTGTTATAATATGTTTATGACTATAAACTCTTAGATATAATGATGATAAAACAATTTCACATGAACGAAAAATAATTTTTATAAAAATAAGCACAGAAAAATAAATTTCATGAAATTGTAAAGCCTAACTATAATATATTAGGGGCAGTATTGTGTAAAAAAATACATTTAAAATTATATTTAAATATATACAGATATTAATATATTATGTACGAATACAGATGTATTCAGCAAGTGTATTATAAAATACATTTCAAATGTGTTGTCTCCGTCTTACAAGTGCATAACATAGCAAATTTTACGCTTAACCAAACACGTGTAGTTGCGTTGATTAAAAAATTAGAATAAATTGACCTCTTATTAAATCTGAAAGTAAGATTATTATCTAGACAAACTGATGAACTTTTTATATTTTCACTTTTTAAAGCGAGTTATGAGTACTTTAAAATGTACAGACTATTCACAATTTGAAAATACTTATAGCTCGCTTTAATTTTAAATTATAATAAAAAGCCCATAAGGTTGTCTAAATAATAATCTTACCTTTAGATTTTATAAGAGGTCAATTTACTCTAATTTTTAAACTAACGAAGCTACACGTGTTGTGTTTCGTGTAGAATTTGTTATGTTATGGACTTGTAAGACAGAGACAACACATGCGGGTATCACGTCCTCTTAAGAAAATTTAAACGGGAAAAAAATATAGAAATATGTAAGAACTTGGCATTTGGCAAGAACATAGGGTACTTTAAACATGTTTTTTTAACTATACATATTATAGAATAAAATTGTTATTATTGTACAAATGGGTAAGAGATTTTCTAATTAGTAAATATTACTAAAAGTAATCTAAAGTCGAGATGTCGCATTTAACTACTGTTAGAAATCCCTGACCATTTTATACTAAAAAACGAAAACCAATGAAAAATTGTTTTACTTCACTTCTAAAATTCTTATAATATTGATTAATAGACGATTGTCTTTAACGCAATAAATTGGCCACCATACATTCAATTTTGTTTTGTCGATATTTCGTCCTTTTCTATGTTTTATCGACATTTCAATCTGTCGATGTTTCGTACTTTTTAATGTCTCAACCATCAACATCTTACTCTATCTACATTTTCACTGTCAGCGTTTCGTCTGATTCCCAATAATTCTTTTATTTCAAAATACTTTCAAACACTTTACAAAACTTCGAAACTGATAAAATACAACTGAGCAACAGGTCCATGTCTGATTTCGTCTAGTATAAGTGCCCATAGCTCTAAAAACAACCTACTTTATTTTAGTTCTAAAATACTTATAGGTAGTATTAATTGATAGACGAATGTTTTCCCCACAGTAAATTGGTCACAATACTTAATACATTTAATTTTGTTTTGTCGACATTTCGTTCTTTTTGATACTTTGGAAGTCGACATTTCAATTTGTCGATGTTTCGTACTTTTTAATGTTTCGACTATCAACATTTTACTTCATCGACATTTTGACTGTCGGCTATTTACCCGGTTCCCATTATTTAAATAGTAATTGGTTATAAATTTGATTTTAATTATAAGCAAAATATTACCTACGACGACTATCAAAAAAATAATCTGAAATGTGACGAATAATTCTTTTATTTCAAAATACTTTCAAATACTTAACAAAACGTCAAAACTGAAAAAATGCAACTGAGCAACAGGTACATGTCTGATTCCGACTATTCTAGGTGCCCCTAGCTCCAAAACCAACTTGTCGATTTTGCCGCCTAACAATTTTTAACTGCAGTTATCTTGTTTTCATTATATTATTATATATATTTTGTCATTATATTAACATATTGATATAGTTGCTCATTACCATTATATAATTTGTTTTGCATCCAAGTGGAAACGACTATGATGGGATAATTTTGGTAAATAATCTTGACATTTTAAAGCACTTAAATTGCAAAAAATATTTGCTAAATATATGCAATAAAATCAATAAAAACACCAGAAATGTATTAGTTATTAGGTACGTCTTATTGGCAATTTATCACTTGAAAATGATAATATTTTAAGTAACTATAAAATTACTTAAATTTTGAATTTTCGTTTTACGATAGTCGCTACCGCATAATATGATAAGTACACGATCAAAATCTGCCCTCATTTCGTCAGCGGAGTAGCTGTTTATTTACTTAATCTGTATTTACTTTTAAAATTAAACAATAATCAAAAACACGTTTTATTAAACTGTTATTTCGTATTACATCATTTATTTAAATAAAAAAAGAAGTCAAAATATCTCAAAAAGTCCAGAAATAGGACTAAAATTTAAAAATCATGAAATCTATTAATTATTAGGTACCTACCTACGTATTGGCAATTCATAACTTAAAAATATTATAATTACTTACATTTTTAATTTTCATTTGACGATAATCGCAAACCGAAAAATATGATAAACGCTGCTGCCCTCGTCTCGTTAGTGAAGTATTTCTATTTACTTAAATCTGTATTTACTTTTAAAATTAGACAATAATCAAAAAGACGTTTATTAAATTGTTATTTCATCAAAAAATATCGTTTTTAATTAAAAAAGAAGTCAAAATATCTCTTTGAGTTCAGAAATACGACTAAAATTTAAAAATCGTAAAATATCCGAAATGATGCAATATTAATTTTTTTTAATTCAGTTCTTTGAATCATGAAACCAATTTTAAGTTTACTCTACTATTTCTTAAGCCTTTAAAAAAATATGTGCAAATGCCATAAAATCTAAATCCTGCTAATGGCCAATCGTATCCGCAATATATAACTCCAAGTATAGTATCGTTAAAATTAAACATATTTTACAAGCAAAATCAAAATATAATAAATACAATATCAATATATTGTATCATTTTTTATAAATACATTTTTCAAACTCTTGAATAATAATATAGTCAATAGTAATGTGTTCTTATACAGTTAAAAGTTTAATGATATTACAAATCAAATAAAATAGATACAATTTTTTAGCTTCGTAATGTTTCAATAATTCATCAAGTTTTTGATTTTTAGTCGTAAGCCCCCCCCCCCCCCACCAATTTGGAAATGTCATATATTATGTATTTAATTATATAATAATAGTAGTTCATACGTCTTAAAATCTATAAATTTAAAATATGAAAAAAATTGTTAATATTGTTATCAAATCAAATCCTATACCTATAAAATGTTATGTAATTTTTTTTATTCATCAATCAAATCACAAAGCTAAGTATTTAAATTCGTTATTATGACAACTATAAACACAGCTTGTAATGAGGTAAACGATGTATAATCTATTACATACTTAAATGTAAATCGTACTTATTTCTGAACAAATGTAGCCCCCTCCCAGCACGATTATTGGGTGCAGTGATGTCGTAAACAAATAATTGAGTTTTGCACGAAAAGTAGCACAACTGTTATTGTGATTGGCTCAGTTGAAGTATCCATAAGAGAAAAATAGGCGCAAATAGGTATCAGCAGAAAATCTCGAAAACTCGTCAAGGCAGTTTGCCATAAAAAATATTTTGTAAAACAATCAAAAACACAATCTGGGTCAATGCCTCCCTAAAAAATAAAGTACAACCATTTTTCGTGACTCGATTCCGGCTCAGTTTGTTTTTTATATTCTTTTCGTAATCTGATTTTTGGATTTTTCTCTGCCAATATTGAGCTAAACAGAATCAGCGCATACAATTTCTTTCATCGATAAAATCAAATCATTTTTGTTACAGCACGAATGGTTTCTTCAAAACCAGCCAGAACTGTTATTATATTATATTTAAAATATTTAGTTTTCAAAAAATTGACCACTCTAGCGTCTTTTGTAATTTATCGGTTTGTTAGGCAATATACAAAAAATCTAATGTAACGTAATTCCCATTTACGTTAACGTGCGAATTGTACAAAAAAATTTGTAAAAAAAAACTTCTGACGCGATGAAAGTGTACCATCGCGATCGTAGGTATTGGACGAGCCACCGGCCAACAGGTGGTGGTTACTAGTTCGTATCGATTCCGCCGGCTATATCTAATGGCACCGGATATTTTTTTACGTTAATTCCGCCGAATGCAGTTTATTAAACAATAACCGAAGTATAATAATCATATTATATAAAAAAAAATACAATGAATAGGTACTCCTTCCCCAATCTTACAAATTGTTTTACAAAACGTAACGTAATTCTCATTAACGTTGACGTGTGGATTGAAAAAATACTTCGGACGCGATTAAAATGTACCATATTTGGTATTGGACGAGCCACCAGCCAACAGGTGGTGGTTACGAGTTCTTATCGATTCCGTCGGCTATATCGAATGGCACCGGATATTTTTTACGTTAATTCCGTAGACTGCATAAACAATAATCGATGTATAGTAATCATATTATGCAAAAAAAAAAATACAATGCATAGGTACCACCCAAACTTACAAATTATTTTACAAAATGTATTCCTATAGGTATTATTATCAAATTATTATACATATTATTATACGTCAATTATATGCCTACGATCTGGTGCAGACAAAAACTCATAGATCTAAACTCGTCGTATCTGCAGTTGGTGTATCAAAATCGACTCATCTTCGACACATTTCACTTCGATATTCTCCGTCGGGACGGCATTGACTTCAACACGATTTTTCAAAAGTGAAAGAAAGTGTTTTTTTCGCTGTCGGTATGTACACTGTTTAATGTTGTAAACGTCGACGGTCGTGATGATTTTCCGGATTTGAAGATCGTTAAGTATTTCCCGATTTACGAATTTTTTCTATTTTACCTATTTTTCTCTTCAGTTGGTTTCGAAAACAGTTTCGTTTTCAACTCGTTCGCCGACGGTTTTTCGTGGTTTGTGTGTTGGTCGTCGACAATTTTGTCGATGCATATCTTCGCGTTGCACCTCCTGTTGATGCACTTCCACATGTACGCACGCAGACGTTGGTTGTACTTGATTTTGAAAAACACTCCGTTTTCGTAAATTACCAGATCGTTCTGTCGATTTCCGGGTACGATTTCAAAGTCCATTATACTGCGTGACGTGCATTTATAATATTATTATTATCACTCGCTCGAACAAATCGACAGTCGCCGTCCGACCGATCTAAAAGACTGAAGTTTTAAGGACAATATACCATATTATTACGTAAGTCGTTTCCTTACGTCGTCGGAATGTTGTCCGGCAACTATATTATTATTTATCTGGCGACAACCACCAGTCACCATATAATACAGTCAGATAGAACTATAATAATATTATGCCTGGCAATGATATAACACGCGGTTCAGTGTTCGGTCAGAGGTTTCGTACGGTATAATTGTTGTTCTGTAATCAAATTATATTCTCCTAATAATTATTATTGAATAGAACCGCAGCTGTAGCGTTGACATCGGTCGTTTTCTCGTCGTCGTCTTATCTATACTATAATATATACGTTATTTATTCTAACGACAGTCATATCAAACATCAAACAAGACGTATACTGCGCAGGACGACTAATCGGCGGTGCCTTATCTACGATTTTTTTTAAGGTTGGTGTCACCGAAATTACTCAGTTTTGGTTCTCAACTATAGGTTTTTATGGCTGCCGAGCGCCAACCGTGATTATAATATTTTGTTGCCACGGTATAAAATTGAAACAAGTTTTTGGTATTTTGTGTATTTTGGTATTTGGTTACATGCCTTAGAAATAATAATAAGATTAATTTTTTGCTATACATATGTAATATGAAAATAATAAATTGTACGATAAGAAGCCGATAAATGAGAACCAATATTGGGTATCGTTAAATAAAAGTATAATATCAGTGAGGCCCAAATTTGGTTCTCGCGACAGTGTAAAAAAAATTACCAAATTTTGGTCTCATGGCGCAACATTATTCGAAAAACTATAAGAACCCACATAGCGTTAAACCCGTTATAAAATTTAACATTTTTATTTGGTAAGTAAGTGTCTTATTTTGAATAATAATTTATTGTATATTAACTATTCGCGAAAAATCTAATTAAAAATCGTGGGTACTTACGGATGTGTTCACGGAGGTGAGAACTGTTTTTTAAGGTTTTGTCGTCTGGAGAAGACTGTTTACGCCGTAGACGGTACAACACTGCCGCTGAAACATTAACGAGAAACGATTCAATTTCACTAAACAAATATAATAAAAACCGTACAATATAAACCGAATGCGGGCGGGACGATAAATCAGAACTGTCTTTGTCGTCATTCGGAGCTTCTATGGGACTTAAACGATCGCCTTTATAATGATCGTACTGTTGTAGGATTTGTATGTTTATAATAATAGTATTGTAATGGACTGCAGGCAGACAGTGTTCAGTGTACACATTAGTTGTGACGTATAATTATTAATACTATCTATCATAGCAGCTCATAAAATATAAGTTCATAATTATTATTATCAATAAAAACTGTGGTAGAATTATTTAATTGAAATTCATTTGTATACATATTATATACAGGGTGTCACACGAAGAACTGACAGATTAAATTACTTTAATTGTTCTAATTATCAATAATTTTTAATATTTCTTGTAGCATTTATAGACTCTCGCTCTGCACGCATGCTATTAAGTTTTTATTTTTTAATATAGAAGATAACAGTTATTAAACCTGATGTAAGTACATTTTTTTTTAATAATTCAAAATAGTCAATTTGTAAAGATGGTTTTTTAAAATACATTTGTTTAAGTCTAGTGGTTTTTTTGCGGTCTAAAACGTCAAAATTGTATGAAGTAACTCATTAATATTAAAAGTAATAACTTTTTAACAAAATATTTCGATTTTATAGCAAGTACTTGTTTGAAAATTATCAGAAAAAATTTTTAAAAAGTTTATATTTTTGGAATTTAAAATGTTTATATAAGATTGCATTAAATTAATTTAGCAAAAACAATGAGATTTCAAACAATAATCATAAAAAATAGACTATAATATTATGACTGAATAGGATGCTATGCACTCACATGTGTTGTCTCATTTGTCTAAATGTAAAACTTAGGACCTTTTTTTATTGAGCTGGTAAGAATCACTAAGACTGCATCCAAGCCTAGCAACCAAGTTTTCATACTTTAAAGAGGAGAAAAATTTCTATTTAACGTTTTTTTTTTGATTTCAGAACTAAAAAAAAGTTATTCAAATTTGAAAAACTCAAAAATAATTTATTTTTAAACAATAAGATATTTTTTCATATTAATCAAGATATTGGAAAATTAAAAGCCACATTGCATAGTCAATATTTTCCTCTTTCCAGTGTGAAAATCCGATCGCTTAAATTGGATTACAGCCTAAGCCGTTCTTAACCGTCTTAAACAGTTTTTGCTATGTTTTACATTTATAAGACGGATACATCACATGCGTGTGTGGCGACTTTTCTTAAATTCTAAAAATAAAAGTTAAAAATAATACAAAAAAGTTTTATTCAAACAAATAAATATTTTTTTAGAAACAGAACCTGCAGATCTAAGCTCGGTCACCCGGTATATGCCATACTAAACATACTAATAATATACCAACAGGCGACATTTTACATAATTTACATATTAAAGATATATAAATTATGTAAATATTCGACATTACACATACACATAAAATTATATAATTATGTAAAACACGCTTAAGCCATTCGAATTCATTAGTATTTTAAATTACGAACGGACCGATGAATATTATTTTATATCGGTTTGACAACGATGTGTGTTTTTGTTCTTGTCTAACGTCGTCGTCTTTGATGGGAGCAGTAAAAATGCTTTAACTTTGTGCACCCGGTGAATTCTTGTGGAAAATTCGATCTATAGTTTGCGCTTTGGGGAGTGGTTGGAATTCCCCAGTAGGTACTTAAATAAACCCCACTAAAATTTAGGGAAAAAATAGAGGTGTTTTCATTTTGCTCGATTATTTTGTGATAAAAAAAACATTAACCGCGATAACACGACATTCTTAATAATTAATTGAATTTTCTAAACGTGGTATAGTTTTCAAAATACTCGTACTAATCTTAAGCTCTATTTATACCACAACCCTTTTCACACAGTTTCACGGTTCACCACGGTACTTATCCATGGATGTGGGATAGGGAGACGATGGGAGATACATGAATATCCCACCCTTTTGGGTTTATTTCTTATACTGTGGGAAGGACTTTATTTGAGGCACGTGCCTTGGCTTAAAGGCTGGTAGGTGTCCTGGAGACTAGGGGTATTTCACATATAGTACATAATGTATTAAGTACCTACACACTAAAGACCAAGCCAATCATCCTCAGTTACCATTTACGTAAATACATCAATTATTTATTATTTTTATTATTTATGATTACTAATATAAATTATTGTGCCTCATAAGTTGATGAAGTTCACAACGCCACTGGTTAAATACGACTTATATCTGTAGGTACTTTGAACCTCCAGTCCACCGACGTGATATTACATTATGCCAGTCGAAATATATGTTCATAAATATCTACTGTGGTCGTAATAGTGATACCAGTGACAATAACCACAATTATTATTTTGCACAAATATGTTTTCAATTTTCATCGACCGCCATAAATATTTTATGTACACATTTTTTAGTGATTTGTTACAATTTTTATATTCTATTAAGAATCATTTTTTTCAGTAGAAAATGTAAAAACATACATTATTTTTTTCAAATGAGAATTTTAGTGAATCATTTTGTAAATAAACATTGTATTATTTATTAAAATCAGTTATTATTATTATACCTGCTTGTTTCCGGATAGTCCCGGATATACAACTATACGATTTTAGTAATCCACATCATGTTAATACGAAAGTGTGGCCCTTGAAATACGGTCAAAGGGCCTGCACAAAAACTGTTTTTTTTCCACGAAAACATGCACAACGTGAAAACTATTACGCCTAGTACAGTGATCTGATTTTGAAAATTTTTTTAATTTGGAAACAGAAACACTTTTTACAGGGCTTACATTTTCAAAATTAATTTCCCGGACAAAACCTCACTTTCAGTAATCATAATTATGTACGAATATCACAAATGTCACGGACAGCGGTGAAATTCTTTATTGTCTAAATATTGCCACTTATTAAAGCCACACGAGCTTGCTCCTTAATGCGATTAAAAGTGAGTAATTTTTCGTGCATCAGACCAGTAAGCAGAACATAAGTATATAATTTCAGAAGTTCAATTTTCATTTTTTTTTTTTTTTTAATATTCAAATTTCCTCACTTATTGTCTGTGTTTGGTAGGACATAATTACAATTTTTTTTAGTAACACTAAAGCAAAAGTAATTTTGAAAAAAAAAGTTGATTTGGTGCCATATTAATTAAACAATACAACAAATCGAAAATCCATTTCCCGCATAACTCAGAAAAGAGAATATGGAATTCAAATATATTTTTCAAAAATGAAAATCTGGTCTTTGATAGTTACTCGGGTGCATTTTTCTTCCAATTTTTGGGACTTTCATTGACACAATTGGCCATATGGGAGTTGAAACATTTTTTATCGCAAAATATATTGACGTGAGACTGAGCGTTTGTTATGAAGGTTATGGATTTCCAAGAATTCTAAGTAGGATTCACAGCTACGTCGTGTGTCGTGTCATGTCGATCAAATCGCATTGTGATTTAGACTTTTGCGGTATCATGTAATAACCTAGTTGCAACCCAGTATACCGATTACAATTGACTACAGTCAAACTTTTAAACCGTATTGGTTACCAGTTGTAAACAAAATAACCAAGCCAGCTCGCTTGACAGGACACATACGGCGTAGCTGCGTATCCGACTTTAGTCGTAGTTTACATTGAATTACATATGACGTTGAGGAAGCTCATGCATACTAATGATCATTCAGTACGCACACAGTCACCCGCCACTCACGACGGATATAAAATATTGCCTAAGTCCGACCCCTTAAAAACGATTCGCTTAATAAGTCATTAAAATATTTCACAACAATAATTGACAACGCCGTCCTAGCGGCTTGGAATCGTTTCGTATTATGATTTCCACGCTGGATCGGAATTTCACCCGTACAATATTCCAGCTACTATACGGTGGCCTTGACCTATATAATACAAGCAACAGTTTGATCTAACTTATAACCTGTAGCAGCTAAATAGTGCCTATTCGACGACGTGTACACTACACGGTCTCTATAATATGCAGCAGGACCACTTCCCGTCGTTTCGTGTCGGCCGATACCATCTTTATTGCGTAGTTAGAATTTAATAGAAAAAAAAAAAGTCGTTTTAAAAATACAATTATATTGTTTATGGGATTATCGCGCGGTCGTTGTGCTCGCATACAAATTTATGTAAATGAATACCTACGTGCCTAGCTATAGGTACCCCCGTGCACCTATAGAATATTATAAACATAACGATAATATTATATATATATCTAACATGAATTCGTTATAGGCACACGAATTCACGTTTGACAGATAATAGAATATAAAGTTTACACAAACAATTATAACGCACCGAAAAAAAACTATATATATATATACAGAGTGATTCGAGTGCACGCCAACACTTTTTCCTCCTGCAAAAATGCAGTCGTCCGAAATCTGATATCTGGAATTTTCAAATATATACTCGAGACCACTTAAGATTTGTTGTATGAGTTGTGTCCTGTGGAGAACCTAACCTTCCGTTTTTCGAACGACAACACCAGTTTTCCACTCGAAGTTATTTATTGGACTTTTTTTTTTATTTTTTAACGTACCGAAGTTAGTATGAGTAGATTTTGAGTTACTTAACTTTGTGTACTCATGGTCGGAGGCGATGAGTTAAATTTACGAGTTAATAAGTTAAGTTAATTTTAACTTATTAACTTAACTTCAACTTAAAATCAACTCATATTTTTCTTTATTCTCCCAATTAAGTTAATTTTGAATATCCCTATTATCTAGAAACGTATTTTGTTTATTACAGATTTTCGTTTTATAATAATTATTATACATTCGCAGAATATAGAAAATATTATCAGAAAAAAATAACATATATTTGCAAAGAGAAGTTCTTAATACATATAATTGTGTTTAAAGATAAAAACTAATTACATTATTAATAGAAATTACGTTAAGTTAATGGGATTTGTCAACTTCATTTTTACTGATTATCAGAAAAAAAATTGTCTATTTACTGAATTTTCAATTTAATCGAAAAAAAATATTATGAACTTAACTTAACTGTGTTAAAAATATCAATAACTTTCCCAGCTTTGTAAATATCAGATCTAAAGTGTGGGTGCAGTAATTTAGGGGACTAAAATAAAACACCACATATTTTGGTACTTGGTCGAAATATATTAAAATCTATATAGGTAAACTTATTAACTATCTATAAGTGCGTAGAATGTACATTTTGTTACTGAATATTTATACCAGAAGAAAAATGGTAGTTGATAGGTAATTAAAATAAACTTAAAATATAATTTCACCTGTCGATGTTAGTATATTTTCCACTTCGAAGAAAATGTATGAATCATAAATATGTATTTATATTTAACCATTAACTGTATGCCTAGTGTGAACTATGTAATTTTAAATTTTATTCGTCTCTATGTGGTGATACATAATAAATAGTTACGGAAAATTGGCTAGAAAATAAAAATATCTGTACCCAGCCCAGCACAAAAACATATTATATAATACGTTAAGACTATTTCACATGCTCGCAGGCCGGATTTAAAATTTGAATATAGATAGAAATGCAGAGGTGGAAACAGGATTTTGTACGTCCTAGAAAAATTTTAAAATTAAGCCCAACAGTAGACCCTCAAATACCCTTCTTCAAATATGTTTACTAATAATAAGCATAATTATTAGCACAGTATTATTTATTCAAATATTTAGTATAATCACTGTCGGATATTTTGGTTACAACACAAAACAATAGTACATAATTATATTAACATTACATTGTTGTATAAACTACCTAATCATTTTAAATATATAAATTACAATTATATTAAAATATTTCAAAATCAAAATATCACTTATTAAACTTTTTCAACCGAATAAAACACGCACTTCAATAGATAAAAAGAGTTTGGTAATAATAAATAAACTGCGCTTATAATATATTTTTTATTATACGTTGATTGATATATACACTATGCTTATAAAAGTTATTGGGCATCAGACATGTTAATATCGACACAGCATCAGAATCTTAAAAATTTTAGCTTATAGTCTTACTATATGTTAACCAAAGCAAAATCGCACGGTGTCTTTGGAACTTTGACTGATGTCCAGATGACAAATTACGAATACGGAATCGAAATCACAGTAATTACCTATTATAGTGTACCTACCAACGGCAAACGTCACACGGCGAATAATTTATATCAATCAGATAGATAACGTGTTAGTCATTGTGATAACACAGATCATAATATTTGATATCAGGTGGTTCACTTCCTGGTCAAGCCATGTAACTCCCAACAAATCGAAACTTACCTCAAATCAGGATCTCAACTAATAGAGATAAACGTTTTTTTTACGATACATCGTTGGTAATTAACTATACGCATCGCTGATATTTAGCACTCGCGCCAAATTGCTGACCATTGTCATATTATTTTATGCAATAATTATAGTAAAAGGTCTTGTAAAATCACAGTCGGTGTATTTTTTCATTTAAAAAAAAAAAAAAAATGGTATTTTTTGTTTTAAACAAAATATATAATGTTTGAGTTTTAAACAGTTTATTTTAAATAATTTGAATTTTAATTTACTATGCAATGTACTTATATGCCAATTTGCCGTGTACTAGTGTACTATAATATTATGTTTCACTGTTTATTTATAACTTGTTTCAAATCTTAAAAGTATTTGAAATGTATTTTAAATATTTTCTAAATGAATGTTTTATGTGGACATTATACTATGCATGTTATATTAACTATTAAGTAAAAACATTTTACATTTGGTAATTTATTCAATAAAATTCAAAAAAAAAAACAAATTAAAATGAAGGATTTTAATTAATAGGTACTTTAACTTTTTTCTATTATTTATTATTAAAAATAAACCAAAAACAAGACAATATTCACTTGGCTTTTACACTGTTTAAACATAATATGTTTTATTCATTTTAAATAATGAAAAAAAACGTTTAAAACAAATGTTTCAAATTTAATTTTTAAACAAGTCTAAAACAATTTGTTTAAAACATTGTGTTCTACACATAACAACTCTGTGCACATCATATTTTATTCCTCATATGTAGTCATACTACATTGAGGTAGGTTCGATTCATCGGTAAATGCAAAATTCCGCCATCTGGCTTTATACAATCTGTGGTGGTAATTTATATTATTTTCGCTTCTCGGCGAAGTTCATTGAATAATTAATTATCATTTTACGCTGTGTTTAATTATATATTTTTATTTACCTAAAAATATGTACCAAACGTTTTAAAAAATAATACCTAACTTAATCCTGCAGGACATTGAGTGAAATATGAACCACCTGTTCTCTTTTTATATAGTGACCTATAGTAATAAAAGTATTATATATTTTTTTTTCATTTATTGTTATTAAAATGTTTCAGCACGTTAGGTGCTATTACAATTTACAGTAAATTACAATTACAATTTAATTTTTACATTTATATTAGTGATAAAATGATATAATAGTGCAAAGTAAGTCATAAGTTTGATATTGTTAGTGTTGATTTTTTTCATCTTCCGACGAGAGCTCTTCAGTGTCCGTTAGGAGGATGTTTTAGGAAAAATATAATACAAATATCCTTAGAAACAGTGGCTGACCCATATACTATTATACTAACCGCGGTACTTTTAATCCTGTTATGAATTTAAGCTTTCTTATCAGTAATAATTACTAAGTTGTCATTACAATTTCAAAATATATTAATGTATAAAAACGGTAAAGAAATATGAGTGATGGGGGAAGGGGGCATACGTACCCTATGCCCCTCTCAAATTCACCAATACTGGGGCACTCGACGACGGTGATCACTCAAAACATGCGACTATAATAATAATAATATTATATTATACAAATACATATTTTATACTACGTAAAATACGATTTAAAGGGAGGTGCGCAGGAAGGATACGCCCTCTCATCACTTTATCGGCATGGATAAAACACACGAAATACGGTCTATTTTTTCGAAAAGAAAAATAGATTTTTCGTTAATGATTTTAAATTTTCAAATATAGGTTAATTAATACGTATTAATATGTAAGACACGTACAAATCGTACATTAGTGGATATTTTAAATCATCAAATTATATCGCAATTTAAAAAAAAAAAATTATATTCATTAAATATACCTAGTAATATATTACAGTGACGAACCCAAAAGGCAGCACAGCCCTTGTTTAGTTAAAAAAAATAATTGAGCGAGAGCATTATACACGTTTTTTATTTTCCAAAAATTCAAGTGTAAGCTATCTTTTAGCTACCTGGGTAATGAGATTAAGTAAATAAATAAACTTTAAACACCCTCTAAGAGGTCCGTGAACTTAGCGGGAGACTAAAAAGCACTAATTACCGCTACATCACCAAGTTCGAGTGCTCAGTTAGTGCTTTCAGAGTATACAAAAATAAAAATTAGTGCTCTAACCTATACCATCGATTATCGGTATAACTTTTTATTGAAAACGGTCCAGTCCTTCAGATGAACCACTGCGGTTATTGTAAACTTAATTTTTATAACATTATAGCACATTAAATAAGATTATGTACAGATAAATATATCTATTTACGTGGGATATTTTAGTAAATTTTAAGAGCCACAACTTTATACTAAATGAGAGGCAACTATTGTGAACAATTTTGGGAGGTAACTCAACGTTTCCGAATAAATATTTATTTTCTAAATAATTTAATAAATAAAGTACTAGACATAAATTAACGTTAAATTTTGTCTATAATAAATATCATTGGTTATAAATAGCATTGTAGGTTAAATTTACTAATTGTCTGTTTTGAATTTTGGTATTTAAAAAAAAAATTTTAGTTTAAGTACTTACTTATTGCGCATGAATATTGTTTAAATATTAAATATGTATACAAAAAGTGAAAAGATATTTCATGTAACACGTTTTTCTGTCGCATGCTTTGTTTTGGCAACAAGTTTATAATAATATTTACCTACCAGAATATAATAAACGACCTTCAAGGTTAGAGAAGTAACAGCGTACGAATATTTACAAAATTAAATACTTAGTTATAAGTATCAGTGAACGAAAAAAACTTCAACAGTTCAATCTACCGATCGAGTATCGACACTAACTACGCGCCGGTGAATGCTATAACAGTAATGTTTTGCAAAAATCAGATACAAAGTTAGTGAAAATTTTTTTTAAAATCAAAAATCTACGACAATTTGTCGGCGAGACAAAATTATTAGATGTACATTAAGTGGAACAGAGAGAGAAAACGAATAGTGCGCTGACATCCTCTTAATATCAATTTGTTTATTCACCGTAATGTAGTTTTTTGTTCAGTGTAGAAGGTAAATTTTTATTAAAAATTAAAATAAATTGTATACGCATTAATGCGTTATAGACGATAATACAATATATTATACGATTGTACAAATAGATTCTAATACACAGCTACACATTTTTGTTTTAAAATTATATTTGAGATCTATATATATTAACGGATGATTATGTAATACAAAAGTAAACCGTCGTTATATCAAAACTCGTGAAAAACAGTAAAATTAGTTTTATTGTCACGATATAGTTGTTTCATATTTGAGTTTGAGATTACG
>NC_042493.1:102005935-102009394 GCF_005508785.2 Acyrthosiphon pisum
GTACTTTTTTACGAAAAATCAAGCACGCTTACACAGTATTGTGACTTTATTACAGTATTACAAAGCCTTTCGCAATATACTGGACCAATAAAAATATCCATAAAAAACCAACTTAAAAATGAAACATTTTAAATTTTTAACTAATCAAGTAATAGTTTTAGAAGCACTTCTTAATGGTGTATTTAAAGCAAAAATATATGTAGTCAATATTTCTAAGTTTCCGGTTTGAATAAATATTATTGATAATAATAGCATAATTAAAATTTATGAATTATTTATTAACAGATCTAAATAAGGTTTAAGTTCATTGTTTACTTTTAGTATAAAAAGCTTTATTAACAATAATTAATTAACAATATAAAAATATTATACATTTTTAATATTTGTTACAATCAAGTACTTATAGGTACAGACAAAAATGTAATTATGTACTGAAAATTGTAATACTATGATTATAACACAATAAAGAAATTTACTTTATCATGGATTATAACTCATGGATTAAATGTATATATTAAAATATCTCTATTCTACATTTTATAATCTTGAAAAATAATAAGAACCCGGTTGTCTAACTGAATTTTTGAACTATACAAATAAATTATATGAAAATTTATGATAACAAAACTAATTAAATAGAATATACATTTTCTTTTAAATTGTATTATTTTAATATAACATGTAAAACATAATATTATTCAATCTAACTTGGGCTACATATCAATAGGATAGTATTGTTGTTGAATTATTTAATTATGTTGAACTTTTGTACTATCAAGCTTATCAAGAAAATTAATAGTTGTTATACTTGCATTTACAAAGCAAACACAAATAACAAATTATATTCCATTTTATGTTCTTTTTCGTTTATCTTATGGTGGCCGCGGTGTAGTTTAATAAAAAGTTCAGTTTATAAAAAGGAATGTGTTAAATATAAAGACTTTTATAAGCCTACGAACGTGTAATTTAATAAATTGTCTGACAACAATTAAATCAGTAGTAAATAACATTTAATGTATGTAATAAATAATTGTATGTAGTACCTATATGGAAAATATATAATTGTTAATTTCAAATCACATAACAACAACGAATTACAATTAATAGTGCCATTTTTAAGATAAAGTTTTAAATGACTAAGTAATATATATAAACAAATCTATACAATATATTAATATATATATATCGTGGTTATATACATTAAGTAATAATATTTTTAAAATAATAATATTAAGTTATATAATAATATTCCTTCGCCATTTAATCATTTTGTTCATCACACTTTGTTTCTTTTAAGAAATAATTCCTCACCAAGTAAAGTTTACTTAAATTCAATATACTTGGCATTTCTTCAAGGTTTATAGAGCTTTTAAGAAAACGATTACCATATTATGTACTAATATAGTAATATATCACTAATCGAAGAGTAGGTATACATTAATCTGTGATAGACTATAGATGTGTTCACTCCCGCTGACAATTGCGGACGAGTATTTCCACGCTACTTCGTACCTATTTCATATTAATTGTCCTTTTAAATTTTTAAATCAATGTTCTTAGTTATTACTTATCTCGATTAAAAATAAAATTATTTTATTTTATTCACTTACCCAATATTATACATTTCCTGTAAAATACTATTTTGTAGTTTTGACTTTCGTTTTAAATTCCGTTTTAAATTTTAAATTTTAAAATTTAAAATTTAAGACTTTAAAAATACGCCCCCCACCCTTAGATCTGACCCTGTAAACAATGCAAACGATTAGTCCACCTAAACCGCGGTTTATACTCGATAGTGGTTATTAAAAGCAATAGAAACCATTTACAAACAATAATGTCCATCGTAGAATCCCTGTTTGAGCAGTTGAGCACCTCCCCAGGGTTGGACCAACCTGGATAAATTTTAAATCTTAATCATCCCGGGATAACTCAAACACAGGCAAAAAAATTTCATCAAAACGACCGTCCTGTCGTTAAGGAAACACATTGCACATCCAGACGGACAGACGGACATTGATTTGTATATTATACAATGTCAGTGGCGTATTTAATATTTTTTGTAGGGGGCAGATGACAAGAAATTTAGCTTACAGATTAGGTACGATGTAATAATTATAATATAATAATAGACATGTATTTAAAGAGCCACGGGGGCGGATTTGTCCCCATATCCACGCCCCTTCACCATGTGAATTGCTATGCCTTGATTTGAAATAATTTATTGTGAAACATAAAGTCACTGCATATTAGATATAGTATAGGTTAAGTGTTGAGTTTATTTGGAACGAGCCCATTTTTTTTCAAAGTGAAAAATAAAAAAAAACTTAAATCTGGAAGCAATGAGTTCCCACATGTGGTGGTCATAATATTATAACACTATCTGAATATTACTATCTTATTTGACATTTTATGGACAACCACAAACAATATTATCAATACAATTCAACTCTATGACAATGTTTTTACTATAATAATTAATCGCGTCCAATAATCGCGTTTTATTATTATTATTTTTTTTAAAATGCTAATCGCTTCGTTCCAATATTATAATGACTGCGGCGCTTTGTATTGTCATTCTTGAATTTCAATATTTACTAAGACGAAGGTTAAAAACCGATTAAACTAATTTTACGGATCCATATATACATGACGATCACACACTGTTGGCATTTTCGTTAATCGGCCACAATGAATATAAGTAGGTACATAAGCCAATACCGTTTGACATTAAGGTTAGTGTGCTCCTCTAGGTAAGCGCCCATTGTACCCTGTCACAATGTATTTCCGATAGTATTGTACGTGAGTATCTATATACCACCACCACCACGACATAGGTCCATCGTGAACCCAGAATATTCTCGGTGGTTTGTTTAGAGGTTTAGTCCACTACACCGCCGTCTAGGAAGAACACCAGATTCGAAAAACACCAGATCTCTTAAATTTTGTGAGTACGAACATTTAAAATAATTCAAACTATAGATAGGTAGCTAATATAAAACTCATAATATTATTATCTATAAATATAAGAATCTAACTTGATTTTGGAGACGAAGGAAACCGGTTTGTTTTTTTATTTACTATTATTATTATTAATTATTTATTTGTTTACACTTGCATTTTTCCATTTGAAATACATATTATTCATTGAACAAATAATTTATGGTTACCTACATTTTTTCTACCTTATCTCTATTCTATAATAAAAAGAATAAAACTCCAGTGGTTGAATTCAAAATGTAAGATATATAATTTTCAGAAATTAGCAATAACAATAACTACGATATGTAATTATATTATATTGTTATTTATTTGTATAGCCAAGAAATAGTCATATGTTTTTAAATTAAATTATAAAAAAATAATTTCTTCCGGAAGAAGGTCGGGCAGCTAGTTACAAACATAATATTATTTTCTTGTCGTATACAATGTTAATGTACTTGATAACTTTTGTCCCATCGT
>NC_042493.1:102009494-102022424 GCF_005508785.2 Acyrthosiphon pisum
AAAAGTTCAACATATTGAAATTTGTTATTGTTATAATAGAATCTACGTAGTACCGCATCGATCGTGTATCGACACAAACTACGAGCTGGCGAATGCAATAAATATAATATTTTGGAAAAATTAGAAACTAAGTTAAATAAAAATATTTTAAAAATGAAAAGTTTTTGAAAATTTGTCGGCGAGTCAAAATTATTATAAGCATCTACATAATTAGTATAATATACGACAAGAAAATAAGTTTAGAGTAATAATGTTAAATATTATTACTTATCTAATTTTAATTATTTAAAATGTGCGTACTTACAAAATATAAGAGATCTGGTGTTGCCGCTAGGTGTCGATGTGCTAGACTAAACCACCAAGCTAAAATAAATATTGAGGATTCTGAAATGACGATGGACCTACGGCGGTGGTGGAGTCTTTTACGTACAATACTATCGGAAATACAGGGTGATAGGGTACGATGGGTTCAAGATGGGTGCCTTTTTGATAGAAGCATAATAATCTTAATGGCTAATGGTATCGCAGTAGTTATAATATAATAAGTAGCAGAGTAAGCCGATCGACGTTTAAAAAATAATAATAAACCCGATTAATGGATGCCATTAATTATATTATAATAATATAGACTTGAACTACGCACAGATAATATAATTTATCGTTTTCTTTAAAATGTAAAATAAGATAATAATATTATTATGACCAACGGCTGCGATAAGTTTTAAAATTAATTACATCCTGACTTGATCCCTGCTACGCTCTCTTCACAAACGGCCACTCTGACCACTGCCGACCGGTGGTGACCACGTGTACGGTTTTTGTGGGGGGCTAAGGCCCACCTAACAAAACTATTTATTTAAAATAACCCATAGGGGGCTTATATCTAAATCATCGAGTGATATTTTAGGAGGAGCTAAATCGTAGTCAGTGGGTGCTAAGTCCCTCCTAGACCTCCCCTCTAGTTGCGTCATTGTGGTGGGAGTGGGATTGACACGGCCCTGCGTTCTTTTATCAACCGTACACAATGCCACTCTGGCCCGAGGGGGAGAATATCGTAAGGCCACGGTGGCTCACTATTGTGCGTCCGGGAGTCCGGCGAGTGAGTCGCGGGTTCAAATCCCGCACCGGACGTATTTTGAGCTAGCCAGTGGTTTTACAATGGTGTTTGTTTTTTTTTATCCTGTATATGAAATTTCTAGCAGGAGAAGTGCTTCGAGTATCATATCTTTCAGAGAATTGGATCAAGATGGTACTTTGAAGAGGTAATTTCTCCACATTTAGCTTCATTCAATAATATATCATATAGGTTAGGTTAGCTGAATTACCCGGCGTTGTCCGGAAAAAATTGTTACGTTTCTGATATTCGCTTGTGTGCCTGCCGTAGATCGCGGACCCCTCATAGCGTGCATGTAAGTGTATAATTCAGGGTTGGCACATATTATACATAATAATTGTATAAAATATATTATTTATGTATTATACATATAATATAACTAATAATAACCGTATATAATATTAATGATCACTAATAATTACAGTGGCGATGAACACGGGTATAAAATTGGGAAAATTCCCCAGAACTATTTATGGTTGGGTCAGGTGGGTGGGTGATAATAAGTGATCAGATATTAGTGTATTTAATATTTACACATCATCATAATTTAACAATAATGGTAAGTGTAAAATGTAAATAATAGGCAATAATAGTATGAGTATGGCAAGTCACCTGCAAGCAGTATATCGCGATTATAATGCTCTATATTCGAGAGTAGCTAAACATTTTTTTGAAGAACGTGGGTCTAACACCAGAATTTTTTCCACATAACATGAAATATAGATCGGCGCCACTGGTATAATACATCTATATTTTATACATCATCGATGTGTACTATTTTAAAATCCAATTATTATAATTATGAGATGACAGAACTAAATTTTTTTTCATATGAATGTTGTAGTTATGCAGTTTTATTTTTTATTTGTATTATATTTTATAAGTATTACTTCAAAACAAGTTTTCAAAAATAAAGATGTAAATTGTGTTTTATTAACAATTGCAACGATTCACAATGTTAACTATTGAGTATTACTATCAACTATTAAGTAGCTAGTTATCGTTAGGTATGCAAGTTATCGCCTTTTTCCTCTCGGCCACCCCATCCCCACTTGAATGATTTAATTATTTAAATTATTTCATTTAACTTCTATTGTTAATATCACTTCTGACTGAATAACTTTTTATTTTAAATGAATACAAATTAAAAGCAGTATTATCCAAAAATCAAAATATTACAAATTGAAGTATTTATTTATGTAAAAAATGTACTAATAATTAATATATATAATATTCATAAATTAAAATATTACAAAATAATCAAGCAAGATTAAATAATAATAAATTGTACTATTTAATTGTATTCAATATCAATATGTAATATGCATTTATTTGTAAATAGTAAATGGTAAATACTCATTTTCTATTACTAATAATAAATAAAGTAAGAAACTAATAAGTGAAAATAATTATTAATTATATAAATGATACAAAAATAGTTATTAAATTCAAAGAAGTTATCCAAATCACAGTTAAAACAATTATAATTTATACTTTAGGTACCTATGAATAAAAAATGTTTAATTTAAATATTTTATGAAAGACCAAATAGAAATAACAATTTTTACGTTTTATAAATTATGTATATAAATGTATAATACATCATGGTGTATAAAATTTGTATACATAAATTCACGTAACCCTGGTGTAATTTAACTCTATAAAGTCATACAAAGTTTGTCATTTTAACTTAACTCAACCTACCATGGATTGGATACAATCCGTTGGTTTTTCATCGTCCCGAAAATATAATCAATGAATACTAAATCCTAACCTAACCTAACCGTGCTAAAAAACATCAAAAATTCATATTATAATATGTATAGATAAAGAAGTAATCAGTGAAAATGAGAAAAAAAATATGTAAAGACAATCAGGGCCGGATCTTAGCTTTTTAACACCCGGGGAAAATAAAAAAAAAAACGCCCATTTCAGAGAGATGACCAGAATTAGTACTTTTTTTTATGAAAAATCAAGTACGCTTACACAGTATTGTGACTTTATTACAGTATTACAAAGACTTTCGCAATATACTGGACCAATAAAAATATCCATAAAAAACCAACTTAAAAATGAAACATTTTAAATTTTTAACTAATCAAGTAATAGTTTTAGAAGCACTTCTTAATGGTGTATTTAAAGCGAAAATATATGTAGTCAATATTTCTAAGTTTCCGGTTTGAATAAATATTATTGATAATAATAGCATAATTAAAATTTATGAATTATTTATTAACAGATCTAAATAAGGTTTAAGTTCATTGTTTACTTTTAGTATAAAAAGCTTTATTAACAATAATTAATTAACAATATAAAAATATTATACATTTTTAATATTTGTTACAATCAAGTACTTATAGGTACAGACAAAAATGTAATTATGTACTGAAAATTGTAATACTCTGATTATAACACAATAAAGAAATTTACTTTATCATGGATTATAACTCATGGATTAAATGTATATATTAAAATATCTCTATTCTACATTTTATAATCTTGAAAAATAATAAGAACCCGGTTGTCTAACTGAATTTTTGAACTATACAAATAAATTATATGAAAAAAACAATTTATGATAACAAAACTAATTAAATAGAATATACATTTTCTTTTAAATTTTATTATTTTAATATAACATGTAAAACATAATATTATTCAATCTGACTTGGGCTACATATCAATAGGATAGTATTGTTGTTGAATTATTTAATTATTTTGAACTTTTGTACTATCAAGCTTATCAAGAAAATTAATAGTTGTTATACTTGCATTTACAAAGCAAACACAAATAACAAATTATATTCCATTTTATGTTCTTTTTCGTTTATCTTATAGTGGCCGTGGTGTAGTTTAATAAAAAGTTCAGTTTATAAAAAGGAATGTGTTAAATATAAAGACTTTTATAAGCCTACGAACATATTGTAATTTAATAAATTGTCTGACAACAATTAAATCAGTAGTAAATAACATTTAATGTATGTAATAAATAATTTTATGTAGTACCTACCTATTTGGAAAATATATAATTGTTAATTTCAAATCACATAACAACAACGAATTACAATTAATAGTGCCATTTTTAAGATAAAGTTTTAAATGACTAAGTAATATATATAAACGAATCTATACAATATATTAATATATATATAGTTTATATAATATATCCAGCGCCACTATCGTGGCTTGAGCTAAGTAAAAAATAAAATAACTACACGACGGGTGTGTGTATAGCAGTGGTCTCAAACATACGGCCCACGGGCCACAGGTGGCCCGCGTATCCTTTCTATGTGGCCCGCAATTAAAATAAATGTTGAACAAAAATATAAACATACATCAATATTCAAGCTATTTTTAAATTTAAATTATAATTTTTTTTTTTAAGTTAATGTTTATCATATTTTTTCAATGATACATATGTAGTAAGTAATAATAAGTCAAATATAAATAACTACTTTGTTTATATTTTTGGCAATAGTAATTATAATAAAAGTAATTTCATAATATATTAAGTCACATTTAAATAATTGGATCTTGTATGTATCTTTGCTTTCATTTTGTCTTCAGTTTTTAGTGTATAAGTATAAAAATGACACTTAAAATATGGCCCGCGATTTTTTTTTGAAAAAATATATTGCCCGTAGTTAATTTGAGTTTGAGATCACTGGTGTATAGTATATCTTAGCAGGATATAGCTTATTTAAACCGTGCAAAATACAGGTAAATTTGTTGTACGACATAACTGATTTACTAATGCATCAATTAACTCCTAGTAAACTACAAAACGTCAGAAATATTGTAAAGAATGTGATTTTATAAACATCATCAAAATCATACGTTTATAAATGAAGTTGTAAATGAAAAAGTGCGAACTTTTTTCAAAGGAAATTTATATTAAAATCAGAATCACGGTAACCATCTTCGTAGTCGTCGTCGCAATTCAGCGTTGCCATTGTTTGTTATCTAGTCATGGGGGAAAATATGACAAAATTACCGTTCTTATAGATTACTAGCTGCCTGACCTTCCTCCGGAAGAAATTATTATTTTATAATTTAATTTAAAAACGTATGACTAATTTTTGGCTATAAAAATAATATAATATAGGTAATTCCATATTGTAGTTATTTTTATTGCTAATTTATGAAAATTATATATCTTACATTTTGAATTCAACCACTGGAGTTTTATTCTTTTTATTATAGAATAGAGATAAGGTAGAAAAAATGTAACAATAAATCATTTGTTCGATGAATAATATATATATTTCAAATGGAAAAATGCAAGTGCAAACAAATAAATAAATAATATTAATAATAATAATAAATAAACAAACAAACCGGTTTCCTTCGTCTCAAAAATCAAGTTAGATCCTTATATATATAGATAGTGTAAATACTCAATATTTACTCACTCAGTATTTACACAAACAATAATTTTTGTCAGTACTTACAATATTACTTATATATTACTTATACAATATACTATATTTATATATAACACATAGACAAAAATATAGATAAATTATCATTATTTACATTTATGATAAAAATCACAACAAAAACTCTTCATAAGCTACGCGTAAAAATGGATAGGTAAAAAAAATATAAGATCTTTAAACACTATAAATGGTGAATAAACGCTAAGTATATTGAATTTAAGTAAACTTATTTTATTTCAATAATTTATTTACCTGGCGAAGAATTATTTAGAATAGTATATATGTATACATTAGTAATAATATTTTAAAATAATAATATTAAGTTATATAATAATATTCCTTCGCCATTTAATCATTTTGTTCATCACACTTTGTTTCTTTTAAGAAATAATTCCTCACCAAGTAAAGTTTACTTAAATTCAATATACTTGGCATTTCTTCAAGGTTTATAGAGCTTTTAAGAACACGATTACCATATTATGTACTAATATAGTAATATATCACTAATCGAAGAGTAGGTATACATTAATCTGTGATAGACTACAGATGTGTTCACTCCTGCTGACAGTTGCGGACGAGTATTTCCACGCTACTTCGTGCCCATTTCATATTAATTGTCCTTTTAAATTTTTAAATCAATGTTCTTAGTTATTACTTATCTCGATTAAAAATAAAATTATTTTATTTTATTCACTTACCCAATATTATACATTTCCTGTAAAATATTATTTTGTAGTTTTGACTTTCGTTTTAAATTCCGTTTTAAATTTTAAATTTTAAAATTTAAGACTTTAAAAATACGCCCCCCACCCTTAGATCTGACCCTGAAAACAATGCAAACGATTAGTCCACCTAAACCGCGGTTTATACTCGATAATGGTTATTAAAAGCAATAGAAACCATTTACAAACAATAATGTCCTTCGTAGAATCCCTGTTTGAGCAGTTGAGCACCTCCCCAGGGTTGGACCAACCTGGACAAATTTTAAATCTTAATCATCCCGGGACCACTCAAACACAGGCAAAAAAATTTCATCAAAACGACCGTCCTGTCGTTTAGGAAACACATTGCACATCCAGACGGACAGACGGACATTGATTTGTATACTATACAATGTCAGTGGCGTATTTAATATTTTTTGTAGGGGGCAGATGACAAGAAATTTAGCTTACAGATTAGATACGATGTAATAATTATAATATAATAATAGACATATATTTAAAGAGCCACGGGGGCGGATTTGTCCCCATATCCACGCCCCTTCACCACGTGAATTGCTATGTCTTGATTTGAAATAATTTATTGTGAAACATAAAGTCACTGCATATTAGATATAGTATAGGTTAAGTGTTGAGTTTATTTGGAACGAGCCCATTTTTTTTCAAAGTGAAAAATAAAAAAAAACTTAAATCTGGAAGCAATGAGTTCCCACATGTGGTGGTCATAATATTATAACACTATCTGAATATTACTATCTTATTTGACATTTTATGGACAACCACAAACAATATTATCAATACAATTCAACTCTATGACAATGTTTTTACTATAATAATTAATCGCGTCCAATAATCGCGTTTTATTATTATTTTTTTTTTTTAAATGCTAATCGCTTCGTTCCAATATTATAATGACTGCGGCGCTTTGTATTGTCATTCTTGAATTTCAATATTTACTAAGACGAAGGTTAAAAACCGATTAAACTAATTTTACGGATCCATATATACATGACGATCACACACTGTTGGCATTTTCGTTAATCGGCCACAATGAATATAAGTAGGTACATAAGCCAATACCGTTTGACATTAAGGTTAGTGTGCTCCTCTAGGTAAGCGCCCATTGTACCCTGTCACAATGTATTTCCGATAGTATTGTACGTGAGTATCTATATACCACCACCACCACGACATAGGTCCATCGTGAACCCAGAATATTCTCGGTGGTTTGTTTAGAGGTTTAGTTCACTACACCGCCGTCTAGGAAGAACACCAGATTCGAAAAACACCAGATCTCTTAAATTTTGTGAGTACGAACATTTAAAATAATTATAACTATAGATAGGTAGCTAATATAAAACTCATAATATTATTATCTATACCTAAATATAAGAATCTAACTTGATTTTGGAGACGAAGGAAACCGGTTTGTTTTTTTATTTACTATTATTATTATTAATTATTTATTTGTTTACACTTGCATTTTTCCATTTAAAATATATTATTCATTGAACAAATAATTTATGGTTATCTACATTTTTTCCTACCTTATCTCTATTCTATAATAAAAAGAACAAAAATCCAGTGGTTGAATTCAAAATGTAAGATATATAATTTTCAGAAATTAGCAATTACAATAACTACGATATGTAATTATATTATATTATATTATATTATATTATATTGTTATTTATTTGTATAGCCAAGAAATAGTCATATATTTTTAAATTAAATTATAAAATATAATTTCTTCCGGAGGAAGGTCGGGCAGCTAGTTACAAACATAATATTATTTTCTTGTTGTATACTATGTTAATGTACTTGATAATTTTTGTCCCATCGTCAAATTGTCAACAACCATCGATTTTCAAAACATTTTAAACTAACTTTGTATTTTTGCATAACATTACAATTATTGAATTCATCACCGGCGCGTAGTTAGTGTCGATACTCGATCGGTAGATTCTACTGTTACCTTGTCAATGTATGGAATTTTTAGTAATCTCAAACTCAAATTTTAAATTACTTTATCGTGACATAAACTCCCGAGTTTTAACATAACAATTGCGTATTACATACCTATTATACCTGTGTGATCTTATATCATGGATGGCCAACCTGTTGCATGCGTGCCTTTTGCGAAAAATTTGTTGTTTATGAATGACACACTAATGTCAAATAAAATAAAATAACTTTTTTAAGTATTTCTAAAATTATATTTTTCATTATCAAGTAAATCATAAAAGTCTTAAATATTGTATTACACAACAATTATTGTGTCCAAATAACATAAATAATGTTATGATCGCCTAGTTAATTTTTTATGACAAATTTCCATTTTTTTTAATTGGCACAGTATGGAAAATGGTTGGTCACCAGTGGTTTATATATATCATATATCATTTTAAATTAAAAATATAGAGCTGTGTAAAAGTAGTTAAAATAGTACAAGCTATTTAAAAAAATATATATATTGTATTATTGTCTTTAACGCGTATTCAATTTATTTTAATTTTTCATAAAAAATTACCCACTACGCTGAATGATAAACTACACTACGACGATTAAACAAATTGAAATTTAAGTTAATTTAACGAATCTCTTGTCAATATTATTTTATCTATAAATTCAGTATATGCGTTAATTATTCGTTAACTATAATAATGAAACAGTTTGTAACTCAAACAAAATTAAAATTATTAAATTAATAAACAGTTTTTATATAAATTACAATAATTAATGTCTTTATTAAATAAATTTACATCGATGAGGATAAAAAACGAAAATAACATAAAAACAGGCGTAACAACACATAACGTTCTGTCAGTTTTTTACTCTAACTTAAATTCAAAATTAAAAATAGCCAATTTGTAAATCTAAAATTGTATCTACAATAGTGTTTATAATCAATGATCTAACTAATAGACAAATTTGAATGGTAAAAACGTTTATTTAAGTCAAGTAGTTTATTTTTAAATTATTTCAAAAATAAATGTTTTTTTAATCAAATTAATTTGATACATGATAACTTTTTTTCAAAATATTCTTTTTGGTAATTTCTTGACAAGTGCCTGTATTTCCTAAATTAAATACTATGTATGTATATTTAACTAGTATCAATTTTTTTAAATCAAGCCTTTCTGTTACACCTTGTATTAATTTAATTACCAACCATCGTAGATAAAAAGGATAATAATATAAACATAATAATATTATAAAAATTAAATTTTCAGTTACCGCACTGGTTCGTCCGAAGTTAAAAGACTCAAAAACCGCCGTAGGACTGTTTTTAATAAAAAGAATAACTGTATATTTTTAGAGACTTAAGCCGTGCACATAGTCAATTTATATGGCACACAAGACATGTTAAATTATGTGACACATGAATAGACTATGCTTAGGTAAGGGCATAAGAGGGTGCTTATAGTTTATTTATTCAATCCCTATGCACTTGAATTTTCGGCGTATATACAAAAGCGGGGCATTACCTCACTGTCGATTGCGTACCAGACTCAGGTAACAAGTTATCGAATTTTTTCCCATCTTTCTGTGTTCCGATTGCGTCCTATTGTACAGTATAGGTAAGCGTTGAATAAACCTAAACATTTGACACATATTATGGTGTACAGTTCTATTTGAACATGAATTGATTATTACATGATGAGCTTACGAACATTTTATCTCGTGGTGGGTATCCTTATCGATTAATACCATTACAACCACATAGAAATTTAATTAACAACTCACGCTATGGTTGAAACGCAGATCACAGTATTTGAAAAAACAGGTATTTTATTTGTAAACAAATAATCAGTTTAAAAATTACAACCTCTTTGGCCTTTCCAATACCTATTAAAACTATTTAACTTAAAAACCCTTTTTCAAAATGTTGTAAATTAATTAATCCTATATATTGTATAGGATAAATATATCCTATATTTGGATTGATTTTTATCTGTTTTTGTATTATTATAATTATAATTATTATTATTTGTAACACTGATCTGATTAGAAATGTATTTTTAAAATTATTTAACCCTTTATAGTTAAACTGAATTCTATTTGTTTTTTATTTTATTTATTTATTTTTTTAATAACACTGACAAAGTAATTACTAATTATGACTACTAATTTCCCAATCTATCGTTCCTAGAACTACGACTCTATATTCGACAGTCATTACTAAAATCATATTCAAATATTCTAATTGAATGCTTGTATAATATTTTAATATAAGATGCAATCGGAACATAAAAAAAAGGTAGGAAAATATAATTTACCTATCCGACTTGTGGATGCGAGCATGTACCAGTTGCCTCCAACATAATATATGGTTACAATATATAGCCCATAAAATAAGAGAGGTAAATTATAAATAATAATTATAAATAGTAATGATTAAAATAAAATACAACATAATACATAATATTATTTTTTTTGGACAAATTATTATCACATTAAATATGCCACTTATCATTATAATTATATTATTTATTAAGAATTTTTTCCTATCATTTTATACTATTTTATACTATTTTCCTTTATTTTAAATAATTGTATTTATTATTTGTTTATTTATCTCCCCTATTTTGTAATCATGTATATAGCATATATGAACATGTAAAGGCAGCTGGTACATTGGGTTGGAGGGCAACTAGTATATTTCTAAAATCCTGACGACAGCCGTGAGGGGCACCTAGTCAACACTGGTGGACGCAAACGAAACACTAGAAAGGTTTAAAATGTCAAAACGGAACGCAATCGAAAGACGCCCTAAAAAAGGCGTGTATTGGGCTCTCACACAATTATTTCGTAGAACATTTTTTTCAACCAAAAGAGGGCTGTGGGGGGGTGCCCCCCGAACTCGTCATTATAATATTGTAAATGTACATTTTTCCCCCGAATATTTCCCCTAACTGTTTTCGGTATAGTAGGATATTCCCCCCACTAGATATATTTCAATATAATATTATTTATTATTTAATATGACATATTTGTTTTTAAATAAAATATATAATATTGTTTTTATTTTATTAATTTTTAAGGCATCAACTGCAAGATTATTAGACTGTTACATTATTTTTAATTAGATAAATTACTTATTTCGATTATATTTATGCATTTTAAATAAGGCGACACAGTTTAGTTTCATTTATGAATTCGATTAATTTTTTGTACGTCTCAGGAGTGGGTGAAAATATCTTATATAGGGTTTCCAGTAGTTCCTGTTGTATGCGCATTTCGTTGAACTATTTTTTTTCTTTTATTTATAAATATAATAGATTATAAATGTATATTGTGTTTGATCAATTTAATTAGTTACTGATACTTAGGTACAAAGTAAAATATTATTAATAATTAATAAAAATTGAATGTTATATTTTGTATAACACATTTGAACTCTCATTCTTTTGTTCTTGCGTAATTATATTTTTTAGCCTTTGTTCATTTTTTTTTATTTTTTTTAAAACTGTACCAGTTGAATATTTAACAATTTAATTATTGCTTGTGAATTTGATTTATGTAGGTAGTTCAGTTGATCAAAAAAATACATTTATAATTTATTATATTCATGAAAATATTCGAAAAATAGGCATAAATTAATTTCATATTGAATAATAATACTATACTCTTAAATAGTCAACTTTGAAAAATAAATGGAGGGAAAATGTTGGCATCGAAAATATATCGATGGGGTGGGGGAAGGGGGGAATGTCCAGTTGGAAAATGTCCGCGATTCCTGTAAGACATTATTTGGTATATCGAACGAATAAAATACAATTGATCTATAACATAATAATATCTATGTAATATTTATATTATATTATATCTATCTCAAATATTACGGTGTTAACATTTCATTCAACGACCATAATATTTTGTATAACGTTACTTGATAATAATTTAATCACCGACAATAATGACGTGTCTCTCCTATATCGTTACAGACAACAAAATGGATACACGGTCGTTAACTTCCGATGCTTCTGAAGTCGAGTCTGGGCCGTTCGGCGGCCATGCTGCTGACGGCGATCAGACGCCGGTGCCGCCACCCCCGTCGCCGGAGAGGCATGCCGACGGAGAAGACTCATGGATGATAGACAAGGAGAATGTCGACTGCACTACCCTGGACATAAATAGTATGCCAATCGAAATCCTAACAGTTGGATCCCTGATAGATATAGACCCGAGTGGAGTGATCTTGAACACACTGTTAGACAAGAAACTGATGAAGAAGAAGAGTAAGAAAAAGGAGAGGAAGACGAGCACCCGCGAAATCCGCCCGTTGCGCCTGTAATTGGGATATAGTGATGTGATGTAAACAAAACGAAAAGTTTTTGTTCCTATTATAAGGTAATGCTATTATATTATTTTGAATTGTTTTAGTTTTAAACAATTTACGCGTTATTAACATAGACGATAGCAATTATTATATAATATTATGATGTGGTACCAATGATATAATATGGTCGCGAAACAATGACGTCATATTATTATCTTATCTGTAATTATTGTAATGTTTTTACATTCGGTTTATGATTAGTCGTTAACCAGTGCTCGAATTGGGAATTATTAAGTAGAAGAGCTCAATCCAACAATTTATAAACTGCGTTCCAAGTGCAAAATTAATCAACGCAGACTCGTGGGGGACTTCGCC
>NC_042493.1:102023668-102046988 GCF_005508785.2 Acyrthosiphon pisum
ATATTTTACAGTTGATATAATGATAGTTAAAATGTCTACTAAAAACAATAAATTGAGCTTACTTGTGATTCCAATATTAAACAAATGTTTATTGAAACTTTTTTGGAAATGTTTTTGGCACATTTATGTTACGCAAAACTAGCAGCTTAGTCTTTTTTATTTTATGGCCTACAAGGGTGACACGAGTCGTGAAAATATTGTTACAAATACAGTGGATCACGAGTCAAAAAGGTTAAACATTACTAGTCAAAACAATAGATAGGATGAAAAATATTTTTATATTAAAAAATGTATATTACTAGGTATTCATTAGGTTATCGTTGACAAAACACTTTAAATCCACTCCAAATTTTAATAAAAATTATTTTGGGCATTAGTTTGGTCCGTCCCAAGTAAAAAAAAAAATAGTTGAGGTACGCAAAAAAAATAATAAAAATAGTAGAGGAGCTCCGTCCCCCTGCGCACCCCCCCCCCCCCCCCACAATTCGAGCACTGTCGTTAACTCGATATTATTATACTTTGTTAGTTTAACAATTTTTTTGTATACCTACAATTATTATTATAAAATGATAAATATTTCTTTTTGTTTTTTCAGGCACGCTTGTATTTACCGAGACCTGAACTTGTTAATAAACGAAAATATATGAAAAAAAAAAAATGTTTAAAATAAAAATAATATTTTAATACGTGTTAAAAATTATATTGATGTGTAAATATATAAATTGTATTATATAACTTTTTCTGTTTATGTACAAAATAACGTATAGGTACGATATACCTATAAACACGCGTCTATGCCATACTTATAATATTTATGTCTGTGTACTATAAGATTGGTACGCACGAATATCATTGGATTTGTTTTTGTATCCATTAAAAAAAAAAAAAAATTGCACCGATTTTTTTTCCCGAGTTTGCTTTTGCTATGTGATCAATTAATTTGTAAAGACGTCGATTTTTTTCCCCTCGAATGTTTTAGAACGAATATTTTTATTTAAATCTTCAAACTTCGACAATTATTATATTAATATGTTTATGTGTCGTGTTATTAGTACGTTCCTACCTACTTAATCTGAACTGAAATATTATTTTATGTATTATTTTTTTTTTTCATTTTGGTGTTTCTAGATAATAATTGTATGATATTATGTTTGTGTATTTCAAGTGTTAAAATGTTAATAAATATACAAAAATAAATGTGTAATTAGTTATGTTTTAGAGTATTCACGTTAAGTTAGTATAGTAATTATTGTTATTGATATTCCTACATGATTGTATAATTATCGTATAATGTGCTGTTCAATTTTATAACATTGTAACGGCGAATAAAAACATGACATATTATAGGGCTCGGATGCGATGCGATTGCATTTTTTTTTTCTGAAATGGTTGACACGATGCTTTCCGAGTCACAAAATATGTGTCTTCTCGAGTATTTTGTCGTTTTTAAAAAAGGTGAATTTTTAAACGTATTTAGTGTAGTATTAATTATTATATTTGTGAGTTATTCTCAGACGTATTTCAAGTAATATCACGGAAAATAAAATAATATAGTTTATAAATATACAAATACCTGTAAAAGTTTTTACGCAATAGGGTTTTTAAATAAAACTATTCAGAAATCCGTTTTGATTTTTGAAAATAATCCGGGGTCATTTCTGACGGTTTTTAAACATTTTTTTTTTAGTTTTTGCAAATCGTAAATTCCGTAAATAGATTCGTTTAAAGGGTATTATTCGACATTTTTAAGGGTATTCAAATCCGAGCCTCAAACATTTAATACATAATATCTATTATCTAATACGTATAATTGATAATTTTTTCTGTTTTGACGCGTTCGATAAGTACTAATACTATTGTAAAATTACCAATTACCTTATAATATGTCATGCTGTACAATTTTACTTCATTAACTGGTAGCAAAAACAATGTTATGTATATTTATTTTTTTTTTTTTATATAGATTTAGGTATTTTATTAAAACAATTATTATTGAACTGACTGTTTTTAGAATAATATTACATATTAGGCAGGTCGGCTAGTTTTTATTTTCGTTCGCTTTCCTCAAGGCCGCATTAAACAATTAATATATATTTTAACAATTATCGCTAATACCTATTCAAAACACGTTAAACGAAAAACTTGAATTGCTCAATGTGCATCAATTTATGTTTATTTAAGTCAATTCATAATAAGTAGATACTTATACGTTATAATGTTAAGTTATTATTTATTATTGCTTGTGTTATGTAGAAAAAAAAATAATAAACTAATATAGTGTTATTATAATATTATAGGATTGGCTTTGGTGTTGTTTCGTTTACGTAGTTAACTACTCTTGCTAGATCCTTGTCCATATAATTTGTATATTATATTATTTATAATCACAACGTTTTTATAGACGCGTCAACAATTTATTTGCAATAATAAATTAACAGTTTGTTGCTCAAACAAAAATTGAAATTATCGAACTAATAAACTATTTTTACGATAGAATTAAATAAATAAACTATTATTAATTAAATCATCATTAAATAGATTTACCTACATTGATGCGGACCGCGGGAAAAACAAAAATAAAATCAACAAGTGCGTGGAAGGATTTTAACGCTGGACTGGCTGTGAGTTTTTGATATTATAAGGCCCCCGAAAACGTGTCAATTTGAGAAGTTGTGTTTAGGCAATAATATTGTTTCGTTCCTTATGTGTTTGTGGTATACGATAATTAGTATCATACATATCGTACATATTACCCACAAAAAAAAAAAAAAATTGGTTGATATTACTTTCTTATTCTACGCCCCCTCGTATATTTTCAAAAATCACACGTCCCCCTTAAATCAGAGGCGACCTAGATTTTTTTTAGTGATACAAAATAAATACACATTATGCAACTAATGAATCATTTGTTTTTTTCATTGTTTTAAAAATAAAACGTAAATCAATTTAATAATCAATAATAGTTTTAGATTCTGAGCAGAGTGAGGGAACTAGTGGATTTACTATGGTGTTTATTTTATTTATTTATTTTTTTTATTTATCCTGCATACAAAATTTCTACAAGAAGGAGCTGTTCGATTTCAACATATAATATCTTTAGCAAATTGGATCACGTTGGTACTTTTGATTTTCTCAACAGTAATTTAATGCCACGAGAAAAACCGACAGTAAATAATTACAAAAAAACCGCTAAAAATGGGATTTTAATTTCCAACGCTTTGTTTATCACCACAGAAACAAATAAAAATAAAAATAACGAATTTTGTTATTTTGTGGTAGTTTATAATATTAATTCAACTTACAGGCTATAATAAAATATAATAACAATATAAAATATCCAGACTGACAAATCGGCTCCGCTCAGAATCGTTTTTCGTATACAATGATATAATATCATTGAATTCAAATTTAATACAGTCCATTAAACAGTGACCCACTTGTAACCTACTATACAGCAGAGTGACATCCACTTTTTTTAATACAATTTTATATATATTTATATATTATTAAATATTATAAACAATAATAAAATATTATAAGTAAAATATATTTATTGTTTTCAATTTTACTGATTGTAAAACAACAAACATTTTCGTTAATTCACCAACACCGTATTTCCCTAGCGTAGTATCTAAATCCCCCCCCCTGGGAGAAGGAATTCAACCCGGGTTGGGTACCACTGGTTATATCATAAAAACTTCTCAGTCCACATTTTGATCTGGAATATGTACAATGTAAGTAAGTACATATATAAATGTGGCATACATTAAAATAAATTATGAAAGGCTATTTATTAATGTTTCAAAATATACGTTTAATATTCGTGTAATAATCTGCGTAGACGTAAACTATTCAACATTTTAAACTTCAATAGGTTATAAGTTATAACCTTGGAACCAAGTCCGACCGACAAATCATTCTGATTGTACCTACCATTGTGCTTAACTCATTGAATTATACCTATAGGTTTCCGATGAAAAAAATCCGAAAAATTGAGCTAAATTGCATTATTTCAATATATTTGTGCAATATTCCAGTAGTGTTTAGTGTTTATTACTAAGTAATATTTTCTTAGTTACAGCTACCATAGGGGATTTGGGTTTTTATTTGTTGTTTCTATAAAATATGCTATATTTTTGGTATATAGTATAATATATAAATGTCTTAAGTCAAAAGCGACTAGTTTTCAGGAAGATATAACATTGAAAAATCGTTCAAAATCGTTGACAATAATGTCTGAGCTGATAATTAATTTGATTTAATATTCAGTGTACCAACTTTTATGTTAACCATTAAGCAGAACTTTAAAATCAATGCTTCATTGTTTTTAAGTGACTTAAAATAATTGGATTTTAATTTTATATGACTTACGCTACCAAGGCAAGAATTTAAAATTATTAGGTACTAAACTTAACTTAAGATATTAAGACCATTTTACAATTATTTCTGTCAAATTCTCAAATCTTAACAAGGTTTGTATCTTGTACCCAATATAAAGCAAATTAAAATTCTTATACAATACAAATTTCACTGATGGTGAGTTATAGTTTTGACTTACGTGATCTGTACCAACAAAATATACAAATATAAAAATGTTTGATTCTAATAATACAATAAGCCAAAAAGTCAATTTTTGACTCAGAGCACACACCGCAGATTTATTAGTAGGTACGTATAAATAATAATATTTATATAATTAAACAAGTACATATATATAATTCACCAGTTTAAAAAAAAAGTCTTTGTGGGATAGACACCCAAACCCCCCTCCCCGTATTTACGCGAGTGTTATGCATGTACATGTCATTTTTTACTCATTATACTATCAAAATGATCAAAATGAATTTTTATGGACATAAAATAGCTAAACGCCTGATAACAGTATAAAAGTACTTCCAAATATCCAATTTAAAACATTTGACTCATGTTTAGCTATTTATAGGCATATGCAATTTTTGATTATTATATGTTATTTTAATTAATTTCGATAATAAAGTTTCCGCTCGGTTTAAAACTTGAACATTTAATACATAATTATACACAATTTTGTATAAGTTCATTCACTTTTATAAAAAAAAATGATGTTGTTTGATCGTTATGTTATATTACCGCCGTGCCGTCTCGTCATTAGGATACAATTTCCTGCCATTAGGAGTCATTTCCTTATTCTATTAAATAACCTAACCTGCGTAAGAGAACATTTAAATTTGTTTTTTTAAATGTTTTGATATATGACAGTGGGATATAAAAGGGACATTTATAGTCTATAATAGATATAACTAGCTTGATAGAAAATGTATATAATATTGTGTAATAAAATACTCTATAGTTGAGAAAATTTCAAAATCTACGTGTATCTACTGTCTAACTAAACTAACCTCGCGAGGTATCCTTATATTTAAATTCTTCCATCTTGTAGGGTCCTTGATAATCAGGAAGGTCCACAACGCCTATATAATTGATAAACTGCAAATGTAAATTATATTCCTGGAAAAATAATTATGTACCTACTCACCATGAGATCTTTTCATGTGTCTGATCAGGTTTGACCTATACCTATAATTCGATGTACACATAGTGCAGGAATACCAAATCCCTTTGTGCACACTTTGGTGTCTCAAAAACTGGCACTTACGCGAAAACGCAGACTTGCACAGTTCACAAATGTACATGTTATAAGTGTTTAGATTAAAACGGAATAAAATTACGTATATAGACTAGTATAAGACTATGGAAATAAAATTCACCGAAAATATTTAGAGACGGAGCGAGCGAGATAAAAATATATGTGCATATGTGCAACCTTTCAACACCGGACTCGCCGAACGACTGTCGTCTCTATCGTTCGAAAGTCTCTCGGATTGAGATAGGTGTTGGTAAATAAGAAGGACTTTGATCGGGCAGGTCGCGAATTAAGACCTTTCAAAATTGATATTCAATTGATAAACGTACAATTTAACAGGTAGTGGATAGAATAAGAAAATATCTCCTAATGGCCAGAAATGTTTTCTATACAGTATTTTGTATTCACGTAGGCGCACTGACGATGAATTAATTAATATTTATATATTAAGAAAATTTCAACCGATGGAAAGACTCGTTTTCTACACAGTTTTTTGTACGTATGTGCATTATTGACAATGAATTAGTTAATATAATAAGGTAATGTCTCCTAACGTCAGGAAGTTATATTTATTATATTAGTTATATTATTATATATTTTATTTATTTAACGGCGGTGGGTCAGTACTGAGAAAAAGAGGTGTTGGTAGTGGTAAAGATGGCGAAGGACAAGCTTGGGTGTGCTGGACACCACATTCGAGTTAGGTCCTAAAAACTAAGGGTCGATAACAGGTACCTATCAAACTAAGTGTTATCAAATATTCGATTAAAAGTATTCAAATATATAATATAATTTAACAGGACTAACTAACTAAACCAAATATGAAAAATACATAAATTTATACTTAATATAATGTAAAATACGATAAAATAAAAATCTTTTGTGCATTTTAAAATGATTGTTCCCTCAATCAATAATAATTAATCTAATCATTTCACTTCGTTTCGTAAAAATATCAAAAATGAATTGTGTACGTGTTATCGCTAATAAAATTAAATAATATCAGATATTAAATCAAATCGATATCTTATACCAACACATAAGTGATTTTTGTTTGTATTTTTAATATTTTTCGTTTTTACCACCTTCTTATATTATCATAATTTAAAATTCTTATAATTTATATTTGTATTGGAAAAAATGAACATTTTCAACTATGCCTGTACAGTGGTTCAAATTAGATCATTGAGGTCATTGCGGTGTGCGGGCGAGGGCAAGCGTCTGTGTTGAGGGTTTTGAACTCTCCTTTTTATACTACTGATAATTTATAGTATTTGTTTTATTAAAATTTAAACGATATAATATAGGTACTAAGTGGTGTGATTATATCGCGGTAACACAGTGGTTAATGATATATTATGGTATTCAATAATCACAATAATTCATATCACGTATCGGTCATTAATCATTATAATTTTATAAAAATCCAGATCCGTATTTTTATCCTAATATTATATTGATACAAAATATAAAAACACAAACTAAGTGGTCACTCGATTTTTGTTTTTTTTTTTTACCTTAACAGTACGATTGTGCATACTTAGTTTACGAGACTCAGATCACTGGAGCTCACTATCTTATATATCACTGCACGTACGCGCACGTACAAAAGTCATCGAAAGCTAACGAAATATTTTTCTACTTACGCAACGATGATCAATGCCTCAATAATCTGGCGAAAAAAAATATACATCTAGTAAAATATACTTCTAAGTTCTAACAACGACTAGGAACGAAACAAAAAAAAATGAAAAAGATTTTCCTGTAAAACATAGGGAGGGGGCATGACATTTTTGATTATTATTAGTTATTTTAATTAATGTTGATAAAAAGTTTCCACTCAGTTAAAAACTTCAAAATTTGATACATAATACTACATACTTTTGTATAAGTTTGTCCACATATAAAAAAAAAAAAAAATGTCTAAAGGAAAGTCAAATTATATTTTTCATGGAGTGATTTTCTTATTTTGTTCAAATCAAAAACGTATAACCGTAGATACTTGAAATTTGCACTATGTGTTTATTTCACCATTTTCTAAACTTTATAAATTGTATGACTATTTATATTTATATTTATTTATATTATATTATGACTTATTTTAAGCTGCTTGCGGACAATTTAATTTTTCAATTTTTTCGTTTTTTTTCTATGAATATCTTATGTATATATTTGTTTTCGTTATTTAAAAAAGCTTGAACATTTTATACAAGGTTCCTTATATATTGGTATCCTAAAATATTAAAAATACATAGGTATTATGCACGATTTTTATAGTTCGAATTTTGAAAAGATTTATGAAATTTAAAATTAATAAATAATTTTCAGTTAATAATGTATGAAATGTTCAATTTGTATAACTAAGTATAGAACATATTAAGCAAGGTTAATCACAAGTATTTCATAGTGTAAGTGAAAAATTTGAAAGATACGACGTAAGTAATCCATACTGCAACCAAAACTTCATACTAGTAAAATTAGACTATTTATAATCACGTCATCACTCCGAGTGTGGTTCAATAATATTGTGAGTGGACATTGTGACCAGTGAATGATGTTTATCTTACTTAAACCATTTTGTTTGTAAATTACCAAACAATTTTAAATTTCTACCAGTAAATTTATCAAAAAAACGGTGATATTTGTACATTTTTTGTAAAATTGATTTATTGTGTATCCGTTGAATTTTTCAACTTACTACGTAAATAAGGCGAAAAAATTATAAAATAAAAATAATAGTGTTTGATCGTTATATTATGTTACTGCTACGCCGCAAAGTGGTCTGAAACTTTTTTAAGTGCTCAAAAGTCCTATTTAAAAATCTGTGAAAAAAAAATGTTAAAATCCATAATTATAATACGTTCCTTAGCTCAAATATAAAATTTCTCAATCATACATTTATTTTTACTTTGTTAATGACCATTTGAACATGGAAATCGTACATCTTGGACGTTCTTTTTCGTTACTTTTAATGAAACTTAATATTTTATTTATCAGGGAAACATAATTGTTTTTATATATTATTTCGTTTAGGTGTATTAATGATATTAGATCTATAATAAAATAATTATTTAATTTTTTTTTTTATTGAGAATACGAAATTTGAAAATATTTTAAATTATGAGATTTTTTTTTGTATTTTAGTGTGCCCAATAAAATTTTCTCAATTTTACCCAAATTAATATACATGCATAAAACAAAGAAAGTACTTAGAACTTTGAAAATATTATTATTTTTTGCGTCCATAAGGAATTATTTGGTACAAAAATAGTTCTGTGAAGTTCGTTGCAAAAAACATGTACAAAAACATAACTTTCTATGTTTGAAAAAAAAATATAATAAGTTTATTTTTTTCTACGTACCTAGTATTATTAATGCAACTAAAATGAAATAATAATAAAAGGAAAATTCCAAATTAAATATTAAAGTTAGTAAATTACTTAGCTACAAAATGTATGTTTTGTTGCGAATATTGCGATAAAGTTTATTGAAATGATTTTTGTACGCAATAATTCCCCATGGACGCAAAAAATTACTTTTCGAAATCCTGGGTACTTTCTTTATTTTATGTAACACCAGATTTTGGGTAATGTTAAGTAATTTTTATTTACACACAAAAGAAAAAAACTCGAAATTGTGATCTGAACAAAACAGTGGTGTGCACTGTGCGCCGTCTCGTCATTAGGATACCATTTCCTGCCATTAGGAGTCATTTCCTTATTCTACTAAATAATTGGTTGTCAATACACCAGAGTACATAAAACTGTATAGAAAAAATTTCCTGTCGTTATAGGAGACATTTTTTTTATTCTATTAACTAATTGATTGTCGTTGGTTATTTAAAGAATACTTAAAATATATCGATAAATGTATAAAACCACATTACTACATAATCACAACACCTGCGTACGTAAAACTGTGTAGAAAACATTTCTAAATATTTTTTTTTTAAAGTCTGACAGTGGGATATAAAAGGACTATAGATATAACTAGATCGATAGAAGTTTTATATTATATTGTGTAAATAAAATACACAGTTGAGAAAATGTAAAAATCTACAACTCTAAATAAACTATAACCACGCGAATATAAGAAAATGTAAAAATCTATGTGTATCTACTGTCTAACTAAACTGACTCTGCGAGGTATCCTCATTTTCAAATTCTTCCATCTCGTTATCTAATTGATTAACGTACAATTTATCAGGTGGTTGGTAGAATAAGAAAATATCTCCTAATGGCTGGAAATGCTTTCTATACAGTTTTGTGTACGCAGACGCATTATTGACAATGAATTAGTTAAAACAATAAGGAAATATCTCCTTATGAAAGGAAATGTTTTCTCTACAGTTCTATGTATGTAGGTGCATTATTGATTATGGATTAGTTAATACAAAAAGAAAATCTCTCTTAATGACAGGAAGTTATCATGACAATACGGTGGTGGGTCAGCTCTGAGAGGAAGATGATGTGTTGGAGTTGGTGATCAAGCTAGCTCACGGGTGCTGGGCACTGCGTTCGAGTTAGGTCCCGAAAACTAAGGGTTGACCACAGGTACTAAACTCAGTATTGTAAAGTAATTGAGTAAAAGTATTTAAATACTTTTTAAATACTAAAATTTGTATTTAAATAATTTAAAAAGAGTTTTTTGACAAAGTATTTAAAATCAAATAGGTAGGAAGGTACTATTTTTCAAATACTCACTATTTTTAGTTTAATACATTTTATTTTTACATTTAATAATTATATTTTACAAGACTAATTACTGCAGTTTTTGGGTCCTGCAGGTTTACTTTAAGCAGTTAATATAATTAATATACAATACAAACGTACAAATATAAAACATGTTAAAAATCTATTTAATTAAATACTAATAATACCTAAATGTATAATGTACCTATAAAAAAATACACTTTTGTGCAGGGCTTGCATACGTTATAATGATAATAATGTTATATTTGACAAAAAACTATTGAAATTTGTAAACGTAATTATAACGGAAAGCGATAATAAAAATTATTAAAAACCACAAAACAAAACATATTATATATCATTAAGTAAAACATAACGCAAACCGTAAATTATAGAATGATATTCTATAATTTACGGTTCATTGAATGAAAATTATAGAAATGATATCCTATAATTTACGGTTCATTGAATGAAAATTGACCTTTTAAATAAATATTTTAAAATATAATAATATAAAAGGTCAATTATTGGTTTCGTTTGGAAACATTTATTTCATGCAAACAATCTAAGGATCGATTATATTATGTTCCGTATCAGGGCCATTACCTACCCAACATTACTTATTATTTTGAAATTTAATAGGTATTAATACCGTTCTAAATACCGAAAAACACAAAACTTGAATAACGTTTTAGTTCTTAATACCGAAAAACGCAAAAATGGTGTAATGTTTTATTTGTAAATAACATAAAACGAAACTTTTTCTCGAATGCAATCCTAATTTTGTGCAATTTAAAATTAATTCAATCGTTCCCTCAGTCAATGATATATTATGATCTAAACATTTTACTTCGTTTCGTATAATGAATTTTGTACGTGTTGTGTCTAATAAAATTATAGTATATTATTAGACAAAATCAGATATTTTCGTTGGTTCAATTAACTAAAATCAATATCTTATACCAACACAAAAGTGATTATTTTTTATTATGTGTATGTATTTTTGATATTTTTTGTTTTTACCGTCTACTTATATTATATTTTAAAATTCTTATAATTTATATTTGTATTGGAAAAAATGAACATTTTCAACTATGCCTGTATAGTGGTTCAAATTAGATCATTGACAGTCCTAAGTCTGTTGAAACGGGAAGGATCATGTTCAGTCTATCGTTATAGTAGATACTTATTGAAAATAATCCCTGACCCAACTAACGTAAGTACCTATAATAATCCAGAACAAACTAGTATAGACATGGGAATTTTAATTTTGGGAACCAACTCAGATGCAGAAGTGTGGCATAATACAATAATTATAGAGATGTGCAATTAACATACATTTTTTTTTTTGCTTAAAATCCAAAAAAAAATGACCGTACATTTTGTAAATTTTGATATTTTTGGTATCTTAGGACACCACTATGAACTCCTTTCTCCCGCATTTTCAAGAACTTATATTTATGGTAACATTTATTGTTTTATTTACTAGATAGGTAATGTTAAATTTGGTTTATTTTTTAGTTTTTAAATTTTTGCGATCGATCCCCCTAATTAAGTTCCATAATGTATAATCATGATGTATCGGAAATTTGTGCATAATCTGATAAGTTTAATCGGTGCCCCACAGCCCTCAAAGGTTTAAAATTACTAATATTTTAAGGAAAAAAACAACTATACCATTCTATTAATGATATTTTATGACTGTTGCATAATTGGCCTCATTAAGATGTTTAATTTGAGATGCCACATACTATTTTTTTTCAGTAAAAATATAATTGGTAAATTTACAATAATATGTTTGTAAGTTATAAAATAAAATATAAATAATTATATCAATTGTTTTTTCAATTGGCTGCCTTCGGTGTTTTTACGAGAGAGTAAATCGATCAGGTCAATTACAAAAGGTCGGACCGCCCTAAAATATAGTATAATTACATTATATGTATAATTACAAAGATAAACGATTATAGTGTAGGCACTGACAAGATAATTTTCTTTTACGGTGTACGAACTTTAACCTAATATATAATTTTTCCGGCCGTACGCATGAACTAACGTAATAATAAAATGTAATTGTTTTACCTGATAGGTCTCGTATAATAGGAACTTACATTAGCCGAGTCGTCCTTTAAAGGTCCTTTTAAGGGAAGCACACATATTTTTCATAGACCAAATTAGCGGTGGTAAATTACACATACATCAGAATGTCTCGTTTTATTTTTTTGTACACGTATGAATTCTTCGACAAGATATCATCGGCTATATGACATCAGCGCCAAAGGGGCAAAAATGACGTATCATTCGCGCCAAAATCAATATTTTTTATAAGTATATAGTTATTTAAAAAGGTCAATTTTATAAAAAAAATTGTCAATAGATGTAATAGAAATTAATAAATTATAATTATAAAGTAATATATTAACGAATCAGTTGATTTTTCGATCTTATAAAAAATTTTTAAAATATAATATACATACAAATAAATATAATTTTAATAAATCTGTTGATTTTTTCTAAATTGTTAAAATGTAATATAATTATAGGTACCTAGTTCTAAATTTAATATCTGTCATTTATACCTATTACCGTTGAACCCAGGTCGATTTTGGTAATTTCGAATGATACGATTTTGGTGCTTTGATACGATACAACTTTTTTTTTCTTATCTTATTTTGGCGTTTATGTCATCCACCGATATCATCTAGAATTTTTGGGAAGTCGATTTTAAAATTTCAATAGTGAAGTCTCTTAAAACTAAGATTATTTTCAAAAATACTATGAAATTATTGACATTTTTACATTTATATTTGTTTGGGGCACGTCCGATGATAAGTATTTTGGAAAAAGTGATTCCTGAAGAGCATAGTCTACAGCCTTATAAATTTCAAATTTTTTTTCGAAATTACAATCATACTCTAAGAATTAGGTTTGTCTAATTTACTACCACTTTCAGTAGTGTTCATAGTTATGCAAACAATAGAATAAGTTTCTCGTTTTACGCGAAGTATTGGCAAGCGCGTGCTCGTGTGAGAGTCGGAAGTAATTCCGGAAGTGGAATTGAAGCGATTTGCGGAAATACACACTTATGTTCATTAACTGCTCACACATAGTCCAAATCTACATGTCATGTGAGTTGCTAAAATATTACTCCTTATAAGATATGATACGCTGGAGCACCTTAAGAGTTCGTAGCAAAATCGGATGTGTGTCTCAGACCCACAAGCACCAATGCAACGTCATATAGGCAACGTCGAGAAAATAGAAAATTACGTAGAGAAAATTGTTTTTTTTTACAGGCTTTGAGAAATTTTAGAGTTAAGTTACCAACGGCAAAAAAAAAATTTTATAAACGATAATATTTTTGAGGGTTGGACATAATTTCTGTTTTATATTTTATTATTATTTCACTTTAGAATAAATTAAGTTGTAAACTAATTTTAAATTATTTTGAGTCAATATTTGGACAAATGTATACGCTCGAAAATACTACTCTCTATACATTTTGATATGGGGATTATTTAATTCTAAAGATTATTCGAAAATAGAATAAAAAAATTATTTTCCACGATTGCATTATGAATTAATACTTATAAGTTATAATAGTTATAATTCATAAACTACCTATCCAAAATTCGATTTTAATGAGTACCTACATCGAAAAATATTTTCAAAAACAGTGTGGTCAATTTCAGAGTAACTAAAACTGTAATACGCGGAAAGCTCATAAATGGTGAGCTTTATATAAAAAAAAATGGAATTATTCGTCACATTAAAGAACTTAAACCTTACAGTTTATGATGAAAATAATACATTTTCGTAAGTAAGTGGTAACGATGCTTAATAAGTAAATATACTTATATATCGTATTTGTACATTTTTTGATAAGCAAAAAATAAAAAATGATTGCATCATGCAATAAGTAGATTTTTCATTACTACGTGGTGGTACTATGATATAAAAATGTCCAACCGGCATTATAAGTCAATATTTTATCCACCTGTTCGTTGTTTCATACATCAACCTATATATACAAAGAAAATATATATTTTTTTTTTTAAATCTCAAATTTGGTTATTGTGGTTATGTAAATATAATTAATATTCAAATAAATAATTACTATAATAACAAAACGGAGTAAAAATAAATATGGTGTTTTCTGAAAAAAAAATAATTTTTTATCCTAAAATTCTTTTTTTGCACTGCACAATTACTGTACACAATAATGTGTCTAAATGCACGCTAAAAATATTCTTGAAGTGACCATTTGCACTCGTCTAGCAAGAACTTCACACTTAATTATTGATTATAATATTATCTAATCGTTACAATACGCATTTTATTATAGATATTTATAAAATGTTATATTTTATAGGCGTAGTACAATTAAAAAATATGGGTCTTAGCCCTCGGATAAATATTATATACGTGTGTATATAAATAATACATAACTATTTAAAATAATAAAATAATAATTATCAGTCAGTTAAAAAAATATTTTTTTATAATTTTTGACAATTTTATTGGTCATTGGAAGACACGTCGCAATCGAATTATTTACTTATCGAGAGTGAATTTATGCCAGTTAGAAATGTTTTTGTTTTGTTCTATTGTTTGCTTATAGTTAAAGTAAACAAGTGTTAAATATTCCGAAACCTTTGTATTCCTATCGCTTGCGTATAGAAAAAAATTCGATTATTTTTCGAGTGCATTATTGTATTTTTTAAAAGGCATTTTTGGCTATTATTTTTTTTTATCGCTTTTGGGGCAATCAAATTTGGGTCCTAGTCACAAGTCATAATAATATATAAATTATATTAAATAGAAACACGATACAACATATTGCACGACAACAAATTTCGTCATGATAATCATCGATGGTAATGCGTCTCTCCTATATTGTTGTAGACCGTAAATGGATATCTCTTCGTCATCCGATCGTGCCAATGCAGTTTAGTGGTAATGTAGCAGACGAGCTGCCGCCGATGACTTCGAAGACAAATGATGGATGGCAAACAAAGAGAAATTCGACAAAACGACCCACTTCATATGAGGACGGTGTCTATCGATATCCCTGCAGGTCACGTTTCAAACTCTTACAGACTTAAGTTACATACTTGAGTTTTAAGTTTATATTATATTATTGTGTTAAATGTGATAACCTTACCTAGAGATCAAAATTCCGGATAATTTCAGAAAAAAAAAACAATTTTTTTACCAGAACCTTGGAAAATGTGGAAAAATTCAAGAATATTAAAATAATACATTTCCAAAAATTAAAAAAAAGCCAAATTTTTGGCAAATTAAAAAATTGTATTTACGTTTAAAATGTAAGATAATCTAAGTAAAAAAAAAACCAATTTAAAAAATAGATAAGAAAACCTGTCAATGTCAATTCACATTTGCCAATACGGTTATCAACACTATCATTGTACTAAAATTTAAAATTAAACTATTACAAATATTAAGACGGATATTTCAATATTTGTTCCAAAAATAGCGTAGTTACATAATACCAAATAGGTATTTATGTGGGAGAGTGTATTCCTCCGAAAATAAATCACATGTATTTTTAAATTTTATATAATAAATATTACTCGTAAATGTAACTGAGTGTAGTAACATTTTTTTTTTGTTTTATTGTTTGTATTTGCAATCTGTATTTACAAGTAGTACAATAAGTGAATGGGATGTGGTTAGTGGGAGGAGGAAGTCGCCCAATGGTGGCACACCGTGGAGTGTAGTAACTTAAGTGTACTTATTATATGTAAGTTGTAGATAAATATAAACAGCAGAACACCATCGACAAATGAGTAATGACAATATTAATTATTACGAAAATACGTCGACAAAACATACGATAATATTTTATAAAAAAAAACCTTTTTTAATTTTTCAAAACCATTTTTTCAGGAAATTTCAATTTTTCCCAATTTTCCCGAAAAAAACTGAGTTTTTTTGAAAAACCTTTTTTTACGGAAATGTTTATCTCTTACCTTACCTAAATATTTTGTGAAGTAGTTACCAGCTAAAATTTGAGTTAAGTCAAAACATAATTATATTTCCCCGGTAATGTTAATGTTAAATAAACACGGCTATAAGGTAATATTGACTTCAAACATGTACGCTCAAACGTTCTAACCTTTTTGTTTCAAATATAATGACCTAATTAATAACAACATCAAAAGCCGACACCGTATTAATTTACATGATACCTCTCCTTCTGGTTTTGAAATAATTTGAGGCTTTGGTCCCTAAGCATCTTATACCGTGATTAACCTACTTACGTCTAGATATGCATATTATCGCATGAAAATCAGTCATAAATACAGGGAGAAGGATAATGAACCTCTCCGAAAATTAAGCCTAAATACTAGCTGGACCTAACCTTGCAGTCTCTCAAGTACGTACTTGAGTAAAAGTATTTGAGTACAAGTAATCGAGTACAAACATTTGAGTAAAAGTTGTCTAATACTTTTCAAGCACCTACTCATAAACGTATTTTAAACACTTAAGTAAAAAAGTAGTTGGACAAAATATTTTAAATACTTTCTCAAATAGGTACCTAATAATAATAATACTCATTATTTTTGGATTAATGTATTTTATATTTTAATTTTCACCACAGTTAAATTTATAAGTAGATGTGAGTTTAATCTGCGTCTTAATAATTGTCGAAACAGAGTTTGGTTCAACCTATTTAATAGCAGTATCTAATAATAATACTATTAATATTTAAACTTTGAAAATACTTAATGACGAATTTAGGACGAACCTGCAGGAAAAACTTACGTTAGGCTTGCCTAAACTAACCTACGTTATTTCTTTTTTTTTACATAATAAATAAATAAAAAAATATTATAAATATGTACAATTTATAATTCTTTATGTTTTTATGTAGATAATAATATTATTGTTTTCAATATAACTACAATTTTACAATGACATGTTGTCCAAATTTATAGCGGTTTGACACAGGGGCGTCCCTAAGGTTAGAGCGATGGGGCGACCACCCCTCCGTAAGTCTTGAGATGTTCTGCTTTTGTTAATAGATAAATAAACTTTATAAATTTAGTTAATTGTTTGTACACTGATTATACAGTCCGTCTACACAAACATCAAACATATAGATTATATAAGTATACAGATTACAGGTGCCAAGTTTTTGCTTACCAATGCGATATTTATATTTACTACAATGTTTTCAACCCTCCCGTGGAATTGACCCGAAGACGTCCCTGAAAGTTTAACGGCCACAAAAAACATTCTCTTATACCTATTTATTACTTTTTTTTTTATATACATTTTCACATCTTTCTAAAACAGTTATTATTAAACCGGCAGTGTAGTTAGCATAATACAATTACGTACTGGGCAGATCGGGTAATATCTATTTTTTTTGCCACGTTTATTAATCAAGTCCTCTTACATGAACAAGGGTAATAGTAAAATGATAAAAATGAACTGCTCAATGCATTTCAATTCACGTTTATTTGAGTTTCAATTCATAACAAGCATTATACATTTTAATCTTAAGATATCCATAGACGTAGATAGTCTAGGCTAAGAACATCTTATAATAAAAAAAAAAAATCTGAAGACATTATATTTTATATTTTATTCATGTACTGTAAAAAAAAAAATAAAAAAAAGAGCCATGTATTGAATGTTTACGATTTTTTGCCAAACAAATAGTATTGATATTTGTAGAAAAAAAAAGTTATTACCGGCAGTGCGGTTAACATAATACTGTTACTTACTGGGCAGATCGGATAATAATTCGACGGTATTTTGTTAAAAGGGCGTATACCAAATTTTTTCAGGAAACAAATAAAACTGATTAAATACTCAATTTTCAAGATAGAACATTCATTTATACATTATATTAAACATGAAAATCCATGGGACTAAATTGCTTATTAAATTATTTAAACTAACTTTATATTTAATGTTATATTCATTTACAAAAAAATGTATGTGGTGTATGCCTTTTGAACAATTTGAATTTTATAAACGCCCTGTTAAGAACATAATGTAATAATAGTGGCATAAGTCCTTTTAACATTTTCATTTCTACAAACGCCCTTTTAATTCTATACTCTATTTGTATATATATTATACTATATTGTTTCTATTAACTTGTGTCTGTTAATTTGGTTTATTTTTAACTGATAATATGAAATTTGAGGGAAATATCCAGTGTGTAACCTAGTAAAACCACTTTGTTCAATCTGGTAATATACGAACATCAATAATCATAATTATTGTTACGAACTGTGTGGGTTGTTAACAATTAGTATGCATTCTATGCGGTATAAGCCTTTTTTAACAGTTCTGTGTAGATTATTTTAATTCTTAAAATGGCGTCTGGATATCCTTTATTCGGTATTGATATGTTATTTTTTCGTAGATGTATACGTCGTTTTACCAGAATATTTTCCTGACTTTTCTGAAAATTTCAATACCAAAAACGTATTTTTCGATTTTTAATGATAAACGCCTTTTTAACAAAATACCGTAAATAATTATCTATTTTTTTTCACCGCGTTTATTCATCAAGTCCTCTGTCACGAACAACAATTGCAATGCACTTCAATTCACGTTTATTTGAGTTTTGATTCATAATAGGCATTATTCTTATACATTTTAATCTTAAGATGATATTCATAGACGTAAAAGGCCTAGGCTAGGCACATCTTATAATAATAAAAAAAAAAAATCTTAAGACATTATGTTATTTTATTTGTGTACTGTAAAAAAAATTTAAAAAAAACGTGTCATAATAATATTGTAGGAGATACTTCGGTATCGTTTCGTCATCGCAGTCAACTCGTCTCGGCAGTGCTTGTTGTATTCACCGTGTAAGGCTTTCCGGGTTTTAGAAACATCGGTTTGACGTCATGTCGCTGAATGGGTTCAACCCTAGCGATTGGTAGCACATATCTGGCTTTCTGCATCCTCTCGTAGTAGGCCTGACATCCGTCGAGTTTATTTTTGAGCTCCTCTAGTGAGGTAATATGGCTTCTCCAAGAAGACGGCAGTCCTTCTTCATTATTATTACCAATTGTCGGTGACATGATGGTCATCTAAAAACAACAACAACAACAACAACAACAACAATAACAAATCAAAACGATCAAATCGCATACCGTTTCAAACGTCAATATTATTGTCAATATAAATTAAAGTCATCGGCGACGGTCGGGAAACAGCGGTAGCTGGTATCTAAACAGATTGCTTGGTAAACTCAGACCGCAGTATTTTAAATATTTTACAAGGCGTGACGAAGTGTAACAGAATGACCTGACAAATTAAAAAACTTTTGTTGTAATTTTAATTTTTTTTCATTAATTTATAATTTATAGACGTTTGCACAACAAGCACCGTAACAAGTAAGGTTATAGTTTATATAATGCAGAAAATAACATTTTTTTTAAAATATGTATAAATATATTTTTTTTTTGAAAAATTCAAAATAGCTAATTTGTAAAACGAATGAAGTTAATGATAAAAAATTGAGTAGTTATTTTTTAATTTTTTTTTAGTAAATAAATTCGAAAGGTATTAGCATTTTTCAAAATATTCTTTTGGGTATTTCCACAAATTATCATATAACAATAAATCGATTTTCAATCGTAAATATTATATGCGTACGATATATATTTTTTATTTTTATTTTTCGGGTCTACCTTTTGAGCTCTGTAAAACGATTACCGTATGATAATGATAGACCGATAAATTCATTTTCATTTCAAGTAGGCACGTTTGGTTTACCTGTTGACTTTTAACAAAACTATGATAATTGCTGTTTTCGTGGCTTATCGGTAATCAGAGATAATCTATAAACTATTGTAAGTCGTACTAATAATGTATTCACATTTACAATCTAAAATATTATAATAGGTATCAAAATATTCTGCTTTCTTCCGAGTGCTTATATAGTGTCCACCGATAAAGTGCTCAAATAAAGAAGTCTTGCTAAGCACAAAATACAGTAGGTACCTCATCTACCAGGGGTCATTGTCCTATACGAAGTGCGAAGTTTGGAATGCGAACATTTCTAAATTCATACATACTGATTGTGTTTTAAGGTTTTTAGAATATATTATTGATAACGAAGCTATATCTACATACAAACATATATTTTTTTTTAATAGAATATTATATAGGTTTAGATATATGTAAAAATGTATAATAATAAATATGTCTGGGATTTCGATTCACTTTTAATTTTTTCCAGAGGTTATTGCTTGGCAGGTCACAAATGTGTAACATGTACTAAATGAGAATAAGAAAATTTATTTTGCATTTTTTGACAATTTTTGATGTTAACGTAATTTTCTTAATTTTTTAGGGCATTATTGGAGCTTTTGGGTCCAAAATTCAACTTGAAATTTTATATTAAGATTTTACACGGTAACGTGAGTTTTATATACATTTATATATTTTTATATAACAGTAAATGATTTGGTGTTTTTTAAATATTCACACATCACTTCGATAGACGCTGAAAGGAGTTTCTCTATCTACAAACATTTACTGGGGGAATACAGAAAATCGTTTTTATTCGAAAATCTTATATAATCTCTGGCGATTCAGTATAACAGTTTAGTGCGTACAGTTAAATTAATATCTATCAACATAGCTGTTACAATAATATAAGGAGAAAAATTGTTTTTTAAAATTAAAGGAAATCCAAGTTGAAGTTTAGCATAATATATAAACCCTCAAGTTTAGCCTAAATAAAAATTAATTTAATCACTTTTTTTTATCACTCATATTTTACAGTTAAGTAGAAGTCTTCTGAGCACAAAATCCAGTAGCTACCTCGTCTGCCAGCCTATACAAAATGCGAAGTATGGAATGCAAATATTTCTAAGTTCATAGATATACTGATGGTGTTTTAAGGTTTTTAAAATAAATTATTGATAACGAAGCTACATACATACCTACATACAAACACAAATTGTTTTATTTTTATATTTTATTTTATTTTATTTCAGTTTACATAGTATACATTTAATATGGCATATTATTATATAAGTTTAGATATTATTTTGTAATATATTATTAATTTATAGAATAGACATAATATGTACAAAATGTAAAAATGTATTATAATATACAATGTTAAAAGCAGCCTTTCACTGCTACACCATTTATGCACTGCAACCGGTGTATGCTACATAAAATAAAATGTTTAATGTTTGATATTTTTTTTTAAACGTTATTTTTAAATTAAATTTTTTTTTTTTTTTTTTAGATTTAATTTTGAGATCTACATGATTTAATTATTTGAGTTTAAAATAATGCGAACCATGGTTTCCAAAAATTATACGGTTACCGAAAAATGAAAATATTAAAAAATACAGGGACGTAATAGTATGCCTGGAAAAGTAAATTGTGTTAAGGTTTTGGACGTAATAGTATGTCTGGAACAGTGATAGGGTTAATAATTTTATCACATCATTTAATATTATAGGTATCTTCCTTTTCTATTACCCCTTATTTTAAACAAATTATAACTATTTTTACTAACTTATTTACTTAATTTAGATTTGATTTTAATTATTATGAGGGGTGGGCATGAAATAATTCTTTCGTATCTATTATTTATTGCCTATTTGGTTTGAGTTAAAATGTTATTGTCGCCCATTAAAAATTTCTTGAAAAATTCACTGCAGACAGGCCTAATATATTCAATAAGCGCGTTTTCGCAGAAATACCGAACTGTTTACTGAAAATCGTTTTTGCGATGATTTTATGTCAAAACTGTGTACTAAAATGTTTGCTTCTCCCACTAACCGATTTTTCAACAGTTTAAATAAACTTTAGAGTGTTTATGGTACCCTATCGATAACAAATTGACATTTTAGCGATGACAAACTTAAAACTCCGCATCAGGTATAGTAGTTGTGAACAGACAGAAAATCGTTTGTCTTCGTTACCTCCACGAAAACACGCTTATAGACTTGCAGAAATATATGAAACATTGGTTATTTGGGTACTTGGGTATTATAACGCGTACAAATCAATAGACTTAATTGGCTGAGAATTGTTCAAAACCACACACTTACTATTCATAAACGCACCGTTCAATATCGCACATATTCGATTAGCAGTTAAAAATTAAACATTTATTGATATTAAATAAATCGTCATAAAAATAATTTTATATTTCATAAGATTTAATAATTTTAATATCAATTAGAAATTATTTTAATTATAATTAATTCAATACATAGGCGTGCGCAGACCTCTGGGTCAGGTATGGCTAAATTTAATCTGATCACCCACCCCCTAGTCATGGTCACACAAAAAAAAAATGATAGACATTTTCACTATAAACTTTTAAATGACCCATTTGTTTGTTACTGGAAAATGTAAACAATCAGTTTTCATTATTTCACACATACAAAATTCATCAATATTGATTTAAATTTTAACCAAATATAATTTAATAAAACAATGTATTCAAAAACGTTTAAAATATAGGTAATATATAATGTATAAATATTGTCAATTAACATTAATAGGTATTTATTTATGATTATAAATTATTCATGGTAAATCGACTTTAGGGCTATTGGTTTATGAGATATAAATATTAAAATTTAGATGAGCGGAGCAGTGGACATACATTTTGCGGGGCAAGCCCGTACCACTCAACTCCGCTCATCTTAACTTTAAATACTTATAACGCATAGACTACTCGCACTAAATTCGATTTTTAGTAGAAGTATCGAAATACTTAGAAAAATATTCTACTTTGTAATATTATGAAATTAAAACTCTGTTGTCAAACAAATATTTTAAAAAAGTTAAAAAATGTTTTATTAACAAAGTTGTTTTGTAAACGACTCGAAACTAAGTACCTGTGTCAAAAATATTTTCAAAACAATTACACTTTTTGAAATAATGAGTGTTCATTTTAAATAAATCGCCCTGTATAGTCTCTCGGGTAAACACAACGTTTAAAAACTAAAAGGGTTATACCTTCTTAATCATG
>NC_042493.1:102047038-102103192 GCF_005508785.2 Acyrthosiphon pisum
AATAAACACCATAATATCGCGTATCTTATCTGGAGAAACGGGAAAAGTGTACTACGTATACCTATAGCAATTTGTGAAAGGTGGATAATCCTGAATGTTTTGTTTTAAAAGTTTTATTTATCATATTAATTTTTAATATTTTATAATTTTGATTAAATATGATTAACAGGTTTGTGGTTCAAAACGATAATATGATATTAGATAAATGTGCGTGTTATCAATATATATTAGTATGATTGAACAGTATAATTTTGGGAAAATTGTGTGGAATTGATGCAGGTATAAAAGTGTGTGGTTTTGAACAACGACCTTTTTTTAAATGTGTGTGGCTTTAGATGACGACCTTTTTTTGGAAAGTGTGCGGTTATGACAACCGCTGAATTGAATGTCCTCGGAAGACAAATATAATAAAAACTTGGGTAGAACATAACGTCTTATGAGCTGCGGTGATCAATGATTCCAATTGAGGCCAAAAAAGTGTACCTATGTACCAATATACTTACCAATGTAAAGTGAGTTCCTACAAGAGACCTAACAGATAAAAAAAATACATAATTAGTTCCCACACGATAGAAGAGGGTACCTACATAATGTTATATAAGCAGTGGCGTGGCGAACTAACTATTTTCCAGAGGCAAGTTACAAATATCCCAAGTATTAATGCATAATAATGTATTAATATAATACAGTCAACTCGCGATATAACGAATTTCAAGGGACCGAGAAAAAAATTCGTTATATCGAAAGTTCGTTACATCGAAATTATATTATACCGCGATATTTTCAAGGGACCGGTAGTTTTATTCGTTATATCAAGATTTTCGTTATATCGATATTCGTTATATCGCGAGTTGACTGTATAACTAATTATATTTCAAATTGTTATTAACTACCTATTAAGTATATCATATTTACATTTACTTGGGGACCCACCGGCTACCACCCACCCCCTCTATTTAAGAAAAATCTCAGAGCCAGTGCCTCTGAGATTACCGTTCACCACGCCACTGTATGTAAGAATGTAAGATCCTACACGGTAAATAAAAGGCACGTAACCATGAATATAAAAATGATATGTAAAAGTTCCTAATAGTAAAAGAGATGAATATGTCCGTTCCTAAATGGCGGAAAAATGTTTATATAAAAGTTCAAATGTCAGTAAGTATGTATACTTATGCTATACAATATGGATTAGATGTTTATATATATTATAAGACTATATTTCGTACTTATATTAGATGTATCCAAACGTATTATAATATAATGTCTTTAAAAAATAATAAAAATGGCAAACCTTACAGGTACATTTCATAAATAAATAGATAAATAGTATTTTACCTCGTAATAACTACATAATATACAATTTTTTCCGCCGTTCAGGAGCCAACATACTCGATTTTTTTCTACCTCGTAAAAACTTACATAATATACAATTTTTTTACACCGTATAGAAACTAAGATACGCAAACTTTTTTTTTACCGTATAGGTCTTTACATATCTCATTTCTGTTTTCGCGTAGGAATTACCTACCACGTAACATTTGTAGGAACTAACCTAACCTATTATGCTATTATTATATGTACTTACTAATCCCCAGCAATGTCAGTTATTGTCTACCAGTGACAGATCTAGGAGATTTGCGGTTGGAGGAGGAAGTACGGGGTGTGCCGGGTATCTACACAAATCAATAAATATATTTATCCAAGTTTAATGTACCGCAACAGAATTTAAAAAATATGAATAACGTCAAAGTACACATATGGTTTAGTATAGAACATGTCTAATTAGACAAACGCATATTATTCGAAAGTATTTGAATGAATTCTTATGCAAATATTAAATATATTTACGTTGCAATTATTATCCCCAACAAGATTTTTTTTGATTATAATATTATTATATGTACAATTGAGAAAAAACTTGAAAAAAATGACCACGAATGAATAGTATTGGTCAAACTGTCGAGTTTTCATGATTATAATTAATTTTTGGATAATAATTACGATAGATTAAAGGAAATATTATTATGTACTAAGTTATGATTTTTCGGTAATTGTTTAGGTTTTTTACTCAAAGCTCAATTTTTGCTCAATCACTGTCTGAACATTTCAAAAATAAGAAATGACCTTTTTATAATATTAACTCAAATTGAAATGTTTTAAATGTCCCGACCAGAATTAAATTTATTAAATAAAAAATATATAATTTAATTTGACAGGTGTTAAAATTGCTTGGTTTTGATGGGTTTCTGATCTTGAAAATAAATTGAGGGGTTTCAATTCAAAACGAACCTTTTCCACTTTTCTAATTTTTTCAGTACAAATGTTTTTTTTTTTGTTTCTTTAATTTTTAAATGATTTAGATATTAATATGTGATGTACCACTGAAAAGAGGTAAAAAAAAAAAAATTATAAATCGATTTCTGATATCGGAAATGTTGTTCTTAAAACGTGTACAGTATATTTTTAAGTTAAACGATTATGGAAATAACGTTACTTTTCCAGGAATATGTGAATGAATAAAAATATTGAAATAAGCGATTTTGGAAGAATAACAAATCAATTTATGTCCATCACAGTTCCCGACGAAAATTAAGCGCCACCGTTGACACCTGATATAATGAGCACTCAGTTACTCGTGTCACCTACGAGTTGACATCGACGTTCAACGTGTTAAAATAACGAATGACTGCGTAATACCTATTATTATTATTTTTTGGAAATATGAATTATTTATATAATTCATATAATATTTATATTTATGATTTTTTTTTATTTTTCATAATCCAACATAGTATGTTATACTAACAGCGCCCAGGGGAAAGGATACCCGCTTGCCCCCCCCCCCCCCCACCAATAGATCTCACACTGTCGACTACCTTATATAATATACTTTAATCATATTATTATTCTACAAAAATGTAAACAAACGGGCTCGATTTGTTATCACTTCACGACCGTAAAAAATATGATGGCCTCATCCTCTTCCATGTTTTTATTATCTATGTCGGAGGAATATGCCTACTTGAATTTCTCTCACTATCTTAATGATATAACTTGAGGTGTATCTCTGTCTGGAACGACCGAGACACGGGAAAATGTTCCGTATATTTCTAAAAAGTCTATGACTATAGCAACGTTTCTTTAACTATTTTATCCGTGAAACGCTTTTTATGACCATTTTTTATCGTGGAAAAACTACTTTTTAAAATTTTTTTTTTTAGTTTTTGAAAAGAAGTTATTATAGCTCGACAGTTAGAACCCCTACATTGTTAAAATAGTCTGAAGGGGTCATATTATGTAAGGATTATTTGCAATAAAAATTATAATAATTTACCGGTTTAAACCGGTATTCAAAATCAGTATCCAATATCTGTCTTACATTATTATTATAATATTACCATATTGATAATGACCAGAGCTTGAAACCGAAAATATATTTTCTGATTTCGGTTTCAGTTTCGGATATCGGTCGAAGTTGAGATTTTAATTTCGTGGGAATCTCTTAATTAAATTCGCTAGGTTTAGAGCGCATTGTAACTATACTAATCCCAGTTATATTTTACACACCACCGCCACCCAAAGCGTACGGATTTTACAAACGACAATGCGTCCGTGTCGAATACCACTCGAATACCTACGGAACCCATAATTCCAACATAATAGTATATATTATAATTTTGTGTAATATAATTATTTTAGTGTGGAAAGGTGTCAAAGAAAACTTTTTAAATTATCTCGATCAAATCAAAGCGATCTATTAAGATTAAACAATACATCTTTAGATGGCTCATCAAAAATAAATTATCTTCACAAATTTAGGAGTTCTTCCGTAAGATCCTAATACAAAAAAATGTTATTTATTATAAAAAAAATTAATTAACCCCTTACACTACATAGATTTTTTACAATTAGAAAATATAGAGCTTATAATTTACCTGTAAAGTATACGAGAAAAATCCTTTCGGTAATCTTTTGTAAACTTTTTAAGTCCAACTTATTTTAAGTAGATTTCAACTCTATTTAAAAAAAATTTTCACGATAGTGTGTCCAAAAATGACTATTTCAGATTTAATTACTCCTTAAATATAAGAGTCCGTATTTCGGTGAGTTTTGTTTTTTAATTTATTTTAATTTGAATTACGTGGTATTGTTATAAATATAATAATTGGCGGAAAAGTTATAATAACTTGACATTCGTTTTATTTCGCATATACTAATTTATGTTTATCAATATGTTTATACATTTTATTATTCTCCCTTTGATATATTAATCTCATTTATTTGTATTGTATATTTCATATTTAAACTTTTAGAAAGCCTGTGTCTTTTCGTATCATTTTATATAAAATATATATCTTATTTAATTTCCTTTTCATTGTAAGCAATACTACCTATATACGATTGTTGATTCCCTACTCCGTCACAAGATCAGGCTTAAAGGAGTAGACATTATATTGTTAATCGATATGATGTAAGCTACCTATAACAACTAAACAAAAAAATAATAATAACCAAGCCTGGGCATGAATGAGTTAAAAAGTTAAAGTCAAGTTAAAAGCTAGGTTAAATTAAACGGCTTATTTTTAATTGAATCCAAGTCACGTCAATTTATCAATAATGCAATAATAAATATAATTGAAATTATTATTGATGACACATACCCATTGCAAGAGCATTTACTTTTTATCATTTCAAACCATATAACTGGCCATTTATTTAAAAAATATTATATAACTTAACTTAATAGTTAATTATAAGTTTCCAAACAACTCTAAACGTAACAGAGTTAAAAAAAAAAATTATGATAACTTTAAACTTTTCAAAATGTTTCCTATCGACTTTACTCGACTCAATTGACATCGATTATCATCGACTCGCCCAGGCCTGATAACAACAACAATAACAACAATACTGCAGTATTACACCAAGTGGCGTTTTTGCGGCGATACCGGGCGGGAAAACGAATAACCTCCGATCTAGAAACGCTCTGGACGCGCGCAAAGTGTGGAAATACAAAAATTATCAACAACGGCCTCGAGTCTCGTGCACCCGGACTGCGGGGCATCGACACGTCCTCCCCCCCAACCCCACCCGGCGGTCAGCAATAAACATACAGGTAGACTATTATCGTTGTTACAACGACGCGCCAAGGGTAGTTAATGACAATAACATTGACAATAACATCGACGACAACGAGAAACATAAATTAATAATAATGCGGTGTTGTACTTACTGGCAACGATAATATATTATTATTATAATAGACGTCGGACGGGCAGCGACGTATCGTTATTATCGTCGTCGTCGTCGTCGTCGGACGGACGGACGGAAAACGAGAGAGAAGACTCGCACTCGGTCGGTGTGGCGCGCGCGCTGCTCTGGTGCTCGGCCGTCGGTGTGACACGCCGCAGACACGAAACACGACTGTGTGCGGCCGCGTAAATTCGTGGTTGTCGCCGGCCGGCCGAGTATCGAGCGGCCGGGATCGCGCGGGTTCGAGAAAAATAATAATAATATTCGATCGGACTCGCGCGCGCGTTTCAGCGGCGCGCAGCAACAGATCGGCGGCGACGTCTCTCGTCCGCGGTCGTCGTCGTCGGCGCGGGTGTCGGAAGACGGCGAAAAAGCGAAAGCCCCGCAACACTTGTTATTGTAGCGCTGTCCGGCGAGAGAGAGTGACAGAGAGTGTTTGACGGATAAAAGCTGACGGAAACGCGGAGAAAACACACACACGCACACACGCGCGCACACGTCGGTTTTCGGCGGTCACGCGGGTGGGCGGCCGAACGGGCGAGTGGAGGGGTCACAGCCGCTGCCTTGGCGGCGCGACCTGGAATTCCGGCGGGGAGGAAGGTCGAGTGAAAATTCCCCGTTCCCTTGGCTCGACCGTTTTCTTCGACCCGTTTTTTGATTTTCGCGAAATTTCTGTGGACATATAACATTATGGGCTGCGAAGTTTCGATGTGCCCGATTGCGTACTTACCGGTGTTCAAAAAATACTTTACCGGTTTCTTTGCGAAGCGACCAAATCCATCGGCGTCGCTATGGGTAGAGTCGAAACTCTAGGGTAGTGGAAAAAAAATTGCCTCCTGTTTACTTTTTCAACCGTGGAAATATTTTTATCAATATTATAACATGAATATTATATTTAGTTTATTTATAGTTTTAACTGAACTTGGTTATAATATTATTAGAATATTGGACAATTTAAGTACCCCACGATGTACGATCTTAATGACTAGGGCCCGGATTTTTATGCAAATGCATATTCTTCCACATTTGACGTATAATAATTCTGATTAAATATCTTGATGTTTCGTAAAACGTAGATTCTACTGTTAATTTTTTTTTTTTGCATATTTTTGCATATTTGCATCAAAATGCATAATAATTGCATATTTCGGGGTAGTTACATAAAATGTGAATATTTAATAAATACTTAATAAAATATTTTAAATTTTACTCAAAGTTTGATATACATGCCGATTTAGCCCGATCGCCGACGTTCCTGACAAATATAATTCGACCGAATAAAACAAAATATTTTATTTTATTTATATTATTTAAGGATAACTCGATCAAAAATGAACTTTCGATAGTTCTGTCAAATTTCCAATGCATAACAGACACTTTAACACATCTAGAAAAATCGGGTGTCAATCTTGGAAAAAGTCTAGAATTGGTTCAAAATGTAGAAAATAAATTGAGTGAAGGAGGACGAGGTATTGAATTTGCTAAAGTAAAACAATCGGAAGTATTATCAAAAAATCCCGGATTATCACAAATAAAAAAAATTTCTGAATTTATAAGCGGAGAAATAAGAAACGATGATGAAGACCTTGCAGAGTTGTCACCAGAAGATATTTCTTGTTTCAAATACGCACCCATTGTGTCAGCAGACGTGAAAGAATTTTTTGGAAATACAAGGTGATGCTACGCGATAATCGTAGAAGTTTTCGATTTGATAATTTAAAAGCACATTTTGTTACATCATGTTGGTACTCATTCAATAATTATTAATTAATACACATTTTTATGCTTTATACACATTCTAAAAAATTATATTTAAATTGTATTTTTTTTTGACTTATACTATATTTTTAAATTTTTAAATTTTCTTAAAATTTTGATTTTTTAAACAATAATTTTTTCGCATATATATGTGCATATTTAACAACAATTTTTGCATAAAAATCTGGGCCCTATTATAATGGCACTTATGACTAAATATATAAATCATGTTTCAATGTACTTAAATCATAATTTCATTTATTGTTCCATGTTTTAACTAATGCTTTAAAATTTGCACGTGTATACTAATAACAGCATAATATTGTAAACAAGATAACTCCTGAGCCTTTACACGAGTTTCCACTTTGTGAGACGCACTAAAATCGGTTAGACAACAAAAATAATTAAAAGGTAGATGCCGCTGTGCTGTAGAGATTACAAATGAATCACGATAATGAATGGCGTTAAATTGTAACACAATAATATAATACACCCGTTTTATATTATGAAAAACGATTCGATTGAGTGGAGACGTTAATCTGTTAATAGATGTATATTATAATAATATTTTTAAGTTATAACAAAATAACCAAGATCGCTATGCTCAGTTTAAATAATATTCTAATTTCGTCCAAATATGAACTTAAAATAGAAACTTTAAACTGTGTTTGTACATTTTTTTTAGATTTGTTAGTGACTTATTGGTGTAATTCATACAATTAGTTATGAAATACTCTGTTTTAATATCACAAATTATTCTTGCTTATAAAACTAAACATTTTATAATTAAACAAAATAATAGGGATCAAAATGCCGGAAAAATTCGGGAAAATGTCAAAAATGAGCTTCTGAAATAACGGACAAATTGGAGAATATTAAAAAAATACATTTCCGAAAAAAACTGTAGTTTACAGAAAATTTAAAAAAAAAAAGAATTTTTGAAAAATTAAAAAGCTGTATTTACGCTTAAAATTAAAATGATCTAAGTAGATATAAAAAAACCCAATTTAAAAATAAATAATGACTGTCCTTTAACATTATTTTGTCAATACAGCGTACCCTACGTATTATTGTATTGAACTATTATCTAACTATTCATAACAAATTATTATTATTTATAAATAAACTATAGAACCCGCTAGATTAGAAGCCACTACCTACCGATTTTAAGTATTTTTAATATAATATTATTATGGTTATCAACTACCATTATATATTGGATTGTTTCCACTTTACATTATTTATTCAATTAATTTGATAGTCACTCTATTTTTTTGGTATGTTCCAGCCTTAATGCACCAATTTTCCAGACATTTTAAAAGAAACCAAATTTCTAAATTTTTCACAGAAAACCATTTTTTTTTTCTAATTTTAAACTTTGAATGTTAATAAAAAAAAAAACATGTATAATATAATCTTGGATATTTTTTATATAATTTAATTACGTATAATTCGTTAATTTATGGGTGAAAATCCAATGTCGAAAAAATTTACACTTCAAAAGTTCAAACGTTCATAAAAAATGAAATGGCTCTCTGGTAAACTTTTTCTTGTTTATTTAAAGTAAAAAAACTTATCAGAAATCTTGTATTAAATTTTCAAATCGTAGATATAAATATACAAATGTTAATGAATTACTAATTCAAAATAAATTGCCAACGCAATCATTGTGAATTCACGATAAACTTTTTTTTTAATTTCTATTAAAAACAACTTATGAGGAACATTAAACTACATTTCCAAGTATTTTTACAAAGAGAAAAATTCTTCATCGACCATTATTAAAAAAAAAAACTTATAAAATAATCTTATAAATTATTCAAAAATAGTCAATTTATTTGTAATGGTTTATGAAAATGGTAATATAATATATATCCGAAAATAAAGTATTAATTATGGTTATTCATTTTTTTTTATCTGGCTCTGCGTAAAAGTTCTTGTTTTTTTTTTTTCGACGCTTTTGAAACCTACCGTGAATTTTCTAATTTTACCGATTAAAAGTACACTCTAGATTCACTTCTCTGTCAGAAAAAATGCTGAAGTTGAAAAAACTAGAAAAATTTGAGATGTGAGCTGAGTAAATTTACCTGGAAAATTTTAAGGGCAAGCGTAAATTTACGTACATGTCACCGAGGAGTTTTTAACCGGGTAAATTTTGTTTACCCTTCATAAAACCGAGAGACGACTCGTGTTTTTAATAGTGCTATAAATTGTATTTAGGTAGACAGAGTAGCCTATACGACTATAAGTGTAGACAATTTATTTTAGTGTATTATCGTAATGTTGTATAATATCCGTACCTTATATAATATATACATATTATACCTTCTAACCTTAGGTTAGATAAGTTGATAGATTGTAAAAATGAAAAAAAATATATTAATCCTACATCTGCAATCTTCATGAAATGGTTTTGAGAAGGTAAGAAATTGTAAAGCTCGTAAACTTTATTTGAAAATTGAATAAAAATTACACCTACCAATTTTTTTTTTATACATTTTACGTAATTTTAACTTGTAAATTAACTAAAAATATTTGACTGGTTGATTCCATGTCTCTAAAAAAAATGTTTAAAGACAGAAAAATACACATATCGTTGTAGTAAAATCAATACATTCATCGCTCCGTTCAAAACCTAAAATAATAAATAGGTAAACATATATAAATGCAAATAACATTGACATTGACGTCAGACACATGAAATTAAATTAAAATTGGTAGACGGCAATCGGGGCACATGTTGTTTACCTGTTTCGTATAAATTTTTTTTTGTATATTACCTATATAATTTAAGTAATAAGTATATTATATCACCCAGAGCCACAACAATATGAAAAAAATTTAGAAAGTTAGTATCGGCAATTTGGCTATATATTTACAGCTTTAAAAGTTGAAAAGAAATATTCACTTATCATTTATTAATTCAACACAGTGACGAAATTATTAAATCGAATTTGTATAAAATTATACATCGACACACGGTCAATTATCAATCAAAAAAAAACACTAATAAAAAGTCAAAAACGGATATATTTTTAAATAACGAGACACTAACGGACAAACTTTGTTATTTTCCTTATAAGTTAGGTTGATACCAGATAGCTTACCATAGGTACCTTTGACATATACATGGCAGATATTTTTTACGGTTTAGTGAAAACGGACACATTTTCCTCGCGTTAAGCTCATAATAATAGGTACCCTAACAAGTATATTTGGAAATTCATGAAATAAGTTGAGTGAGTAATAATGGTCCTGGAACAGGTGCTGAGTGCTCTTTTTATAAAATTAAAATATAAGTTGCCATTTATCATTTTTTTCTTTTTGAAAAAAGCTTAGTGGTAGTAGTCCAATTCCCGACGGTCATATTGAAACCTGCTTATGAATAATTTTTTTACTATAATATAAATTTAAATTATTTTACAGTATAAATTAACATGAAAAGTCTGGATAGTGATTTGAGCTTGCCAAAACTAATCACTTCTTTTTATTAGATATTATGCGAGTTTTAATATGACGTTTTCGAGGGCAACAAATCCAAATTTCACATTATTTTTTTAATTCAACTCAGTATTATCAACATTTTAAAAATGTTCGTTCTTTGATAATTTATATTTATCATTTATGGTTAACCCATTCATGCCCAGTACCTATATATAAAACTATGTTTAAACCTATATATTAATTTTTTTATTTCGTGAGCAAAAATTTGTATTTTTAAAACTTATTTATATGTTTGTATTTATAATTCTGATACACTTAGAATTTATAAATATAATACAAAGTTTTTTTTTTAAAAATATCATATTTCATATAATAAGTTTCGTTAGACTTAGTTCGACTATTGCCAGCTACAAAAAAAAAAAACACGTAATTAATAATTGGAGCAAATTAAAATTATACATTAATTAATCCACGTATTTCTAATATGGGTGCCATTTACTGATAAATTGTTAAAATATGTTATTTTTTAGTTATATTCTGTTGTCTAAAATAAAACGAGAATCTATCAACAATTTTGCTTTATTTTGAAATAGATTGATAAAATGTAAAAGTTTTGAATCCATCAAATATAAAATGTTGACTATATATACCTATACTTTCATTTCAATGGTCCATTATTATGTATTTTTTAGGTAGGTGGGAAAGGAGCATTAACCCTCCCACCATCATCCATCACAATACAAATCTATGATTTTACAATAATTTTGATAATTATTTAAATGAGCGACTTCATTAAGCACTTTAACAGTTAGCCATAGGCCAACAATAGATACGTTGCAATAACTTGTTTCTATACGCCAACAGTGTTTGTAAATTTATTTTAAAATCATTTGGAAATTTAATGCGAAACACTAATTTTTTAGATAATTGTTTACTTAATTTTATTATTTTTATGATCATTCCCAAAGTATGCATTGTTAATATTGTTAAGTGATAAAAATATAAAAATTTTAATTTTTTACGTTAATGATCTCCAAAGGAAAAATATATTCTTAGTGGATCATAGATAATCAGAAAAAAAAATTAGACACGCCTGGAGTAGAACAACTACACTACGGTAATAATATTTCATTATGGCATAACGAGTTTATAACAGTTCCCGTTTCGTTGAACGTTTCAACGACATTATTATTATTATAATTATGTTAATTGTAGGTATATTATCCAAACGAATATATATATGAATAAACAATGTGCCACAACATTCCCCCAGAGAGTATACGCTCGTAAATTGTGTAGGTTTAGTGAATAATAATATTTTTATTATGTATATTGTTGTTAAAGTACAATCATGGCCACCTGTTAACCTGCACGTATACACCGCGGTGCGACCTAAACGGCTCCGGTATTCGACGACAAAATTACTTCCCGTGTAAAATTCTAAATAAACGCCAACACATTTTTAATTTATGACTTATAGCACTCATGATTCTTCTACACGACTCAAATTTTCATGATTTCAAAAAAAAAAAAAACACCATCACATTTTTAACGGTGCCTCTTTTGAGACAGTCCTAAGTATCTACCAATGTATGCTATGAATTGATCGGTAACGAATATTTGTGTTGTCAACAACGAAAGTCGTTTGGAAATATTGACGTATTTGTACAACGTTAGCCGTTTGAACCTTTTTGTACAACGGTAGCCACCTAATGGGAACAGTACCCTGCCCGTCACAAACTTGTGGGTTATGAGCCATTGCATAAACTCCCACGTTCGACTGGCGATCGAATAACAATAATAATATGACGCACTGAGCATAACAGAATATTGTGTCATTATTGCGATAATAATATCAAGTATTTACCCGTCCTATACCGTGGTTACGGTTTCGGTATTTTGCGTTGCTTTTTTAAACCGTGTACAATTCTAAATAAACGCTAACACATTTTTAATTTATGACTTATAACAATCATGGCTTTATGTACGACTCAAATTTTCATAATTTACTTAGTACATAAAATTTAAAAAAAAAAAAAAACACCATCACATGTTTAACTGCATCGCCCCCTCTGAGACAATCCTAAGTACCTATTTATGTGTATTATGAAATTAGTGGTATGGAATATTTGTGCTTAACGGAAGCCGTTTGGAAATATGACGTATTTTTACAACGTAAGCCGTTTGAACCTTTTTGTAAGACGGTGCCCGTCACAAACTTGTAAGTTATGAGCCATTACATAAACTTCCACGTTCGACCACCGACCGAATAACAAAAATTATAATAATATGACTCACCTAGCATGACAGAATATTGTTTCATTATTGTGATAATAATACCAAGTATTTATCCATTCTATTCCGTGGTTATGGTTGCGGGATTTCGTGTTATTTTTTTTGAGCCGTCCACTGCGAAAATTTTACGGATTTTCCCCAAATGGAAAAATAAAATATAATATAATGTTCTGCAATTACAAACTGTGCGAAAATCATTGATAATTGGATTATTGGGCCACATTTTATCAACCTGTTTTGTGTAAAATATTTGCTTACATTTCACTACATTTTAATACTTATAACGTTTATCAACTCTTATTTTCCTGATATACATAACATTTTTACAGATTTCAAAAATATAATATAAAATTAATCAAATAACTAGTAATTTTTTTCTGATACATTAAAATACAATTATTATTTTAAATAATACAATGTGTTTTAAAAATTCAAATCTGTTTTTACCTACTTCGTATTTTTTAATTGCATGTATTTTATGTGAACTTTTTTCTTTTATTTAATTCCGATTCGTTTCATGGATCTTAATGTTCCTGCGTTTCTTATTTTAATATAAAGTTCTGATTGAACTCACAATAGAACGTTAAAAAAAAATATTATAATTTTAGGATGTGATAAATATAATTTAATTTTGAAATGCAATTGAATGAAAAAACTCGGCAGCATTTGTAGCAATGTTTTGTATTCGCTGTAAATTACTTTTTTGGCTATTTTTATCCATTTCATTTCATTTCATTGTTAATTCTATATTTTTTAATAATGGACATTTTTTTTACTTTTTAATGAGGTCGCTTCGAGTAAAGTTTCTGTGCACTGCAGTGTTAGGTATCGTAACTACCTATTATATTAAATATTATTTTATTATAATTTAATATGTCCATCAATGTGACCCATCATTTCGTCAAAATCGTGAATACAGATTACTTGCAAATTATTTCGTAGTTTGAAATTCAAAACAATATTTCTATTTGCATAACCTATCAACACGGATGTCGTCAAAATTCTAACTTTAAATGCTTATAAGTATTTTAATAAATAACATCTAAATTAAATATTATAACTTTTCAAGAGGTCCATTAAAAAATTTCAAGCTTTTCGATCCAGCGAAAAATGTTTTATCAGCATAAAAAAAATACATAAAAAATATAAAAAAATATTGCCCCAGGTGAGGATCGAACTCACGACCTTAAGATTATGAGACTTACGCGCTGCCTACTGCGCCACCGAGGCTTGTAAATGGTATATAACATTTCAGTTATTTAAACTATTTTTCGTTATAATATATTAATAGTAAAAAAAAAGTTAAAGTAAAACACAGATTTTGTATAAACAATATATATACACATAACCGTGCGCACGAAGTAGTCGTGGTAGGCACTTGACTGCTCTGCGAACTCCCCCGGCCCCCTCAATAATCAATATTATTATAATATGATAGTCAGTCATAAAATAATTTTTTACCACGGTAAATTTAGTTAAATGAGGTTACCCAGTGGCGCCGAACTATATTTTCAAGGGGGGGGGGCAAGTAAAAAGTTATACGGACCACCACCTCCGTTTACGCTTGCTTCAGTGCTGCATATGTATACATTAATAGCTTATTAGGAACATAATTCATAAGTTGTTTGCTGGGGTACCCACGGACCCCCACGACCCCACCAAAAAAAGGGGGGGCCGTCGCCCCTCTTGGGTTATAGGTTCGGCGCCACTGAAGTTACCCCATCCAAATTAGTTTTTGTGACTTAGGTGTGAATATGAATATTATGTGTGTGTGTTAATGTATTTATGTATGACCTAACCTAACCTAACCTAACCCAGTCTTGTAAAGTATTCGAATAAAAGTATATATGAATCCTTTTTTTTGTCTTCGAATACTATTTTAAATACTTTTTTTAAGAAGTATTCAAATACGTATTCTGTATACTTTTATTTGTATTTTTAATTCTTTAAACGAAATATTATATTGGCCCATGATATGATTATTTTTATAAACACCAATATGTGTTGTATCCCGTATGGCCCGTATCGGGCCCAAATCATATGTGGTCAAAATGTATAAATAACTTATGATTACGTTATATGTATAATTATTAATTAATTAATGTTAATTACCAATCATTCAAAAACTGACAAAAACTAGTCGTGAAAAAAAGTATTCTGATAGTTTTTGAATAAAATTTAAAGTATTCGAATATGTATTCTGAATATATTTTTAAGTACTATTCGAATACCTTAATTCTCATTTATTCGAATATGTATTCCGAATACAAAATAAAAGTATTCTTTACAAGACTGTGACTACCCTGCCAGAAATTCTGTGCACGCTTATGCATATTATACAATACATTAATTTTTTATTTTATCGCAAAGCGATGAGGTGTAGTTTTTATATACCTATTTGTTTTTTTACTGTGTAACATAGCTCAATATCTTTTCAGACTATAAAAGGCTTTAATTTGAAAAAAATCGGTTTTATGTCATTCACAATAATTAAAATATTACACAATTTTTGCGTTTATCGTTATTTACAATTATTACACAATCATTACACAATTTTTGCGTTATTCAAAATTCAAACGTTACCCAAGTTTTGCGTTTATCTTTATATAAAATAGTGTTCATACCTATTAAATTTAAAAATAATAACTAATGCTGGTAGGTAATGGCCGGATACGGAAGAATATAATATTAAAATCAATTGATTGCATGAAATAAATGTTTCTACGAAATTAGATAAATAAATAAATTAAATTAAATTAAATAAATAGATTTTAAAATATTTCGTTTTACGTTATTTTTCTTTCGATGATATTCTATAAACTACGTTTTGCGACATGTTTTCTTTAATGACATATAACATATTTTGTTAATTGTTAATAGTTTTGTTTTGCGGTATTTCATTCTTTTACTATCACTTTCTGTTATAATTACGTTTATAAATTTCAATTGTTTTTTTTTGTCAAATATAACATTATTATAACTTTTGCAAGCCTTGCGCCTACCTATTAACATCAAATTATATTATAACTATATTATATAGTTGGTATAACCGATATAAACTGACAAACGGTAACCAAACTATAATACCTGTCGTCTGCAGTACACGCCTGTTGAACAATAATTAAACTTTTGTTAATTAATCAAAAGTCGCTTCATAATTGTTTCATAATTAGGTAATAATAACATAATTTAATGTTGGTATATTGTATAATATTATAGTACAAAATACAAATACCTACATAACGACGATGAAACGCAACAATAACCGAGAAATCCGATACACTATTACGATATTCCGCACCTTTACTATTATATCGAAACGTTTAACACTTTAACGTATTATCAAACTGGAAATAATACAATATTGTTATAATTAATGTCTATTAAAATATCATAATAGGATAGATAGATATACCTAGGCATAGGAATTGTTTAAATTATTATCGGAAGCGGCGCATGAACATTTTATCCACAAGGGCGATATTAATACCTAATAGTCGATTGATAATTTTTATATTAATTATTAAGTATAGATATATTCAAATTATATTATCTGGATTACGTTTTACAATATTAATTTAGCTTCCAATAATAAATATTCCATGCACAAAATTAATTAATAATATTATCTTTCCAGTTCCCCTATATGAGACTATGTATACAATATATTATACAACAATAATTGTTGTAAATAATTATTATTGTATTATACGGCGTGCATTCACAGTAATATAATTGGTTATAACGGTTTTGGCATACATTGAGGAGGCTACTTGTACCTATTCCCCTCTAGACACATTGCCTCGAATTGCGAATCCCCTAGTCATCTATACCTACTCTTAAAAACGATATTTTCTCTTTCAAAATCTATCGAAAAACAAAATTTGTCAAATACCTATTAGAAATCACAACAATTCAATAACGACAATGGGTACGATTAATAAAGATATCTATTATTATAAAATTTTAATCAGGGCCGTCCTTTGAGGGGGTTGAGTGGGGGTGTCTAACCCTCCCGCTCAAGATTTTTTTAATATTTAGTCGGCAAATTTGACACTTGATAAAAGTTGTCGGCAATTTGGCATCGTCAGTATTTTAATTGTATTTTTATTATTTTCAAAATATATTTGTATATATCAATCATATTTCTATAAAAGATAAAACTATAAGACGACGACGACGTCGACTGCACTTCGATTACACCGAATTCTAAAAGTAGACGTGTTTATCTACTATCAGTGTATTGCGCGTTTGTATAACACTTAAGTATGAAAACTGTTACCCGTAGCCCGTATGTATTGACTTATTCTTGGTATTATAAAATATAATTTTATTATTCTTGCAATTTGTTGCACTTTTGCAGTCGATAGTTATCAGTTGTCGTCTATTCGACCATTCATCGAGGTTAGTGGTAACATCGTGTTCTGTAGCCACCCACCAGAAATAAACTGTTTAGTTATTATTCATATAATTTTGCGTTTTGCATTTTAGTCCCGACTTTTTTACCATTATGTATATTTTTTTTATGTACATTTTCGTTTGCCGAATTTTTTTCGAAATTTATATTTATTTATTTAAATAAATAATCATGAATTTTGACAATAAAAATAAAACAATTTCGGCAAACGAAAGCGGATTAAATTAGAGTGCTTGGAATGTGGCAAAACATTTGACAATGATTACAAACAAAAACATGAAAAAAATATACATAATGGTAAAAAAGTCGGGACTAACATTTTGGTGCTCCTAAAAACGTACCCGAAGCTTCTAAATCAAATTCAAACTAGTAAGTAAAATATTGTTACTTAAAATAAATAATACTAATTATCAGTATTATGTTATTAACAATTAGTATATTGTATTAATATTTATGTAAGTAGATATAAGTAGGTACTAAGGTACTAATTAATTTTTTTATGTTCTCATTTATTTAATTCAAAATACTCAGAGACCACTGGAAAAAAGTTGTTTTAAAAATATTAATTTGAACCATTTTCCACCAAAGGTATTTAAAAATTTATCAGTAGGTATGAAATTCTTAGCTGTAAAATTATCACAAATTATTTTATGAGGTACTGTGACTAATATATTTTTACAATTGTATATTTGTATCTTTCTACTAATTATGATAATTATAATTTTCCTAAGATATATTATATATTATGTAATAAAATCTGTAAATTGGCCTTGACTGCACCAGTAAGTGTCGCAACGATGAACGAATGAAAGATCATTTAGCAAACTCCGACTAATAAAAAATAATTTAAGATAATCTATAGGTGATGATAGATTGAATTCACATTTCACTTATAATTTTAAGCGTTGAAAATAAGATGTGATTGTGAATGTGGAAACTGTAAAATTATAATAAATTGTTACCTAATATTTTTATTTTTACATAAGCAACTAAAAAAGCAAAGATATATTTTTTTTTTGTTTATTTGTCTTAACCATTGGCAATTATTTTTTGTGAGGGGAATTACGATTAGTTGAGGGACACATTACACGTGTGTATGTGGGTCGGGAATCGGGATTTGTTGAAGAAACCCGGATGGTCATAAATGAATGGTATAAATTAAATAATAATATAAATATAAATGTAATATATTAGAAAACGTATTCGAGCGAAGCGATAAAAAAATTTTTTGGTCGGCAAATTATTAGATCTACCACCCCCCATATGAATTGTCGGGACGGCCCTGATTTTAATTGATAATAACTTATTTGTCGATTACGCGCAACGCAATTAATTAGCTGTCATGTACATCTTGCTGAACGCCTCCCAAACTATTTTGTTCTCAAAAGTTACCGAGCGATTATCGGTCAGCCTGGGGCGGCGCCGCAACGACGTTCGTCGACGTTTGCCGACGATGGCTATGACGTGCAGTCTCTCTACGGAGGGCCGCGCATGCGCTTTTCGTATTATTTTATGTGCGCAATAATGTAATATTATTGTGTGTGTGTGTGTGTATTAATAAACTTGTGTACACATTTTACGCGTTGGAGATGGCGGCGGCTAAGCTATATTGAACATTTTATTTCCATATTACATTGCGCGCGCAGCACAGTGCCGCCGTAGGTGTCTTGTGGTCACCGTGGTCTTGATTAATGACCGAGATTGGGTACATTCAGTAATCCCTAACATAAAAACACCATAAACGTACATCCGTAATCCCTTCCATAAAAACACTATAAGCGCACATTTCATAAACATACGTTTAACGGATAGCACACGATTGCGAACTGTCCTTATCGGCGGCACCTTTTCGATTGCCAACGTTTTTACCTGCTAATTTTGCCATTAACTGTTACCAATCACGACTATTATTAATTACATAATTTTACAAGCACCTTTAAATATCTACACGCGCAATAACTTAAAAAATACAATTTTCCGTCGACCGTTTTAAAAATTTAACTATTTTTGAAAATATATTAAATATTCGTCGTCGTGACGTGCAGTGTCTACAGAGTACCGCGCATGCGCTATTCGTGTTATTTTACTTGTGTAATAATATATTCTGTGTGTATGTGTGTGTGTGTGTGTGTGTGTGTGTTAATTTGTGTACACAATTTACGCGCTGGAGACGGCGACGGAGTCTCCTAAGCTATATTAAACATTTTATCGTCATATTATTAACATTGTATCCGCCTGTTGCGCGAGCAGCACAGTGCCACCGTAGTTATCTTGTGGTACCTATGGTCACCACGGTCTTTATTAATGACCGAGATTGGATACATTCCTATTGGTCCCTTACATAAAAACACTATTAGCATACATTTTATAAACATACGTATACAACTGTTTCAAAAATGCAATTATTTTTAAAAATATATTAACTATTTGTCAATACCCATATATTTTTTAATATTTTTTCCATGCACTTATTTCTAGTTAATTTTATGTTCCCAAAAATTGGCATATTATTATTAATTCACTTGGTTTGTTCAAACTCTGAAAAGATTTATCAACTTTCGTTGATATACTGAAACTACAATGTTTATTTGAACATTTCGTTATTCCGTCTCTGGGGGGTCTTACAAATTAATATTTATAACTATTTAATAATATATTACATAATTTCTGCGTTCACATGCTAAACGTTATTCACTATAATAATACACTATAATCGCTTTCCACCAAAACAACTTAATCTGATGACGGACTTATATCCAAAAATTACGACTATTAGGCAATATTCATAATTATTTACAGCGGACTATAAATTGGCTCAGTAAACCGCGATATCTTATTCAATATCTTTATCGCTGTCTAAGCAGTATTATATACAACATTAAAATGCAAAATAAAAATTAACAAAAAAAGTTGCTCGTTTGAAAACGTAAATTAATAAATAATAAAGATATAAAATATAATTTCTTTGAACTGCCGTTAATCGTTCGTAATCGAGTTACTACGAAAAAACTATCGCAATCGTAAAATCGCATTTTATTTATATCCCTAAGTGTCTATAATTTAAAAATTAAAAACCAACGATGGTTTACAATATTTAAATAATGTTAATCATGCGATGTATTCGCTCTTAAATTCAACCACCACTGGCTGACCCACAAAATAATATCCGAAAATATTTGCGTCAAAAGTATTTTATCCGAAACAATATTACCTATAACCAATTAGATACAAAAATAAAATGCAAGAAAAATATTTTATTCGAATACACTTGCAACGAGTTATTTTTACTTTTGAATAAAATATTTTCGCTAAGATGATTTTTCGATGAAATGCGTTTCCAATGAAATATTTTCTAATGTTTAACTTTTGATGTACATATTATATTAATCGGACGAAATACGGTTCTGGTATATTATTTTTCGTGTTAAATACGGTTCGGACAAATATTTTCGGATATTTTAGGAATCTCTATAAAGTTTTCAATAATTATTATGTTAAATATACAAGAAATTTACCCACTCAACTTTTATTGTGTTTGGCGAAAATATTGTTGAACAAATTTCACAAATTTCTGGGACTGGATTTTATAGTTTAACGGAAATTTTTAAAAACAAAATTATTTGAATAACAAGAACATTTTGTAAATTAATAATATTAAAAATAATAAATTAATATTTCAATGTGATTTTCTTTATTATTGTGATAATTCCGTTAGAGGAAAATTTATTTTAGGTAATATTAAAGTACTGATTGTTTTAATGCAATTTTTGTTTTATTAACATAATGTCAATGTAATATTTGTCGTTTCCCTCATATATTCATGATACACATACCTACATGAAACGTAGGTATATTTACGTAAAGTCGGGGCTTATAATTTTTTAGTTATCTTAAGCCGGGATTACACTGGTTCGTCATCGGTCGATCGACAATAATACTTTCGTTGTATGATTACTGACTTAACCTAACCGACAAACAATCACGATCCACTGCAAAAGGTGTCGATCAACCGATTTCTAACAAGTGTAATACTGTAATACCGTGACTTTAGAGTATAATATCTATAACAAAAATTAAGAAGGATAATATTTTTGAAGGTTTGATATTATATCGGTTTCATGTTTTATTATCATTTGAATCAATTATGTTCGAATTTAAAAATAAAAATACATTTTTGTACATTTAAATGGATATCAAATTGTTTTGAGGCAATATTTAGACAAATCGATTAGTCGCATGTTATACACTCGGGAATATTTTTCTTTATAATTTGTATGACTGATGATTTCATTCGTGGATAAAACAATAAAAAAATATTTTTTCTAAAATGCGTTTTGTCCATGTTCCGAGTGGGACGGAGATAAAATAAATAACAGTGTGCTGACGACATCCTTTTAACATATTTAACATTTTATGCATTTTTCGATGTTTTTTTTACGCCATTTTTTCCAACATTTTAATTAATGTATACATTTTTAAATATTGGTGTGTAGACATACAATATAATAGTCGGTTGGCCAGATAATGACAGACGTGAATATTATTTTAGTGGGTAACAATTTAATCCACGGTAACAGTGTAACTATAATAACAGTCGTCGACAGCCGTTCTCGCATATACAAATAATAATCTAATTAACTAGAGGCGATAACAATACGTTTTCCGTTTTAATTTCTCATGACGAAAAATAATCTACGACGAGCAAGAAAAGAAATATGTCTGTTATTTTGTTGAAAAAAATTAATACGAGCAGCGTATGTAATACGAGTCTACATATTATATAATATGACGCGAGCCGCGGTTTGGTCACCCCTGGTATATGTTGTTTAACCTTGATGGTTACGAACGTTTTCGGTCGAACGTGTTTATTTCGAATTCGGTGAGCAGCGGGTGTACAATAATACTCAAAACATGTGTTGTGTGCATAGCACATGATATAATATAATATGTACTATAATATTATATCTCCGAACTACAATGAGACCCATTGCTGGATTAAAAAGCCGTACAATAGTAAATTATAATACGAACGTTGTAAGCATAATATGTTTATAATATTCCACAACGGTACGTGTCGTCCATTTTTTTTCCAATTCTTCGACGCGATAGAAAAATATTTGTGATTAATGACTTGGTTGGTGCCTACCGGAGGACCGGGAACGCGTTTTTTTTCTCTTCAATGCGTTTCCCGGCGCGCACGCGCATGCGACGTGTCCCGCGACGTTAAAAATAATATTATTATTATCGTCGGAACTATGTGCAACAAAAACTGAATATATTATCGTATACGACATTCCTCGTTTACAATAAAGTTACCGCCAGTCGACCGGTAACAAGTATATAACAGGTAGGACGTAGGTATACCAACCAATGTCATAATAACATTCATCTACACCTGCCTACGTTTTATACCGATGAGTATACACTTTTGGGCGTCATATACGGATCACTGTGATATAATATGATACACATGTGATAGTTAACATGATATTGTAGTTTCGCGCCCGTACGGTATTTTGTATACAGAGTGATTCACCAAGCACGGTCACTCTCGTCTTTTTTGTTCTTTTAATAATTATAATTTATTTGAATTTTTGAAATTTTTGAAATGTAAACATAGCTACTTAGGTACTCAAAAACGCTTTTTTTAATTCTTGATTTCTTTCGTATTACCTATTTAATAGGAGTGTCCTGTGGCGATACAAACTTTACAAACCCATTACTAAAATTATTATTTAATAGATATTTTATTTTGAAAATGTTGATGGACCTACCTTGATTCCAAATTCGAACGAGAATTATTATTAAAATGTTTGTACTGAGGATAATAGTCCTTGTTGTTGAATGGTTAAATGGTTTTACACAAATATAAAATAGGCGTAACTGTAGTTTAATATAATTATTAAAGGTACTTGGACCATTTTTACAAATTATTAATTTAGGTAGATTAATATTAATGACTAATATTTTAGAATGGCTATAGCCCCCATATTGTATAAATTCATTACCATTATATCACCATAATATCATATACTATCATTAGAACACAAAGTTGATGAACTCAACATCCAAAAACTACCTGTAGGAATTCTTCTTCTTTCAGATAAAAAAACAATTATCAAAATCCGACAATTTTACAAGACCTTGTAAAGTCATTGTTTTCAGTATAATAAACCGTATCAACCAAGGCTGGGCAAGTTGATGATTTTTTTTAACTCAGGTAAGTTAAGTTAATATGCACAAATAACAAAAAGTTAAAAATAAATTTAACTTTAGGGTAAAAAAGTTAAGTTAAAAGTTACTTCACACTTTTTGTAAACATTTTATTAAGTTATAAAAAGTTAATATGTGTTTATGCAACACTGGTGTATTATTTTTTTCCAACCCGAAACTAAATTTATTATAGGTTATAATTAGTGTTTATACTTTATACAGTATTTCCATATAAGTTAGATTCGAATGATATAAATGTTTAACTTAAAACAATTCACGGTAAATATATTTGACATGAAAATAATAAATACTCAAATAGTGAAATATAATCAAATTAAAAACAAAATAAATTAACTTGCCTTACTTTTTAAATGAAAAATTAATTCGTTAATTTAAGTTAATTAAAAAGCACATTAGGTAAGTTTACAGTGAAATTAATGAAAAGCCAAAAGTAACTAGTTAAGAGGATGTCAGTGCACTATTCGTTTTCTCTCTCTGGCCCACGCGCAACATAGACAAAACGCATTTACGCAAAATCATTTTTTCTATGCGTTTAAGTAATCTTAGAGTAAAGTAACCAATTACAAAAAAGATAGGGATTAATACTTTTGAGAGAATGACATATCGATTTGTCTAAATATTGTCTCAAATCAATTTAAACATCATTTAAATTTACAAATTTTTTTTAATTTATTTTGAAAGTGGAATACAAAGTCAAATAATAATAAAATATAAAATCGATATGTTATTCCTTCAAAAATATTATTCTCTATCTTTTTTGTAATAGGTGACTTTACATTAAGATTACTTAAACGCATAGAAAAAATGATTTTGCATAAACGCGTTTTGTCTATGTCGCGCGTGGGTCAGAGAGAGAAAACGAATAGTGCGCTGACATCCTCTTAAGTTATAAAGTTAAATTAAAATTAACGCCCTCCTCCCCTTAAATAAATATATAGCGGGTAGTAGATTTGCGGAAAGACATTATGATTAATGTGGCAACTATGATCAAAAATTTGGAAAATTTGCACTCATCGGTCGCCTAAATCGGTCCCGTGACATTATTTAAATTATTATGTAATAATACGTGAACTGGTTTTGTCATCGGATAGAATATAACATTGCCAGCGGAGTGAGAGCCCTTTAAACCGATTGTTTTGCTATAATTAATTGTATAATGTATAATGTATATAATGTATATAATAACAAAATAATATGTTATGACAATGATATTGTTAATATTTTAATTATTATGAATTTTTTTTTGAGGCGTGATTAGTCTATTTTTCTTTTAACCATAAACAACCCGTTGTCAGCCTGTAATATAAAATCGGCCGTTTGAAATAATAATATGTAACTATAATTATAAAACTAATTACATTAATATTTTTAACGGTTCGATACGACCGAAATCGAAAAATAAAATGTATGATCGTTTCCATACGAACACATTATATTTTGTTTTGTAAAAATAATCTTTTTAATTCTTTAAGTGTAATTTATAACGTTTTTGGTTTATCGCAGTTATTTTTCGTCAGATTAAAATAATAATAATTAACAAACTATATAACACTATATTATTTGCATGACGATTGACCTACATACTGATATAATAATAAAATGATTTAATTCTGTATCGATTTCCATAAAATATTATAATGAGGTCGATTAATAATTATACTATAAAAAACCAACAACGAATATTATAGAGTTTATCTGAATAGTGAATAACAATAATGTTATAACAGTCTGACTAACCAATAATGCTATAACAACACATATTCTGCCCGGCAATAAAAAAAAAATGAATTATTTCATGTTTTATCAATACTTTATATTGTTTCGAATATTTAATGCAGTTTTATAACATTCCTTATGATAAGTGTTTGAAAATTTCATAAAATTTAAAAAAAATTAAATATTTCAGTATTTTAATAGATTTTGTTTTATTTTTAAATAAGTTTTATATTTACATATAATGGTCATAAATTACCTTTTATAATTGTATGGTACTTAAATGTATATCTAACCTTTGGTATTATACAATTAAAATGGTATTCAAAATTACATGTATATTGTATACCTAATGAATTCTTACATTATAATTATTTAGAGCACTGAATATCATGTTAAAAAATTAAATAGATTGACGTGTTTTTATTTGTGTTAAAAAAATTTCAATGTTTCAGGTTTTTGTGAAATATTCCCGCATATAGTGAAATATTTCATACTTCAAACATTACTTATAATTAAAGACTGGATTTAGCATGAAATACATGTTGCCATTTTCAACAATATATACATTTAGTCAATGAGTGTCAATAAATCATTACTTGATTGGTTAAATATCAAAATTTTATTCTGCATATTTTTGCATATTCCGATGTTAGTGCATGGTTTGCATATTTGTGCATACATTTATACCTAATTACCCTTTATGGTTCAGAAAGGTGTTTAGCAAAAAAAAAAAGATCATAAATAGACAGATACATATCAAATATTTTACGATTCAAAGAATTACATTTGTCGTACTTCCTAAAATGTTATTTACTTGGTTTGTCACCTATTAACAAATTACATTTTTGCACCACACAACATTATCTGAATATCTTTGCTATAATATATTTTATATTATACATTTTATTTTTTGTTTATAATAATTTTGATAATATTAATAAATATTAACGCTGCAAAATTTAAATTTAATCTTGCATGTTTTGTATTTTTTTCTTGAATTTTTGCATGCATATTTTACAATTTAAAATTGCATATAAATCTGGTCTTTACTCATTATATTTTTGTATAATTATACTATAGATTGGATAGAAATATATTAACGACGACATATTTTTGTCGTAAGTTCGGCAATATTTCGGGAAATTATTTCAAACGTTGGAAACTTCAAAACTACGTTTTTATTCAGCTTCAATGCCTACCCATTCAGTATATTTAAATACTTAAAAGTAATAAATATGTAAATCCCATCACGTAATTTCCCGAGATGATTGCATCAACGATGATCGATGGCCGTAATGTCGTTGCGCACTTTTTACCTTTTTTTTTATTAAATAAACCGAGCGATTTTAAATTTCGCCCAATAAGGACAGGTAGTAAAATGTTTAAAGTAAAATGCTCCCAGTCATAGCCACAAATAAGGGGGATGTTGGGAGGCTTAATCCCCCCCAGAATTTCTATAGCCCACCCAAAGAACTAATTATTTCACTTTTATAGTTTAAAAGGACCATAAGAGTATCAAGTATAGACCTGAGGTACAGCGCCCCCCCCCCTCCCCAAAAAATTTCACTATTTATGGCTATACTTCCATCATTATTTTTTATATTTCTAAAATGGGTATAGTAAATTGCACCCGTCATTGGCGTCCGCAGGGTTTAGGTTTTGACTCCTGGAATTACTTCCTTTTACAAAAAAATCTTATTTACCACCATTTCAATACACAGAGTCGATTAATTGTCGGTATATTGATATAAAAAAAAAAATGTTAAATATGACAAAGACGTTGATAATCATAGTTTAAGTTTTTTTTTTGCTGATTTAGAAAATATTCCTAAACATCTGCCATAACCGTCGTATGGTGTATTATCATATAACATCGATTATTACCACGTTCATAACGACCCAAATAGGCTCTATAGATGACCAGGTGTCCAGATTAAACACTTGAGTGTTCTCCACAAAGTTAAAATCTCGACAAAATACGTAAAAATCACGAAAATGAACAAATTATTTTGAGTAGGAAAGTTAAAGAAACATTTTTCTTTTTAAATTTAAGATTTTTAAATGTAATACAAGATTGCTTAAAATAATATCTATTTTTATCAAAAAAAAAAGTCAAATTAAATTTTTATGAGCATTTGAAGATCAAATTTTTACAACATTGGGTATTTACTCAATTTTAAATCTAGCGATTTTCTTATTTTGTTGTAACTTGTAATTCAAAAACGAATAAACGTAGACACTTAAGATTGATATTATATATGTTTATTTTATCAATTCCTATACTTGATAAAAATTTCAAAATATTTTGATTTGTTTTGAACTGTTGACGGACAGTTAAAGATTTAATTTTTTTTTTTTGTTTTGTTTTTCTATAAATATCGATAAAATCGTATTTGTTGGGCCAAAGGGCGTCAGAAATTAATTCATAAGGCTCCTGATAAATTTCTTAAATAGCAATTGAAAAATATTAAAAATACATAGGCACAATTTTATTTAGAAGCATTTAAATTTCGAAATTTGACAAAAAGTATCAAATTTAAAATTTAATAATTATTATGTAGTTAAAAATATAAAATGTTCAACTTTTATAGCTAAGGATTGAAAATTTAAAAAAAAAAGTTCACGTAAGTTGGTTATATATAAATTGCTTTATTCACAATAATATCATCGAGTATATTTAGTAATATCATTGGTCGACTGACTGCCTTTGCTCAGAATCGTTTTTCTTATTAGTGATAATATTATATCATTGAATTCAAATTTAACAACATAATATTCTATAACAGTGACCTATTTGAATGTACTCTAAGGATTCACTTATTCGTATCTATCTTCAATTTTACCAAATTTGTCTGTCATGAAATTTACTGACTAATTTAAATATGTATTTCCTAAGATAAAAATATGTATTCCATTTATAAATGTAATAAATATACCTATAATAAGTGGATTTATTTTGTTATTAGTATTTACTATTTTTTAATCAAATATTTGAGTTATAATATAATAATTAATTATTATATATTATATATTATTATTATATATTAATTAAATATTATAGCAAATTGGAGTTAGACATTTTTTTATTATATAAGTTGCAATTACGAAAGAAAAATGAAAAGTGGGTTTAATACACGAACTCTCAAAATGCCTATATATATGTCTGCCACTGTCTACATTACATAAGTGGAAATTCATTAAAATGTCAGGGTAGGAGGGCGCTAACATTTTATACATCAATGTGACAATGGTACCACACAACGGAAATAGCTTTATATATTTATTTTTTTGGGAGGGGGCTAAGTCTCCCCTTCCTCTATTTCCACAAATACTACAGTAAAAATTAAAAGGGCCTCTAAAATATTTTTGAACTGGTACCACAAAATTGTAATTGTAGCACTGTCCTCTGGTTAGTACTAAATGGTTACCACAAAAATAATAATTCTGCTGAGCGTAATTTATTATAGCTACATACAAAATGTGTGTACAAATTACATATAATATTACATTTAATGTATTCCCGAAATGTATTGGGTGCAATTTACAATTTTTTCTTTTAACTGGATGCAATTTTGATTTGTTCGTAAAATCACAACACGATTGCGCACAACAAATATTTTGTATTTTTGGTCGAAAAAGAATTCACGATATTGTCCTATGTCTTTGATGACAATTAATTTTTTTTCAACATTATTCAAAGTCATTATTTACTGAACAATACATTTATTAAAGACATATCGTTGTAATTTTCCATTTTTGTTTTATATTTATGAATGACACTTATACATTTGAAATACGTAGTGATGAATACAGCAGCCTCAAATTGCCAATTTTAAGTTTTTTTTTATTACAATGCATATAGTAATATGACGTATAAATTTAAATTCTTTGACGTTTCGCCTTATCGACTGATTCGGTTAATGGATTGCTATTATACTGAGTTAATCCAATAAGCGAAGACTACTTTAATACGATTCAAGTGGTGGGATGGTCAGACCAGGGCCCTCCCCTGGTTGCACCACTGCTGCTAACACTTCAAAATATATAATTATGTCATTTGATACCTTTAAAGTACGTTTATCGAAGCATGGGCGGTTAATGTGTCACATATTATAAAATGTATTTGGTTAGTTACAGTACCATAATTTTACCAATAAAATCAGAGAATCGTTCAGATACACATAAACTGTAACATACCTAATATTATAATATTATTATATATTTTTTTTTTTTTTTTGGTAGGGGGCAATTATTTTTAAAGACAATATTAAATACGCGTTTATAGAAAATCAGTTTTATTACTTATTATTATAGTTCAAATGGAAACTTTATATAATGCATTATATTTATAATAATGTACTAGGAGTGTGCGTATTATAAAACATATGGTTAGTATGTCTATGGTTTTTTTTACTTTCAGTGACGCACATCGCAGACCAATTTCTTAATTTCTTTTGTATCGCATAGAATTAGGTACATAGAATTTTAAATTTGCTAGTTTTTGAAAATAAGTGTTAATGGGAATAGATGCATATTATGAAAACAAAAAAACCGTGAATAAACGCATGTTACGATTAAACAAATAATTAAGAAATCAATTTTGAATAGAACAGACTATTAATAAATTGATAAATTGCAATTTGAACCCATTACTTCTTTAGTCACTACTTCTGACTTTTCATGGAAAAAAATACAAGATACATTTGGGTACAATAAAATTAACGATAATGCGTTGAACATAATAATATATTATATCGTTACGTATACCTATTGATTTATTTATTTACGGAGATAAAAAATGCCATTTACAAAAAATTGTGTATACATTTAACAGTTGTAGGTACAATATGATTAATGAATTATAAATATATGGTGTACAGTACCTAGAGCTGTTATCTTTAATAATGAAAATTAATTTTTTCATTGAAATTTTTCAATTTATTTTTAACACGACATAGATACACCTTACACGAATACCAGTAGAGGTAGGCATAGACCGTAGTCACGATTCCAACTTTGTCATAATATGTAAATTTATAGATTACCTATAATGGAAATAATTGTTAGCATGACATATTATCATGTTGCTGTTGAATTTATTGAGTAATTTTAATGTCTAATATTTTTTTAAGAAAAATACATTTTTTTTCTCTTTTGTTTTTCTGGCTGATTTTATAATCATTTATAATCATATATAATTTTATATAATTTATAATCATTTTATAATAAAAGGCTATAGTCTATTTTACTATTGAGTAGTTTGAATACAAATTTGAACTTAAGATATTTCTTATGGTTTCATACGAAAGTCATATTAAAAATGTCTTTATATAATAATATATAGATTTACTATACCATAAATACTGTTTCACGTGCTATTATCCACTAAGTTGCAAAAAATAGCAAACCACGGAAATAAATATTTTTGATTTTTAAAGATTTAAGATTTACTATTAATTGTTTCGTCCCTCTGATCTACGCACAACACCATTCAGTACCTAATATCAAACTTTAATTTAAGAACATTGTTTGTGTCCCTACGTTGGTCCCTATTTTATCATATTTTAATTTGAATGTAAGTTATGAGAATGTAAGTTATTACAATTTATAAATGCTTATAAATCTTATACAAATTAAAATGCCATAAAATTACCTACACGAGGACACAGATGATGTTCTTAGCTTAAAGTTTGGTAATATAGGTGAATATACACTCTTTATAAGCAACACCTTTAGTAGGTTCAACTAGTTAAAATGTTAAGCTGTTGAATGTATTACCAGTCGAGATTTTATATAAAAAGGTAACTATTTTAAATATGATAAAAAAATTATGAATCTTTTTTTTTATGTGAAAAATATAAGAAACAAAGAGAATTGAGAGTTTTTGATGTCAAAATAATTTATTACAAAAAATCCTTTGGTCAAAAATTCATCGACTGTTTAGATCCCAATTATTTTGATTCAATGTAATTAAATATTAAAGAAAAACGAATATTCTCCTCAATTGATAATATTAGAATTACGTGCATAAAACAACAATTTAACTCATGGTTATTTTCACTTATAGTTTAAAAAGGAATAAAATTATAAATTTAAGTATGGAATATTGAAGAAGATTTTGAATGTAACTTATGGAATTTTATTGTATTACCCTGTCTTGTTAATCTATGTTATTTCATTGAAATGAGTTAGTGTTATTTTTAGTATTTAATTTTTGTATACATTATGTAATTTAACCTCTCTACCACCATCACGAGCATTGCGCTTAAATGAGTTAGATACTTTATTGAAAATATTTTAATAATATGTATGTCATCTTATTTATATTTTACTATAAAATTATTTTTTAAAAAAAAATAAGCAACACAACGTAATAATATGGTTTGTTCTGCTATACATAAATTGTGCATGTTACCCGTATGGGTTTTGAATTATAAAGTTTCAAAAAAAAAGGTTTTGATAGACAATTATTATTTTGACTGTGGTCGTCAAGTAAAATAATAAAAAAAAATATGTTTTAAAGCTTTGTGGTATTTCTTTATAAATAATAATATGATGTAGACACCCAAATGTAGTATTTTCATCTCCGGTGTCAAAATGTACCGTATAATAATACAACTTGGGTACCCATAATCGTTCATCCGATTCCCGCGGGTAAACATATCATCGTCATATAACTTATATACCCAAAAACTTGTTATACGGTCGAAACTGTTTATAATACGCCGTGCATGATATCAAACCATTATCAACTGTGTTTAACTATCAAGCTATATAGTATCGTAATGTATTTTTTTTTGTATACACATTTTATTATTACTTGACAGGCGATCCCATACAACTGGCCCACAGGGCAACCGGGCAGGTGCACAACCGAAAAACCTTGTCTTAGTAAAGATTTTGGATAAATATCGACCAACATAAATTCCCACTAAAAATGGATGGTCTTGTGCAGTGCTATATTATTACGGTGAAAAATATATGGTTGAAAAAGTTTATTTTTTTCTGTTAAGTGAAGACTGAAGAATTTAAACCGAGTAATAGGTAAACGTAATATATGTTATAATTGATAATGTATAAAATATTATATATACATTACACCAGTGCTTCTCAAACTGTTGCAAAGTGTAGAATTTTTTTTTGGCACACAGGGCAACCGGGCAGGTGCACGACCGAAAAATCACGTCTCAGTCGAGATTTTAGATAAATATCGACCAACATAAATTCCCACTAAAAATGGATGGTCTCGTGCAGTGCTTTATTATTACGGTGAAAAATATATGGTTGAAAAAGTTTATTTTTTTCTATTAAGTGAAGACTGAAGAATTAAAACCGAGTAATAGCTAAACATTATATTATATACGTTACACGCCCAGTGCTTCTTGAACTTTTGCAAAGTGTAGAATTTTTTTCACCATCAATACTGTTAACTTAACTCAGAAAATTTTTTTATATTATGCTTAAATCATAATGTCGAATATATTATATAGGTACTACGAAGACAGATAAGATAAAATGTAGTAAATACCTATGCGTTTTTTCATACACCTTTTGATAGGTGTACATTGTTGATAATATAAATTCTCGAGAAGACGTTACACCGATATTAATTTGTTGTCTCCGTCTTAGAAGTGCGTAACACATGAGAGGGACTAATATACGTAAGCCTAACATTTTGGTAATTTTATTAGAAATCGACTTTAAATAATTGTGAACAATATAATATTATATCGTGCACAAGCACATTATATTGTTTTTTTTTACGTTTAATCAGTTGATTACAAAATAAATATTATTATTATTATTATTATAAGAATTTATTAGTTGGGAGGTGCATTAGTAATTATTATAAGATGTAGCATGACCACACCATTAAATTAATACTAATAAAAGCAGATTTTTCAAAAAAACTGTTGCTACGGACATTGCCACATTAATATAGTACGTATAAATATAGCGTAAAAGAAGTACATTGTTGATATTATAAAGTCTTGAGAGGACGTTACACCTAAATTTGTTGTCTCCGTCTTACAATTGTGTATAACTTACCAAATTGAACACTCAACAGAACACGGTAAGCTCTGCTAGTTAAAAAATTAGAGTGAATTTATATACAATTTTAAGGTAAGATTATTAACCAGGCAATCTCGTGGGATTTTCATTATATTTTAATTTTAAAGCGAGTTATGAGTAGGTATTTTAAATTGTAAATTATTTGTACATCTTAAAACACGCACTACAGTAAGACGGAGATAGCAAAGGTCGATGTAACGTCCTCTTAAGACGTGGGATAAACTTCTTTGGTGTAATAATAATTTATTTTATTCAGACCATTTATATTTTGAGTATATAATTCTTATGTGCAAATATTAAATATCGTAATTTAGGCTGTATTATAAAATTTGAGTTTGTCAAAAACAGTATCTATATTATTACGTTTGCAATATGTTTAGATGCAGGGTAGGTTTAATAGTGCACACAAGGTTGAAGGGAGGGAGGTAATAGACATAAGCATAACATTTTGGTAATTTTATTAGAAATCGACTTTAAATTTTATTATGAACAATATATTATAATATCGTGCACGAGTACGTTACATTGTTTTGTTTTCATTATATTTAACTTGTTCACGTTTAGTCAGTTGGTTACAAAATAAATAATATTATTATTATTATAAGAATATATTCGTTAGAGGTTAGAATGTGCATTAAGAATTATAAGATGTAGCGTGACGACTGTAAATTAATACTGAAAAACGTAGATTTTTCAAAAAGCTGATAGTACTTACATTGCTACATCAATAATAATATATATTATATTTACCTTCGTTATGTATTTATTTATATTAATTTATATATCCGGTAACCCAAGACAATAAAACGATGCAAAAAAAAATAACAATAGGACTTATATTTTGGAAACAACAACAACAATAGCAACAACAACATAATAATTAAAATTAAACGTTATAGGTCCTGTTAGGCAGAGGCATAGCAAGGGATTTTGTACGGAGGAAAGTGGCTATACGGTCTTTGTAAAATAATTTTTTTAATACAATATAGGCTAAAATAAACATAGATGATGAGAGGGCTTTGATGATTGTCAATGAATATAATCCTGATAGTATGTTGATTAGAGCCAAGAGAAATAATTGGTGACGGAAACGGGTAAATTAAAATGAACGTGGAAGGTGCAGATAGTGCTTATAACTCCTTAATTAACTACTTGTTCAAAATATGATTTACGTAGATCAAAATACTTTGAATAATATAGGGTGTAACAGATATAACTGACTTTTGGAATACATTATGTTCTAATCAATATTGTTTCATATACAATTTATTGTCAAAAATTATTTTTATTTTTAACATTGAAAATAAAAAAAATTAAATTTGTTTTAAATTTTTTTGGGTAGCCAATATGTGAATCTGATTATAAAAACAATTTTGATCGAAAAAACATGTATTTAAGTCAAATAGTTTATTTTTTAGAATTTTTTAAAATATCAATATTTTTTTGAGTAAATGCAGAATTTGGAACGTAATACCTACCTTTGTTCAAAATAATTTTTTTGGGAATTTACTGACATGAGTATATTTCTTAAATTGTTTACTATTCATATAATTTTAACAATTTTTGCTATACGTTTTAGTAGCATCATATTTTTTTTTTTCATCATTACGATTTTTTCTATTACAACTTGTATATTTTGCTTCGGGACATGAAATTAAAAACACGAATAAATGGTAAAAGTATAATATTTGTTTCAACATTGAGTGGTTCACTACTCGGCTTTATTTATCTTCAAATACTATTATACGCATAACTTACTATTGACTGGAAAGTTTTTAAAAGCTCAACAATTTTAGATACCTATAGCTTAGTATACTTAATAAGATTTTAATGTCTATATGCTTTAAAAGAAAATCTTAAAATATGCTTTTTTGTTTTGCTTTAAATAAATAGCGGTGTGGAGTATGCCAGTGGTGTTGGAAGTTTGTCCATCGATAGTGTACCTATTATTACAGTAGGTATATAAAAAAATAAAATTCTGAGCGGAATACCAGTGTAACAATTAGTAATTCTACGTATAGCAATCTCGATCTGATTTGTCAAAGGATAAGATATTGTACGTTGAAATCGAAGCACTCCTTCTGGTAGAAATTTTGTTTGCAGGATAAAACAACAATTCATAATAATATTATTGTAATATATGTTTACATTTACCGCATTCATTAAATACTTCAAATCACAATATCAACAATAACTGGTTTTTCGGTTTCACCGTATTTTGGTGTTTACTGTACACACGTGTGGTGTTTGATTAACATTTCCGCTTTCAACATGTGGATTACAACAATGTGGCATAATGACAAAAATTATATTATTTAGGCCCACGTTTTCTCATCATAACATTTGTATGTGGGTTACAACAATGGAACATAATTAAATAAAATATATTGATGCCTACGTTATCATAATAATATGGATAACAGCATTTATAAAGCGTATTATACGTATTTGCGTACGACTTAAAAACAAACGAATAATGTCAACAATTTATTGTAATGATTAAATCTTAATGTGATTTACGACAATTATGGGTTCAACACATGCAAATAATTTTAATTTTAATATTTCGTTATAACCATTTACGGCTTTTGGCCTTTTGACTATTATATTGATTGATAATCGAAAGGGATGGTTCGAAGTCGGTTCGATCGGTCGGTCGGATTTTCGAGGACCAACGAACTTACATTTTAATATTGTGCACGCGGCGGCCACTCGACTACTGTTTATGGCAATTGATAGTTAATAACCACTTTAAGAAGACGTAACGTTTGTTGTCTCCGTTTTACAAGTGCGTGACATGGACAATTTATGCTCAGCAGAAACGAACACAGATAATGTATTTGACATCAATTTTCATAATAAGTCGATATACACTGTAATTTTTAAACTAACGAAGCCAAACGGGATCTTCTGAGGATGTTATACGCACTTGTAAGACGTAGATAACAATATTGATATCCGTGTTAGGTCCTCTTAATAATACTGTCTATGTGTAAACAATTGATTATTTTACAATATTTTACCTATACCATCTACATTTGCAACAAGTCTCGCCTGCAGTTCAATAGTTTTGATTGATTATATTATTGTCGCATACTGTTAGTAAAAAAATGGTAGGTATATCTATCGACAAACTAAAATATCGACGAATGTGGTTGGGTATTCAAAATAAAGTTACAAGATCAAAAATATAATATTTTTTTTCAGCCACCTGTCGGATTCATACACCGACAATCGACATCCAATCCAAACCGGTTCGACATACATACATATATACATATATATTATATATTTAATAATCAATTCGATGATATTCTCTATAATTATATGCACCATACCTGAAAAATAGTGTCTGGACTCGAGCGTCTATGACGCGTATGACATCGCAGCTCCAGTTGAGGTTATCGGAAGCGGTGGTCCGACGCTGCGGTTCGATCAGTCGGGATCGGATAGGTCGGCAATTTTTTCGACGACGAATTTTAAAATAATTTATCACACAACGACAGGTGGGTGCTCGCTGCTACGACAACGACGAGAGCAGATGGGTATAACGCACGGCGACGGTTCGTTGACGACTTCTACGATTCGGAAAATACGGTTTCGATGTAGGTAGGTTATGTATACGCACGCGGCCGTCACAACATGCACGAGGAGGAGAACTGGTTTACAATATATTATTTCGTGTGCAAGTACCGTTGGTTTTTTTTCCTAGGGGGTTTGGCCTAGGCGATTCAAACGAAATATCCAAATAGTAATAGTGCCGATGAGTCGGTGTAACTCATAATAATAATAATAATAATAATAATAACAGTGGTCACACGCCGCGTTCGTACTTGCGCCGTCATTGGTTTCATAATATATAGATGCTACATAAACATTTTTTTTTAAATATTATACATCTACCGATACGCAAAAGCCATAACTTACCGATATAGTTTTTTTTTTTTTTTTTTGAATAATTTTCAATGATCGTTTTATAACATAATATAGGTATGTTTTAAAATTCGTATTTATGAACCAGAGCCGGGGTAGTTTTTATTTTGCATTTTTTTTTGAAAATTTCAATTTTGAGATGAGTTTTTTTAAAACTTTTTTTACAAAATTGTAGGGTTCTTAGCGCTATTCATTTTTTTCTTCGTACACCTGTTGATATACGTGTGCAATGATCATGAATACGACTTCTTTTTTTTGTACCAATGAATTTCAATGCAGACTAATAGTTTTTGATAACAGTGATTATCGATGCAGACTAATTGATTTGATAACACTGATTTTCGATGTCCGTGCGTTATAGTCCAGGGCCCAAAAATGCATTCCAAATACATATTAATCTTTCTAAGTCGTATTTAATGCTAGATGACATAGAAATCCAATTCAAGGTACCATGGTACGTGAAGTTTAATTTTTGGTACATATTTTTGTATATTTATAGGTTTGGGAAAAATAATTTTTCTATGTACACTAATTTAGTCAAATATAACCGCTGTTTGTCGAATGTAGGTGCAATGCACTTCCCTTGGTAAATAATGGTTTATTATGTATTATTTATTATGTTTTGTATTGTTAAATTTGTTTTAATAATTTCAGATTTAAAATAAACCACTGAGTGTATATATATTTATTTAAATTCTTTATAGATATTTATTATATTTATTTTTTGGATTTAAATTTAAAAAAAATAAAACATAACTTTTAAAAATATGAATGGATATTTCTTGACATTCCAAAAATTTGGCAATGCATATTTTACCAGTTTTTAGTCTATAAGTGAATGCTTATTTAAGCATTTTTTTAGGGCGTGCATTATTACAAGCCCTGTTTACAACTTTAAACACGTTCAAAAATTTATATTTTTGATTCAGCAAAAAGTTTTCTTTTGCATTTTATGCCAATTTTAAATTCAATGAGTTTTATTATTATATTATTAGTTATGTTGTACCAATATGATTAATAAAATGCATTATTAATATGTAGGTACTAACTAAATAGATAACTGGTAAATATGACTATATTCCCGTACAGAGTCAAAAAGAGTCTCTTTTTTGTAATTCTTTCATTTTTTCTTGTTGAGGTACCTATAAATATGAGGCTGTCGGAGCGTGTCCATCCCATGATAACAGTGGAAAGGTGACGATGAGGACGCATGTAAACTCCGCCACAAGTACTTAATTATTTTTAGCCTATATGTAAGCCCCGCTAGTAAAAAAACAGGTAAAATTGGGTGTATGTAGTCTCTGCCACTTAAAAAATCAGGTAGCAGTATAAAATTAATATAAAATATTATAATAAAAAAAACAATAATAATAATAATAATTGATTTTCGTCCAAATTAAAATATAATAGTTATATGCATAATAAATTTGATATAAAATATATCAAAATTAAAAATTACTAACGTAACAGCTATGAGTATAACATTATACTCATAATTTTCGTAATAATAATTAATAATCGTCCACATTAAAATATAATAGTTAAATAATAAATATATTTTACATTAAATATATCAAAATGAATCCAAAAATAAATATAATCCCAAAGAATATAATACGTCAACGTATTTAATGTGAGAAGGTAAGAAAATAAATCTGGAGGAGGTTACATTAGACCTTTTAGTTAGCTTATCTAACCGTTATTCTGGTGTAGTTTACAATCGCCCGACGGTGGTAGTCTATGACAATAAATAAGAGGGTTTTAGGACATATCCACACAAAAGTATGCAACTTGCGTGTTAACAATTCGTTCGTCACTCTTTCAGTACAGTGTTGGGTCATTTATAATTGCCGTAGGCGTAATACGCGCATACAAATTTGTTTTCAGGGAACGGAGAGAACAACCCCCCCCCTCCCCCAATTATCGGGCCCCTCTGAATCTGACTCTACATCAGGGCTGGCTAAATTTTCTTTAAAGTATTTTTATAATAAATGTTATTAACAATAAATGTACTTATATTTAATGGTAATATTAGTAATTATTATTAATAAATAACGTGGATAGGCTGTCGACAGAAAACGGACACTCGCAAAAAAAACCCTTATGTGCGCTGACAAAAAGGATGGTTTGTATTATACAGATAAATAAATCAACATAATAGTTATTTTTAATAGTAAAACATGAGGTGCGTGTTTCGTTCTTATGTGCCGTCAGAGAAAATGCAGTCGAAGACGAAACTATAGAGCTTTGACGAAGCCACCTATCGCCCATATAACAAAAGGGTCGTAAGTAAATTATTATAATATGTGCTATTTATTTTGTCAGTGATGACCTCGATGTCACGCGTTGTTGCAACGCAGTTATGTATATGGACCCGGGGTGACCAATTTTTTTTTAATAAGATCTACTGAGTATATATTTTTCCTCTGATCATCAACTAGGTAACGAAAAATAATTATTTTTGTATTTTTAAGTCTTTATAACACTAATATCAATATTAAACGTACTTATACACAATATAATGCTATTAAAGTGTTAAGTGTACATTTTTCCAAATTTTTTTGTTTTGCATTAAATGTCTAAAAAAATTTCAAAAAACATTCATTAATCTGACATTTATACTGTTGGCGTAGAATAGCGTCATTGCACATCGTCGGCCAGTTAATTATAATTTGGGGAATAATGGCTATAAGTGCCCTATACGAAGACATATTGTATTATTGGAGATGTCCGTGTATCAGGGACGCCCAGAGGCCGCAGGTAAATGTACAACCCGAAGAAATATATTTTAATTATTAAGACTTTTCAAATCAATAATAAAATGTTACAACTTAAAAGTCTTAGATTGACCAGAGCGGGTAACTATTATGTTATTGCAATCCATAATTTTATTAGTTGCCTATTACTATAATAATTGTTATAGAAATACGTGTCAGGGGGTATTTGGAAGTGCCCCCCCCCCGGATCCTTCCCCACACGCAGATTATAGCAGTAGGTAATGGACGATTCCTTCCTGGACTGAGATATTTTCCCCTTGAATCAATAAATAATTTTTTCCCACCTAATAATAGGTTGTATAAAAGGTTTTTATAAAATATACGATAGTCGTATCGGCGTCTATATCGACTATCATCATTCACGTTATGGATTTATTAGTTATTACCCAATTAAATGGGTAATGATTGATAAACCAAAGTTAATTGAAAGTATAATTGAATTATTAATATATATTTATATATTAATTTATCAATTATTTAATAAAAAATATCGTAAGCAGTACATTTATTTCTTTGCATTTGTAATTTTCAAATTATTGTTTAATATTTGTTTAACATTTATATTAGTCACCAATTGGTTCATCAATTACTGCTTTCCGCGGGCCACATTAAGAATTTGGAAAATTCTCGCGGGCCACACAAATACTATGTGAGATCTCAAAATGACGTTTGATAGTAAACACTTTCATAACAGCCACTGTTTGGTGATAGATCAAACAAACTGGTAAGGCACCTACTGATAAAATAATACAATTTAAGTCCACAAAACTGTCTGTTTTCAATCTTTCCTTTTCTTCTTTTTCTATCCATGTTCAAACGAAAACAATTAATAATGATAAACAAACCGAAAATTAATGAACAAAACGGACAAAAATTACGTCACAGCGGACACCACCGTCTCAGTCAAAACGGACTGACTAACGTCTTGGTATTGGTATCGACGTGTTTTGCGTGTATTAAAATGAGTGACTTAATTACCACGTTTATATGCAGCTGTTAATGCGAATTTATTTAATGCGCATTGAGTTAATCCGGGAGTTGGGTGCATATAAACGCATTTTCAATTCGCATTAAACTAATGCGCATTTATTATTTAATTCGATTCGTCAAATCGAATTAACTCTTACTCCGGGATTAAGAAATGCATGTAAACACTTTGATGCGAATTAATTTTTTCGCAGGAATTTAAAAAAAAAAATGTATAATTGTTTTGGTCATGGAATACAAAGTATAAAACATGGACTAAAAAACATTCGCATTAACTTAAAATTTTACCCGACCTCTAATCTTGATATTTTAGGTGCATATAAACTCGCTCCCTAATGCGCATTAAATCAATTCGCATTAAATCAATGAGAATTAACTGCTGCATATAAACGCGGTAAACGTAATATCGAATTGTCGTAATTTCAAACAGCTAATAAAACAGACAAGATATGATTTTCAGCCAGTATAATATTTGTTGCAATATTTGTTGCAAAAAAAAAATTAAATAATGTACAAAGTAAGAAGTTGCCTGCAACATTTATTATTGCAACGGTCGCCTGTAATAATAATTAAGTGTTAAATTGCTTCTTTTCTCCTCATCTGCAGACCGGTCAAAATTCATCCGCGGGCCGCCATTTGGTGACCTCTGAATTAGTGCATTTTGTAACGGCAATAGTGTCATTATGAGGTATTATTGAATTTCATTTATACATTTATTAAAGTATTAATTTAATTATTTGTAAATATATTTATCATTTGTAATAATTTAAAAATTAAACTTTTTTTTGTCCGGGGGGAGGGGCGTCCTAGAATCGTGTCAGGGGTACGCATGTCACCATTGGACATTTGAAAAAAAAAATATATATATATATACGAGTATATTACTAGTCGTGACGTATTTGTACGAAGGTTCTTGAAACAACATTATATAATGTTATATCATCTCGTGACTTTCTAACGGTAAACGTGAGGCACGTGTGTCTTTCTTTTATATTATGACGCCAGAGAAAAGGATATGTCCGTCTGAGAGGTTTTTTTTCTGCCGAAGACAATCATTTTATAAATTATTTTATTTTATTACACTTGTATGTTAAAATTACGGTTCGATTATGCCTATACGTTTTATACCTACTCCGAAGTAAATAATGGATTTAACGATTAATGATCGTATTCTAGCGGCGATCATAGGTAGATACCACAGCTCGGACAAGCCACAGAATAATAAAATACTAATATCATATATATATATGTTATGTCCGTGAGAATAACTCTAGCCGTGACCATAATATTTACAATCGTGGTAGGTCAAGGTGAACCACTCTCGACACGATGTCACTGGTGTCTTTCGAGCACACGTGTAAATGCACATTGTCCGGTAAATAACGTTTTTTTTTTTTTTTTTTTATCGTAAGCAATTCGAAATTAAAATAACATATTAATAGGTTTTTCTTTACTTTTTATACCGTTATATTAACACGACCGCTGTGTATAGAAACTTTCCAATATTACTTCCTCAGAAGTTATATAGCGATGAATGGGTCAAAAAAAACATAAATATAATAATTTATTTGTTTTTATTACTTATCAATTTAAGGCAGGGAACTTGTAGCGCTATTAACACTATAGATGTAAATCTGGGAACTAACCAGCTAGAAAGTTAAAGTTAAGTTTGAACGTTACTTTTTAAGTATCCTCCGTATCTTGGAAAAATTTGATATGGACGAATTGGTGGATTTCATAGTACAGTTTGTTATAATATTGAGATTATTTTTTGGAGCCGGAGTTAATTGTTTTATATTAAAAAAGAAAATATTTTTGAATTTAACGTGGTTGGCGAAGGCGGTATATCTTGTCATTGTATTCTTCTCATCATCTTCCGTCTATAATAAATTAAACATACAATATATTAAATTGTATAACTACTTTGTATGGCTCTATGTATATATACATATTCTTGTACATGGATTAGTAAAATACCCATAATATGTTTTGTATAGGCTTCGTACTAAAATATATTAATAGTATGCTTTATAATTTCCAAGGTTATATAATATTACCTCCATATACTTATCGGGCTATAGAACGATTGAGAACGTTATACTTTTTTGCCCAAACCATTGAGAACACTTAAAATCAACAAAGAAATTACCACTGACCGAAAAAAAACCCAAAAAAGAAAACGATTGAGAACGAACTTACGTGCATTATATTATATTATTATATTATATTATATTGCCATATAATTTATTTGGCTATTGAAAGTTTCAGAAATATAACTATAACCTAGTATTAAGTCATAAATTAATAATTATAATCTTATTAAAATATAAATCACATAATATTATGTAATATATAATATGAATAAGGCATGTAATATGTTAATATAATATGTAGAACTTAAAAATATATAATATAAAGAATGATTTTTTAAACAGGCTCACGTCCATTTATTCTGATTTTTGAATTTTTAAGTATATATTTGGCCTCCACATGTCTGCGTGAAATTTTTTAGGGGTACTTATATTTTTTTGCCTAGTCCACTCGAGTATTTTTAAACTAGCTGAGCGCCCGCGCCACTGTATCGAGCAACATATAAATAGTGCATAGAAATAATTGAGTCCATGTACAAATTGTTTAGATTCTTTGGTGTAGGTAATTTTATTCAAATAGGATGATAAGAAATAAATAAATAAAAATATATCCAATCAAAGTATGAACTATTGCTTATTTGTCTTAAGATATGAAAAAATTCTGATAAAACTACAAGTTCTTGGGTCTTATTCAAATATCACCATAAGCCCCAGTACGAAATCCGAGTAACGTTTGAAGGGGTAAATCACTAACGAATGTGATAAAAATAAAAAAATAGGAATTGAAACTCCAGATGGATGGAGTTGTTAGTGTCATGGATTTAACAAAGCGACAGAGGCACTATCAGAATCAAGCAAATTAATTTCAATAAATTGGCATCATTTTTTTGTAGTCGGACTATGTGCCCGTGGTATCTCCAATTTTTTTAACTTCTTGCGAATGCGATTGGGGTCTTGACAAATTCAAATAATACCCTAACAAAATATCAATTTGTATATCTTTTTGCAAAAAAAAAGGCTACAATATGCTCTAAAAAATAAATCTATTTATTAAAATTGAAATTATTGAAATTGCATTTATAATTTAAAATTCTAAACTAATGTATTATACCTACTATTAGTCAATTTAAAGAATTATTTTATAATTTTGTTAGAAAGAAAGATTTTTAACTCTCAATATTTAGAAATAACTAAATTAATAAATGTCTACATTGAAGTTACAACTACACTATAAGTATACACCTAATATAAATTACAGTAAAAAAAAATAATTAATATGTTAAAACAGAATTATGATATTTGATGCCAAAAATATAGTCAAACATAAAGATTTGAACGATTTAATATAATAGAAATATAATTATAAAATCCATGTGGATTGTGGAATTAGTTGTAAGTACCTACAGCCGTACAAATTATTGTGACATTTATACCAAATCAATTAAATTAAATACAAAAAGCAACAAACGACAACAATTTAAATTTATGAATTAGTTGCTATTAATATGCTAGAATACAATCAGGTATTGAGGTATAAAATTGAGTCTTTTATTCTTTTCTTCTTTGGCTTTTTACAGGCCTTTAAGGCCCATTGCCGCAACAACATATTTTATTATTTTCTTGAGTCTTTTATTGACCAGGATATTAATTATTGGTATTAAATACATTATGCATAGATACAAAATGAATAATAAAGCCTCTATTCAAAAGAATGTGTATTAATAAAATATGATTTAATATATTAATAAATATGTAAACAACACATTTATGATTTTATTTTAACTGCTGACTGTCGTAAAAAGCATTTATCGTCATTTTGCATTACGTATGAGCTTGCAACTATTACATTATATTATTTAATTAGGAAATAAACTTGCTCCCGATTCGACATCGCTGAATAACTGGACTCGCATGTTAGTGGTAAGATTAAGCCTTTCAACTTTACTAAATAGAAAACAAAATAACGTTTCCGTGATTGATTAATTGTTTTATATTAATTCTAAACTAAATAATTATAATAATTTTTTGAATTTATTGTTATTTCTTTTCAGCCAGCGACTATTTTTTACTAAAAAGGTATAGGTATACAATTTACACATTTTTTTAAATTAAAATTAAAATTACGAAATTCACACAATATATCTTTATTAATTGTAGCCTATATTTTATTCTAATGTATAAGCTATATTATTGTTAAATTTCAATAAACTCCATTCAGTAGTTATTACGTGAAAAAGCGACAAACATACTTACAGACTTTTGCGTTTATAATATTAGCACAGATTATTGTTTATATTATCAATAAAAACGTATAGTTATTTCATTATAGGTATAATACATATTTCACACATTGTATTTAATACATAGTATAGCAACACAAACCATTAATATGATAAAATGCGACTGTTCTCTAAAGTCTATGTATAAATTATACACAAGACATATCAATCAATATAACTAATCGCTGATTTTACCATCACAGCACCCAGATGATATTGTTGAATAATGATATACCTAGTAAAACCCGATGCAATCGGATAACAGCTAATATAATGATTGTTTGAAGATAATGTCACCGCAAGGACAATACAGTAGAACCTCGATTATCCGAACCTCCGTTATACGAACCCTCTATTAATTGAACTATAATTAGCGTATCCGAACGTTCTGTTATCCGAACATGAAAACTCGTATCCGACCGGTCGGTAGGTCGGCCGGCCGGTTTATCGAATTTATCAAAACTATCGTTTTTGGTTTATTATTAGTACAGGTTATGTATGTATTTTACGTGTAAATAAAATAAATGTAATGTATTTCTTATAATGTATGATAATGCTTGTGATAATGTAATGTATGTAATTCTAATAAAATATTAATAACAATAATAAATAATTAAGACTTATGTAGTTCTAATTTTTTTTTTAAATTTCCAATATCCGAACTTTTGTGCGGATCCAACTAGTTCGGATAATCGAGGTTCTACTGTAATAATGCAATACAGTTACTGTCACAATGAAACGATAAAATTATAGGGCTTTCGCATTGTCAAGCGTGCATGATGATTGTTTTGGATTGAGCAGCTTGAGCCTGGTCTAAAATTATTTTTTAAATATCATAAAAATTAAAATACTTAATTTTTATACGTATCCATAAAGGTTTATCATAAGTTTTTTTGCACTGATCCTCTCTTTTACAAAACTTATGTCGACGGTACTGTCGGCACTGGTCAGGTTACGAATTACCACTATATTATGTTCTCACTAAAATAATCCTATCTTTTGTGGTTTTAATGATTTTACAGTTAACATACATATATATATATATATATATATGTATAAAACTTATTAAGGAATGTTTACAACGTTTAGGGAGGAGATAATACAATTTTAAAGTGTATTGATTATATGCAAATTCCTTTCTTAAACTACTTGAGTTACTTTACTATACACATTTATAAGAAAAAATAATTTTTAATCCATTTAACTGTATCGATAGGAAAGTGTACAAGTCACAAAGAATATTAATACCTACGTAGGTACATTGGTAAATGTTATTTTTCTTTAAACTGTTTTATAGCTTAGGATAAAATTGTAGTTGTTTTTAAACAATCGCATATTCGTATTAAATATGTTAATTGATAATAATATAGTACGTTAGAAAAATTATCTAAAAATAAAAATACAAACCACAAACCTAGTTTAATGTTTGATAATTAAAGAGGTAAACGTTTTTGTTAAAATTCACAAATTCGTAACAAATAAATTCACGCAAATTTAGTAATTGTAATCATTAAACGATAAATATCATAAATATTTCAAAGGGCTGAACAATTAATGAATTAACTGTCATATAACAAAAAGGCTGAACAGTTAAATAAAACCTAATTATTCTTAACCAATCTGATATGCCGTCCGAGACCCACGCGAAAATTGTTTTTAACGCTCTTTTAACGGGTTTTTAGTTTTTCAATACGTTTTCGATACTTCTGCTGAGTTCTGCGTGTCATAAATTATGTTTTTGTGCAGGAAAATGATGCACCTCCGGCATGGCAATTATTATGTTATGTAAAGTCTATATTATAATGTACGCATATATTTATAGGGAACGTTCGACAGCGATAAAGTTTGACAGATTACTCTATTGCGGACGAGTGATTATTATATCTGAATCCTCTCTACTGCATTATAAATCCAAATTTAATACTAAATATTATACGTTTAGGTGGTAATACGGTTTTCGGTTTATTAGGTAAAAATAAACAAGCGTCGACAGTAATATATCATCATTGAATAAAATCAACACATTTAAAAATGTTCAATTGGATTTACATAATAATATAATATAATATATTTGTTATATAATATCATACATAACAGAATCTGTAATAATGAAATCTATAAACTAATATGACTTTAATAATACAATTAATAATATTATAAAATATATAATATATAGATTATCTAAGTCCCATTGAATAATTTTTAAAATAAAATATACGTTTTTGGCCTGGATATACGATAAAATGTTTCTGGCCGATTTTTCGTAAAGTTACCTTTCGTTTTCATGGTAACTCATAAAAAGATCACATTTATGATTCATAGATTTTCGAGTAGCGTGTTATGATTTTTTTAAATATGCGTTTGTAACTATAGCCCCAAGACGAGCATATGCCTCACACGCATGAAGATTTAGTAGCTTAGATAGCAAAAATAAACTCTGATCAGCAAATTCGACTACATACAAATTATAAACGTTTGTACGTAAATATAAATTATGTTTGCAGTTATAATTGTATATCCCACCGAGTTCTTTGAAAGAAATTCAGTGCTCTCTACGAACGGACGGTTTGTACGGTTTTGTTCGTTATCATCATATTTTTCGCTATCATATTTTCATCGGATAAATATAATTTGTTCGATTGTTGTCTTCCAGCCAAAGCAGCTGGCGTCGGTTTAGCCGTCCTGCTCGCTCTGCTCATATCATCCATACCATGTTATAGGTCAGTGTATTGCCCGGCGCTAAGGTTTGCGACCTCACACGAATGTAACCTGTCACATTGTTCGTAGGAAATTTTAGAATGCAAAAGAACAGCTAGGCGGCTGCGGACATAGAGTACCCGGCGTACGGTATCTCCGGACCCAACAAAGATTTATGCCACCCACTGGCGACCGGCGCTTGGCACAGCCCGCTCAAATGTATCGTTACCAACACCGGAAACAACGCTATGGTAACGTGAGTAAAAAATACTTTGGAGGTAGGCATACTATATTGTTGATGTTGTTGCAGATGAACAAAACTTTTGAGCAATTAAAACGTATTTCGATTTTCAGTATACTTGAATGTCAATTGTTATTTATTATTAATAAATCGTTTAAATTACAAATAGTTTTATTAAACACGTCATGAAGCACAATATTATATAAAATATGTTATAATCTATAGTAAGTACTGCGGCCAATGTATCGTCGGTTAATCGCGCAAAATCCCAGTTGAGTTGCCTATGTTTATTTGATCGATATTTTGTACAACTTGTTTCGACTAATGCGAACAAACTCTCCGACAGCGGTTCCTTTGATGTTAGATATTAAGCAATGTCTACTGTATATATTTATGTATAATAACATGAACTATATGTAATATTATGTATTTACACGAATACTTTATTGAAAACTAAATCGATGGAAATCGGAAACCTTCAATTTAGTTGGTACCACTGTAAAACAAACCATATACTTATACATTTAAAAAGAACGAATCGGTCAATAATTGATATACATTTTAGTTTTTGAAAAAAATGCAAAAAAATAAATAAAACACGAAAATCGGGATTTTTATAATCAAAATAAAATGTTTGCAAGGAAAAAACAACAGTTAATAGTCTCTGTTAGCGTCACATAATATATGTGTGCTTTACACTATCCCACGTCCTGTGCCTACGTATGAAATATTATTATAATATTAGTGTGATTGTTGTTTGCTTCGCAGGAACAGTTCTGTCAAAGGAACTCGATGATGTGGTTCAGTTGGCGATCCGGACACCGATGGTAATATAATAGTGTAGACATAGATATAGTATGGATCGTTCTCTCGATGCATTCTATGTGGATTTTTAAGTTTTCCATTTCTAGTACTGTGTCGTTATAATGTCTTTTTGCATTCTTCTCATCATCTTTCGGCTACAATATATTATATTGTATAACTACGTTCTACGACTCTATGCACAATATGTACATAATATTATTGTACATACCTATATTAGTAAAATAATTATAATATGTTATGTACGCTTTGTGCTGAAATATATTAAAAGGATGCTTTGCAATTTCTAAGGTTATATAATACTACCTTCATGCAATATTTCTGACCGCTCCTTTGCCACGTCTCAGAGATGAACCATTTGATGTTTTCAAAAATATTTTTTGAGATCCTGATAAAGTTTACATTCGCTCTGCATATGATTCTTAAAATTAATCTGAATTCTGCAAAAAAAACCATTAATGTCTTTCATTTTTTTCTATTTATTAATATTTTATTAGGTATATAATATACCAACATTATTTTAAATATATCAATATGTTAAATATCCTATAAACATTTACATTGTTTATTTACGGGTTTCCATAGAAATGTGTTGTCCTAGGGAACGAATTTGCATGTAACAAAAATACAAAAATATGTCCGTAAATATGAAAACGCATTTATTGACCAACTGCAATAAAAATATGTTCTTTATACAAAGTACCTTTATATAATGTGTCAAGTTTTTAGTTCGGAACTAATGGGGCGTAGTGAACCTCATTATAGTAGCTAGTAAAAATAGAATATTACAATATTATATTAAATGCCGAAATAGATGAATAGTTAATATAGAAATTCTAGGAAAGCAAGCGTCGACGTCAAAGGGGTCATTGCCGTTTTGTAAATAGATTCGGTAGAGTAAGCTGCAGTCTATGTAGTGGTGTGATGACGAATCGCAATATATAAGGAAACGGGAGCTAGGTTAATGGGAGTATCGAATTCTGACTCGAGTACACGTTTAGTATACACGATCCACATTAAGATTATAATTGTTAAAATTTAATTAAGTACATAATAATATAATTATAAACGTGTTGCTTTATTTCACCATACTCGATTGACAGTGTATCAAGCGAAGCACGCTATTACCAGTGTTGGGGAAGTTTTGGGTAATTAAAATATATTAATAATTACTTATCAAATGTGCATCTATAGATAAAGTAAGGATTACGTACTCTCGATGGAGGAAATGCTGGTTTTGAGGTCTTCTATTTCTATCACAGTGTCCATGGTTTTTTTTTCTGCTATACATTCTATCTCATCGTCTTTTGTCTATAATATAATAAATTATTCAACATACAATATATTATATTGTATAACTACGATCTATGGCTCTATACATATGTACATATTATAGGTACACATCTCAATTAATAATTTAGCAAATATTATTTTTTTTTTTATACAAATTATCATCGTTTTTTATAACAAGTTGATGTGCAAATGGTTTCTATTTTATGGTACAAATTCGTACGATTACTCTTATCAAATAAAAAACTGTAAAATATCCATTATAATATGCTTTCACTGCAAAGGTGGACAAGTTTATGAAAATAACTATGTCGAGTTAAGAGCGCACAAAATCGATAAGTTAGAATTTAACAGTTAATAAATCATAATTTCAAGCCGAAAGTTAAAATTGATATTATGAAAAAAAAAATATTAACTTGACTAACCTTAAAAAAAAAGTTGGTCTACTTTTTTAATTTTAATATGTGGGTCACATACACAGTTACTGCGTTTTTTATAATCTCCTAAATTATAATAAACAATTTTATTGAATTTTTATTGTAATGTTAAGTTTCAAGGTCTACCTAATTTACTTTGCGTAATAATTAAATATTTCAACTATACATAATTCAATTAATAATTTAACAAATATTATTTTTTTTTTATATCTATTAGCAATTAGAGTTCAAATTTTGAGAAAATTCTTGAATTACGAGAACTACGAGATGTTTAATTTTTATAACTATGACAGGTACCCACCGTACCACATTATAACAATATTTTTTTTATTCAAAAATTATCGCGGCAAAAATATTTTATCCGAATCCTTTGTTGATATTCGAAGAAATTACGTTTCGGGTTATTGTTTTCTAACAATTTATTTTCGACCGTATTATTTTCGTATATAATATATTTTAAAATAGAATATTTTACGAGTGTTTTATTTTTATAGGGAAAAACGTTTTTGGGAGTAATATATTTTCGCATATTTTGTTGGTCATCTATTTTAAATCGTGCAATAACAGAATGTCGTTTTGATATGAGTTTTTGGTAAACAAAAGTCACAAAAATAAAGAAATATCAAATATATACCTCAAAGCAAAAATATTCAATACAAAATTACAGATTTTGATTGATCGTGTGGGTAACTTATGAAACAAATTTGTGTGGCGCTGTCCTTTTTTTACGATTCTGCAGAACAAATTCGCAATCATTGCTAGAAGTCCTCTACGGCTCTGCCCCATAATATTATCATCATGATAATTCAGCCAGTGGGTATAGTGGACGGAACCCGTAGGTATACATGGCGTGCAGACAGTCAACCCCTAATTTTTTATTCATGCTCAAAATCATAACGAAAATCATGGGAAAATCGTGGAAAATCATGATACCGATAGAGGTACATTATAGCCATGTTTATTGACGTATTAGAACAATTCTAATTTAGCAACTACGTGATTTTTATTTTTCAAAATGTGCGCTTTAGCGTGTTGTATTAAAATATGTATAAATATTAATTTAAAATATCAATGTTTCTTAAACAATTTACATGATTTTGAAATCGATATTATTTAGAAATTATAATAGGTATCTGCTTACGCAGATCCTAGTGGCAGTTACGTATGTACATTTTAGGCTCATTACACGTTAAACGATTTGATTAGTTCAGCCCACAACTGCAATCGTCTAAAACTGCAACCGAATACATACACGCGGACAGAAAAAATATATATTTTAAGATATTATGTAAATTATACCTATATACTATATAGGTATTATTATAAATTATGTTGGACAAAATTAAGTTGCAAATTACTAGGATTTTTATTGTGACTAAATTTAACGCGTACGGATACAGATTTAAATAGTTAATATAATATAATACAACTAATTTAATAATTTATTATATATTTTTTTAATGTAATTTAAACTTAAAATTTAAATGTTTTACTAAATTTTGTTTACGAAAATTGTATATGTCATTTTTCTATATTTGTTAGGCATCAAAGCATATTTTGGCTAATTTTATTTCCTTTTTTTGAGTGATACAATGCCCAATCTACAGGAGATCGGTACACACATGGTCACTTATTCACATTTTTAATTTTTAATTAATAGATAAGCCAACTAAACAAGAATTAAAGCCCACATATACCTATTGTAGGTATTATTTTTATTATAATGTACTAGTCAAATAAAAATACTTCAATAACCAACGGCGTATTTTCAAATTTTTTGTTTTGAGATGGGGGAAGTCTGTACAAAACAAGTAAGTGTATACAATTATGAAAACACATTACTTTTTCACTGAATATTTTTTTTTAGCATTTTCTATAAATCGTGCAATTTTCAAAATATTTTGTCCCGTGGTGAGCTACTTATAGACTGGCATATGATATTTTTGACGAAAGTTTTTTTTTTTAAGTGTGATGTTAATAAAAAATGTTTTATCTGTCGAAAAACTTTAAATTGTAATACAAGGTTCCTTGTTAGTCTTTGATAGTGGAAATAAAAAATAAAAATTAAGCGTAAACCCGCAGTAGTTTGTATGAGTCTCTGAAGTTTGAATTTATACGAAACTCTGAAATTACTTTGAACTCATTGAAATATTTATTTTATATCAAAGATTTGAAAATGTAATACTAAGTCTGTCACACAAGTCTGTCTACCGTTATCAAAAATAAATCTTTAATTTTCTGGAACTCAAACTTCTATTTAAGAGGACGTGATACCCGCATGTGTTGTCTCCGTCTTACAAATGCGTAATATAGCAAATTTTACGCTCAGCAGAACACGTGTAGCTCCGTTAATTTAAAAATTAGAGTGAATTGACCTCATAATATGCTTTTTAGTATATGAGGTTACCTAGATAATAATCTCATCTTTAGATTTTATAAGAGGTCAGGATCGCAGGACCCAGTCACTACTTTTTCTTAAGTTTTGACGTTTGCGGCGACGGCCGTAGGCAATATTAGAGTAGCTAGGTTCAAAAAAGTGATAGCCAACACGAATGAGACTATCACAGCAATCTTTCCTGATACATATTATTATCACAACAAAAACCCTTCGTAAACTACGTGTAAAAATGTCCAAGTCGAAAAAATACACGATTTTTAGGCACTGTAAAGATGTGATATCATGAATAAATGCCAAGTATATTAGTAGTTAAGTAAACTTATTTTTTTTCAATAATTTATTCATATGGCGAGGAACAAAGTGTTATGAACAAAATAATAAAATGGCGAAGAACTGTTAAAATATAACTTATTATTATTTTAAAAATATTATTATTAATATTTATAAATAATAATATTTTAAATAATTCCTCGCCAAGTAAATATATTATTGAAACAAAATAAGTTTACTTAAATTCGATATACTTAGCATTTATTCATGATTTCACATCTTTACAGTGCTTAAAGATCTTATATATTTTTACTTGGCCTTTTTTACACGCAGTTTACGAAAGGTTTTTGTTGTGATATCACTAATTTTTATCATAAATGCACTATAATCTAAAAGAACGGTAATATTGTTTAATGTTTATAGTACGGTAATTTTGTTATATTTTCCCCGATGACTAGATAACAAACATTATAATATTATAAAGTTACAACAAAATAACTAAAATTGTTATTCTTGGTTATTTAATATGTAATTTCCTCCAAATTTGAAAATTAAATGTATAAAAAAACCACGTTTTTTTATATTTTTGAGATATTTTGGTTACAGAATAACCTACTTAGGTACGTGTAACCTTGTTGTAAGTTTTCAAACCTTAATATTTTGAAAATCTTTATCGTGTATACATAATGCCAATATAACAACAAGTGAAAATCTACTGTCATTTTTTTAGAGTTATATCAAAAACCAAATTGATTTTGTCGAAAACCGTTTTTGCGTAAAATTTCCCGTTTTTCCTTAATTTGTGTGTTGTTTTTACCGGCGATTTTAACAACCATTGGGAATATTAAATTTTGAATGCACCAACTAGATTCACTTTCCAATCGAATAAGATACTGTTGAAGAACATTGAAGCAGTTTTACTGCCCCAAAAGGTGCTGACAGACACAAAAAAAATCACACATCATTGTTAAATTAATAACATGATAAATAAAACTTTTAAAATAAAACATTTTCCACATTCTATAGATTGCTTTACTACACATTGCTCGTTTCTCTAGATAAGATATTATGGTTTTTATTTGATGGATGGTGTTAAAACAACAGCCGACGATTACACAGACCAAACGTCGACTTATGAAAAAATGGAACTTTAAACGTACCTACTCGTAAGGAATGTAAGAATAAAGAAATAGCCATTTTTGTTTACTTGATCGTTTCATAAGCAATGAAATTACTTTGATTGAATTTTTTAAAACAATATGATGTAAATTTATGCCAATCTAAACATTTATTTTTTTATTAAATAAATATTTTTTTTCTTATACTATTATATTGAATTAATTATAAATAAAATAATTGTTAGTTATTATTAAAATTATAAAAATTTTTATAATATTAAATTATTTGTATGACGATTTATTTAAATAATATCAATAAATGTTTACCTAATTGTCAATCATATGTGTGCGGTATCGATCGGTGTAAAATTTGCGGTTATAAGGTAGGTGTGCGGTCTCTGAGCGAACCACAATCCATGACGGATTGATTTAGGACAGATAAACAGTGTTATGTGTATCTCATATTTACATCTCTATATTGAATGGAGTATTATATTATTGTATTTTACCTGATTGTAAATATACATTTGCAAACAATGGATGTGCTAAAAAACAATAATCATGATAAAATACAATATATGTCGGTATTATAATAGGTGAAAAAAACTATTGATGAAATAAACAAAAGTCCTGGCGTAGGTACGAGTCGTTATGTCGTATATTGGTTGGGTAAAGATTTCCGTGACTCTTTCGTATTATTTCTTTTATTCGCAGACCAAGTTATACATTCGTATCGTGCGGCAACTTTAAATGAAATTTCGCATATTTTTGCATACTTAAAGATTTTTATGAATAAACGATTATATCAATGAACAAATGAATAAATGTGACTATTTAAAATCACAAAAGCTAAGAACTAAAGCTGACTTATATTATATAATATGGGTTTATATATAATACTATAATAGTATTATATATAAACCCATAGTTAGGCATTGTTGATTTCAAAGCTAACGTAAACGAGAAAATATGAAATGTGTAGTTTTTAAGCCCAGTGACTATAGGCCATTTCTTTTGTGTATCGTACTACATGTAAAAACTATAACATATACCTACAATGAGCGAAGTTTATGAAATAAAAAATCCATTCATGTCTAAGTATAGACCAATGAAATAACATTTATTGGCAAACCGACGACTTATTTTGAGAAGTGATTAAAACGTCGTCGTCCGTCGTTCGGAACTGATGACACTGAATAATATCAACCGATAACTATGTAGGTACAAAATATAACAACTAGCAATTCCATCTAAATGGCGTAGGTCACAGCTAGTGATTAAGATGTTGGTGTACAAACGAAAACACATTAGTGTAGTATATTAATCGAATGGATAGGTTAAGCAGAATGTACGGCAAGGCGAATAATTGATAAATTGAATTTAGGTATAATAATATGTTTAATTAATATAATGCGAATAGTCGCCGTTGGAATGCAGTATACCTTTATACCATTAACCCTATCATGAATCAAAACTTCGTTTCAAACTCCCTTCACCAGTTACATTTTATTCTTCACCCACCCCCCCCCCCCCCACACCAAAAAAAAAACAACTAGCTACGGCAATTAACTACAATAAACGAGGTACTTGTTGTTATTGATTAATTAAAAATTATATGCATT